>NC_132867.1:36525000-36825000 GCF_048164855.1 Canis lupus baileyi | reverse complement strand
CAGAAATTCCTGTATCTCCAAAAAAGAGATTGAATTTTAGAACTGTGGCAACAAGCATATTCTAAGGAAGTCTCTCTCTCTCTCCCTCTCTCTCTCTCCTTCCCTCTCCCCCTCCTTCTTCCCTCTCTGCCCCCCCCCCCCCCATTTCAGCTTGTTCGTGTTCTAATGTTTTTAAAAATACGGATACTCCTCAGCATCTACAAATTAAAAGGGTTGTTTCTTTCCTGGAACTAAAACGACTGTTTAATTACAGTTCTCAAGATGTTTAATAAACCCTATTACTCTTTGTTTTGAGCAGACAAAAGTGCTAAAAGGATGATCTGGGGAAACCATTATTACTAAAGCTGGGGTCTGTAAGGAAAGGAAAACGTTTTCAAAATATTTTCTTTGCAAAAGTATATGTGTGCTTCAGTATGCCAGTTCAGGCTTGGCCTTTGTTTCACTCCTCATTTTTGCTTCATAACGCTGAGCTTCCCTGGAGGAATGTTGCCACTCCCCCCCCCCCTTTTATTTAAAGGGAGGATTTTAAGTTCGTTCTCATTTTAGAGTATTTGTTTAAGAAATAGACTTTGTCACTAAACATAGAGTTGATCTTTGGTATTAATATTTTGGGGAAAAAACCCAAGTTTTAATATATTTAAATTCTTTTTCAGTTTGTTTCAAGATCTTTGAAGACCCAAGAAAAGCAGTATTGACCCAAAGCAAGACAAATGACTCATAGAGAAAAAAGATGGTGGGGCCAAGGGCAATTAAAGGTAAAACAAAATCCCAGATAACCCTATCTCTCCTTTAACATCTTGAATATTTGATATTTGTGTTCCCAAACCTCCCAAGACCTTTTGTTGCGCTGGGAGGTGGGTAAGGGGTTTGTGAAATAGGTGATGAGGATTGAAGATTATACTTATGGTGAAAAAACAAAAACCAAAGATCTCTCCGTGGACCATTTGGTATATGTTGAGAGATTGTGTTGGTTCCACTGATTGTCTCTGCTAAGTAAGATGCCCTGAGCCCAGGAATGCCTGCCAGCCCCTGACACTGACACGGGAGTGTTGGTTATGTCACTGCCTTCCAAGTATAAACCTTGTTATCACTCCTTTTTTTATTGCCTTCGGCCATGGTCTGCTCCTTCCAGAAGGACCAGAGGCCAAGGGCAGTATCTATGGATATTTATACTTTATGTTGTTTACATTTTCCTATTATATTACAAAGTTTAGGTTATGGCTATTTTATAGTTATCTCACCGGAATTCAGTGGAAGCCTCATTTCAAGAGGCACACACAGGGAATTGGTTTCTGTCGTCATTAGTTAGGCAAAAAAAAAAAAAAAAAAAAGAAGAAGAAAAAAAAGGTGGAGGATTTCATCCCTTTATCTGCAAAATACACCCCTTAGCTGTTGGAAAACCATCAAGCTTCTCTCAGAAAAGCATTTCAGTGGTTAGAAGAGGTTATGATGGGGCTTATACAGATAGCACTCATTCAGGCCACAGAACTTATAAAAGTCTCTGTTTTGCCAAAATGAAACCAGGAGTGATTAGTGGGTGGGACAATAATACATGGGGCCTGGTACATTCCTTGAACAGAGTTGATGTCTAGTAAGAAAGGTTGCAAATAAATTGGATGTGATTCCTGAGGCACACCCTTCCCCCTACCCTCCCAAATCAGGCCACTAGTTTTTGTCAATTGAAATATTGAGCAAGTCCCTTAATAAAAGTATATTCATTTTCCAGAGCAGCTGTAACAAAGTACTGCAGACTGAGGGTTCAGACAACACAAATAGGTTCACAGTTCTGGAGGCTGGATGTCTGAGGTCAGGATGTGGGCAGAGTTGGTTTTTGTGAGGCCATGAGAGAGAGTCTGTCTCAGGCTTCTCTCCTTGGTTTGTGATGGTCATCTTCTTCCCATGTCTTCATATCAATCTGCCCTCTATGAGTAAGGACACCAGTCATACTGGATTAGGGTACACCCTGTGACCTCACTGTAATTTGATAATTTCTATAAGGACCGTATGCCCTGTAAGGACGCTTTCTGAGCTGCTGGGGGTGAGGATCCCCAACCCGTGAAGTGATGGAGATCTATAGTGTTCAACTCTTTGCAATAGGTATTTGTAGTTATTTGGAAAGAAGCCATATCCTATTGAAGAAACTCTCTATTTTGTCTTTGTAGATAATTGTTGAAGGTACATTTGGTTGACTCTTCCACTTCCCACTGGCCTCTCTTGCCTACTTCAGGTATGCAGGCACCAGGGCTAGGACTAGGGTAGGCCTGAGAGGGAGTGCTTCCCATTCCTTTAGGGGGAAGGGTGCTTATGCTCTTGGCAGGAATCAGACCTGTGCAGTTCTTATGATAGGCTTAGGCTTTGCTGGTAAAAGACTGGCATGCTTGATCCCTACTCATCAAGAGCAGTGTGCTTGATGACCAGCTCATTGGATTAATGGATTTGTTATCGTGGGTTTGCTTAGAGCCATTTTGCCTGAAATATTTTTACTTAATGAAAACTAGTTAGCTTAAAATTAAACATCTAGTATTTAAATTAGGGATATCTTTAGTTAATTGACAAAGGTCTCTTATGAATTTATTTATTGAGAATTATTTTTCTCAAAGGTTGCCAACACTTTATACAGTATTGAATTTTTGCTTTCTTAATCATAGTGACTAACACTTATTAAGTGCTTGCTGTATGCCTAGCACCACAAGAGGTTTCTTAGGCATAATTTAGCGTAATCTTCACAAAATCTAATGGAGTCAGCTGGGGAGAGAGCCAGATAGTGGTCCCATTCAGGTACTAACCAGTTGGAACAGACACTGGCCAAACCTTGTGTTCATACCTGTGTGAACCACTGACCATCAGTTTGGAGGTAGATAACTGAGGAATTTGTCTCCCTCCTGACATCAGGTATATAGTGTCTCATGAACCAGTTTTCTAGGTCTCCAACCCTGCTAGGTAGCCTACAATTTAATTCAGTTCTGACACTACCTGGAATTAGCATTCGGACCCCACAGGTTAAGGGCTCAGTCCCACAAGACTGACCTCCTTCATCCACTTCATACACCAATTCAAAGTATCCAGTCTCTCCCCAGATTACCTACACTTCTGTTCAACGTGGCTGCAGAGTTGGGGATTCCCACATCCCCCTCCATGACTCAGTAATTTGCTAGAAGGACACAGAAGTCAGGAAAATGCTGTACTCACTACTTCAGTTTATTTTAAAAGATGCAGGTAAACAGATGAATAGAGAGGTTCATAGGTGAGCTCTAGAAGGTTCCTGAGCCCAGGTGCTTCTGCCCCCATGGAGGTGGGGTGTGCCACTTTCTCGGCACATGTGTGTCTCCAACTTGGAAGCTTTGACTCCTGTCATTCAGGGATGATTCTGTTGCTCTTCTCACTCAGGAAATCCAGTGATTTTTAAGAGCTCTGTGCCAGGAACTGGGGAAGAGACCAAATATCTTTTTTATTATACCAGTTATATTATCCCCATTTTACAGATGTGTAATTATAGTTCCTAAAGGGTGAGGTGGCCTTTTCTAGGTCTCTGAGGAAGAAAATGAGACCCCGCACCTCCAACTCAGATGCAGCACTGCCTCACCAGAGAGCCTGCCCTGATACCATCCAGGACCACTCTTGCCCTCCTCAACTGCACCCATCCAGCATTCCATACCATACCTGGGGGTACCTGGGAGCCCATAGCTCCTGTCCAAACTGGCCTGAGCATCTTTGGGGTCTACACAGGCCTCTTTCCTGGGGTCCATCTTGTTTGGCAGAGTCTGTGTGTTCCCCCCAGCTGCAAGCATGGCCAGCAAGGCAGCTGTTTGGTGGGGCATGGCCATGTGGACTGGGGTGCCCACTTGACTCTGGGTGGGGGCACCTTGCATATGGACAGGCTTGGGTTGGGAAGAGAAGGAATGGTAGAACCGCTCTATTTCTAATTCTTGCCCCAACCCTACAAATATTCCTGTCTTTTCTTAGCCATTTTTTTTTCAGCATTTCCTCCCTAATTATGAAATCCTTATTTTCATTTTGGTACTGTGTCAGTCCACACTTGATGCAATTATGGCTAAAATAACTCAAAGTATTTGTTTTGTTTAATAAGACATTGGTATTTTTTAAAAAAAAAGGATGAAGAAGGGAGACAAGTAGAATTCTGTTGAATGTCAATGTATTTTATTTTTTAAGATGCCTGATGATGAAATAATGCTAGGTCATGAAACACAAAGTTGTAAACATACACATTACCAAATGAATTTATCACAAGAAATAAATATTAAAGGGCTTTTGGACAACACAGATTCGAGTTCTGTAAGGGTTTCAAGCCAGGTAAAATAGGAAATGGAAGAGTTCTCACAGTGATATAAAACCAAATGTCATTCATCAATTAAATATTTGAAAAATGATCGTTAGAAACACAAATGTAAATTAGAAGTGCTCTTAGGAAATCCATAAAATTCCTCCCAAGGGGCAGAAAGGAATAGGCACCTGAATGGCTATATAAACAGTCAAGGATATTTGTGGGCGAAGGGGGCATGCTAAGTGGTAGAACTTTCATCCTCTTGGTCTTGAGGTGCTTTGCTTTTTTGCTAATCTGGTTTGCAAGGTAGGGATACCATTCACAATGAATGATAAATTCCTCTGATGAAGGCGATGCTGCTGGTGGTTGTGGGTTAGGGTCATATACCTTGGTTCCTTAATGTGGGGAGCTAGGAGGAGGTTTGTTTCCTGCTGTCCTGCCAGCCCAGGTGCCTCTTGTTCTTCAAGGCTCCCTGGTGGCACCTCCTTGGCTCTCCTTATGTGTCTAATCTATCCCTCCTCTCTCTCTGACCTGCATTTGGCACCTCTTGATATCTGTGTGAATTATTTTCCCATCCCTTGAGGGGTGGGGTGGTGTTGCATCTGGAATCTATATATTCCCTTCCCTGCCATTTTATCTTTGATATATTGTAAGTACCCAAAGCTTCCCCATAAAAGGTGGGAGACACAAACAGTTGTTTCTTAAATTTATCTTTTGGTTCACAGCTGGAATGACTGCTGTAACTGCTGTGACATTTCTGTTGTCTTGGACGTCCAGAAAATTGATTCCATTTCATATTTGAAATCCCCAGAAAGCCGGCAGGGTTCCCCTCTGTGAAATGGGAATTCAGCTGTTGTAGGAAGGGCTCTGAGAATCTCAGACTCGGAATTCAGCTGTTGTAGGAAGGGCTCTGAGAATCTCAGACTCTTGTGGTAGCAGTGTCTTGGTTATTCTTTGGTGTCCAAACTTATTTTGAGGGGAAGACCAGGGTTTGAGGTCATGTCTCTTAGCTGGATGAAAATTATATGATTGTGTTGGGATGAAGTTTGCTTCCTTTGAAGCCACTGTTTGATTCTCCTTTTATCTTTCTGGGTGGAGAATTTTTAAGGGGGATCTTGATAACCTAGTTATTCGAGGCTAATTGTGTGTATTAGCAATTTACTGTTACAAAAAAGCTATGTAACAACCACCTCAAATCTCAGTGTTTTAAAACAAGAACCATTTATTAGCTTATGAGCCTGTGGGTTGACCATTCCAGTTGACTTGGCTGGTCAGTTTTGATCTTGAAGTTTCCCTCCCATACTTGGGGTTAGGTTTTCTGTCTAGAGTAGACTTGACTGGGAAGACTGGATGACTCCACTGTGTTCCACATGCCTCTCACCCTCCAGCATGGTATCCTGGCATGCTCCCATGGTGGTGGAAGGTTGCAAGTGGAAACAATTCATGCCTTTTGAGGCTTTAGCTAGCAACCAGCACACTGTCCTGCTGCTGCATTCTGTTGTCTGAAGGAAGTCACGTGGACAGCTCTAAAACAAGGATTGGGGAAGCAAATTTGACTTCTTTAGTGAGAGAACCACAAAGTCACATGGCAAAAGGCACAGACACAAGGAAGAGAGGGGAATTGGAAACATAACTGTAGTATACCATGGTGTGACAGAGAACCATAAGCTACTCTACCTTTTCTAGGTTCTAGAACATTTCCAGGGTTTACAAGTTATCTAGCTGTGTAATAAACCATCCCTGAACCTAGTAGTTTAAAACAATATTTATTATTTCTCATGATTCTGTGGGCTGCCTGGACTCAGCTGGTTAGTTCTGCTTTCCTCATGTCAGGAGGGGGTGCAGTCATCTGAGGATGACATTCTAGAACATCCAGGAAGGCTCCCTTATGGCTCTGGCATGAAGTGCTGTCACCTGCACACCCACGTTGGGCCTTGGCCACAGGACTGTGCTGCTTGAGGTATGGGAACTGGGTTCCCAGAGGCAAGAAGAGGAATCTTCTGAATCTGTTAATACCTGGGCTTAGGACCCTCAGAATATTCCTTCTGCTGATTCAATGGGAGGGGACAAGCTTCAGCTCTTGGCATGAGCAGCAGCATGTGTGTGCAGAGAAGGAGGAATTTTGTAGGGTGAGCTGCCCCAGGGGGGTACCAAAACATGTTGAAAGAATGGTCTGCTCCTGAGCATGTGGTCATGCAATGGGAAGCCTTCCTTTCATTGAGAGGACTCGAGGAGGGGCCTCTGTCAGGCTGAAGGGCCTTGGGAACAGAGTGTTGTTTTCCTGGGGGTAACTACTGCTCCCCTGAGGAGATGGTCTTGAGGGAGTTGAAGGTTCCTGGGTCAGAGGAGCAAGCTTCAAGAGAGCTTTAACCAGGCTTCCATCGTCTCCCAGCCTCTGTTGTCACCAGCACACCAGGACTGTGGGTCCCCTTAAATAGCTGCCCATTTCAGTTTCAAGATTGTGCTTTGTTCCTTTGGCTTTCTTAGCAACTATTATCCCAAAAAGGACTTGCTTTAGGTTTAGGAACACTGCCTACTTTCTAAGATCAACAAAATTGGCTGTATTAAAAAGTATTGCCTAAATTTCCATGTTTGTTGTCTCCTTGTCCAGCCAGACTTCCCCAGATCTGGGATGGCTTCATGGAGCCCTTTTGGGAGATAGGCCAGAAGAGAAGCATGTAGACCTGGAGGTGGAGGCCTCCCACGAGAAGCCCATCTTTGTTGGAAGTGGATGTGATTGCACCTTGAAAGGGTCAGAAAGGCAGAACACAGATGTGGTTGGGGCTCTAGTGAATGCTTTTGCATATCCTTGGAATAATGATGTCAATGGTAGACTTGAGAGGCAGCTTTGGTGGGTATTGTCCTATAAGCTGTTGGTTTTTTTTAAACTGTTGATTTTTATTTATTTATTTTTAAAGATCTTATTTATTTATTCATAGAGATGCAGAGACACAGGCAGAGGGAGAAGCAGGCTCCATGCAGAGAGTCTGACGTGGGACTCATCCAGGGTCTCCAGGATCACGCCCTGGGCTGCAGGCGGTGCTAAACCGCTGTGCCACCGGGGCTGCCCTAAACTGTTGATTTTTATTTGGCATTTTACTACTGCGAAGAGTCATAGGCCTGATTTACAAAGATGAAGACGACAACAACAAAATGACAATTGAGAGCAAATAGCGATGACACCTAAAAATATAAATTGAAAGACGGGTTTTCAGTGCCAGGAAACAATGTATGGCTAAGATGTTCAGAGAACCAAAGCCTGGGTGGGGCATGGTTCCTGGAGCTACGAGCCCTGAGGGAGGATCCCCAGGACAGGAGAGATCATGGCAGGGTCCAGCTATGGCCGGAATGGTTGCCAAATAGGGAGGGAGTGTGGAGTGGGTGGTGGGAAGGTGTGGGGAAGAGACACTCCAGCCCTCTTTCCTCCTGCTCCCTCATCTCCAGATGGTGTCACATTGACCAAAACATGATGGGGGCCAGAAGCTAGGGATCCCTGCCAAGGCAGCCTATGGGGGTCAGCCTGGGGGGCATGGGACAGAGAAGGAGGCTGTGGAGAGTGGCTCTGGGGATAGGGAGGGGCAGACGGACAGTAGCCAGAACTCATTGGTTTATAATATGAGTAAAGCAATACATTGGATGAAGTATTGATCCCTAGAGTATGGACACCTCAAAATTTAATTTGTTTAAATTAATTTTTAAAATGAATTCACATATCATCCAAATAGGGTGAAACCTGTTCATCATGTCAAACTGAAATTTCTTATTGGCCTTGGAGTCAGGCCAATCTGACTTGAATCCTGTCTCTGTTGCTTATTAATCCCAAAAAATCAGTGGCCCTCCTGGGTCTCCGACTGGGTGATGGGGATGCTAACTTTGAGTGGTGGTCAGGATTAAGTGAGAACATGCTGTGGAGCCCTTGGTCCAGGGACTGCACACTAGGCACGTGATTACTGGCGGCTGTGCTCTATATTAAGAGCTTAATTGTGAAACTTAAGAAGATGTGTAGATGGCAGTAGTTTTGGTGGGAACTGAGAGAAGCCAGTTCTCTCAATATACTAGGAAATGTCTCATTTTTTGTTTATTTCTTCCTTTAAATGATCACTCACAGATGCTGCCCACGTAAAATGATGTGTGTGAGCTGCCTGTGATGTGGGTTTGCTTAGGCTTGTCAGACCGGTGTCTGATGGGGACTTAAAGTAAGTGACATTCCCAACAGAACCCAAGTGGATCTTCTTTCTAGTTCTTTCATTTGCATGCCCAAAAGATGCTTGCGGGCAAAGACATTCAGTGTAAAGCTATGATTCTTTTCCTCTTGGTGTGTTGCCTTGGGGTCCTAATGGAAAACAAAACCTAGAAATGTGATTGTTGATTGCCCCTTTTTGTCTCCCAGCTGTCTCTGGTTCTGAGTGGATGGTGAGTGAGCTGACCTGCTGAAGGACATGGTTCAGACTGTCCCAGACCCAGCAGCTCATATCAAGGTAGGTCTCACCTTGGCTGGGAAGCTGCATGGGCTTCCTTCTTGGCTGGATGTTTGTGGATGCCTACCCACGTCTCAGTGAATGCAGGGGGCAGCCAGCCTCAGCCATGAGCTAAGAAAATGCTTTTCACAATATTCAGTGGTTGAAAAAAATCAAAGAATAATATTTCATAACATGTGTAAATTACATGAGATTTATATTTCATTGTCCATAAAGAAGGTTTTACTGGGACACAGCCACACTCCCTTCATTTCCATACCGTCTGTGGCTGTTTTTGTGCTCTGATGGCAGAGTTGAGTGGTGGTGACAAACACCGTGTCGTCCACAAAGCTGAAAATCTCTATGGTCTGGCCTTTTGTAGAGGATCGCTGACCTCTGAATTAATGGATAAGCCACATCCAGATTCTTCGGACTTCTGTTTTAATTTCACCCTGTTTACACTTGCTTGGAGTTCCCTGGGAAGGCCCTGGAGGCTGAGCACTCACACTTCCCATGCTCAGAGGTGGTTTTACCTGGGCATGCCTGCACGTCAGCAGCTGTCAGGTCACACCTGTTCCAGCTGCTCTCCTGTGGCACTTCCTCTGGAGGTGGGCAACGAGGAAGTGAGACTTGAGCCACTCAAAGTCCCTGAGAGGAAGCCAGCTGTTTGTGCCAACACTGTAGTACACGTGGGTATAGCCGCAGGAGGAAGTGAAGTGATGGTTTTAGTAACTTAACCCAAATAAAAGTTTCAGGAAATACTGGGACTTGAGCTACATTACCCAGATAGGCTGTCTACACCTGTCGTAGTTAGTTCAGCTGTCTACACTGGCCCAAATCATTCACCACCTTGCCAGTTCTTCATGTTCCCCATATAAGTTCATTTTCCCTAAGTGGCCCAGTAGGTTTTACTAATCTATATACTTTGCCTAAAACATTTATTGAACATGCAAAGTGGCTTGTAATTGAACGGCTAAATAAATATAATTTTTCAAAAATTATATTTTTTGGCTAAAATATAAAATGCCCTCCCACATCACACACACACACACACACACACACACACACGCACACATGCACATTGTAAAAGCAGTACATTTGGGAGCATTATGTACCATGTCTCATTCACATTTGTACACATTCCAAAATGAATTTAGAGGTAACGCGTTCAGTGCATTAAACTTTGTGGGTGCTCCCAAAGTGCCAAAAGGAGGGGCTGCCCAAGGAGTGTTAAGGGTTCTGGATTTCATTCAGAGATGGGGAGAAGCAGATCTTTGTGGGGGACACTGTAATGTGATTTCTCTGTGGTGTTTCATTGGGGTATAACAGTTATGTCTACAAAATTCAAATGGGAATTTGTGGCCGTGATAAGGTTTCTCTCCCTGGAGCATAGCTGGCAAGTGTATCCATGCTACTCAGGGAGGAGGGTGGGGATGACTTTTTTCTTTTTAGTCTTTGTTGACAATCAAAGCTGCAGGATGCAAATAAAAGCTCACAGAGAAGGGGATACAAGAAGTATTTTCTATACTTCAGGGTATGGAAGTCAACAACTGAAATTCTTTTTTAACTGCCATTTTATTCCTAGCCAATCAGAAGGAAAAGATGAAGTCAGCAAGAAATTATGACAGATTCTTAAAAGTTAATTCATCAAGGGCCAACAGTCTTCAATAAACTTGAGAAACATGATCTCTGAAAATGTGGTTAGTGGAAATGTTCATATTTGACCTCAGGAGTGAGCCGTATTTTCAGCTCTGATTTATCTTATTATCATTGTATTGGTTACCATAACTTTTAGTGAAGGACAAAGAGAAATGGTAGCCTAGAAAGTTTTTTAAAAATAAATTTCAACTCACCTTGCCTCTGTGTATTTTGAAGATGAACTGGCAATTTGGAGGTGCAACAGCTGATGTTGGCTCTGAGTTGGAGAGAAAGATATTAAAGATGTTTGTTTCCTTTGTAAATCTATCAAATTCCACCTCTTGGAATTTGGATAATTAGTCTTTGACTTCCTTTTTGTTTTTTGTTTGTTTTTGTAAATCAAATTGGTGTCCTTGACAACAAAGTCAGAAAAAATAGATGGTCATCCACTGTTTCCTTAAGATACCTGATTTGGGAAATTTATTCAGTAAAATTTTATGTGCTGAGAAGTTTCTGGTTCAGGACTAGTGCAGCTTTTATTTCTGGGAGGGAGAGTTCTTATAAATGGCATATGGATGGTTCTACTTGATGTGTTAATGTAAATAGTGGAAGACTTTGTCGTTGGCACTTTGCTATTGAACATTTTTTTTTTTTTCATCTGAAAAAGACCTGAATTCTCCACAGAAGTGACTTCACGTGGCAGGTGTGTGTAGGGAGACAGGCTTTTTTATGTGTCCTTCACACGAGTGTCCATAGGCTGATCTGGAGGGAAGCAGTGTTCCTTTCGTATTTAAGAAATTTATTCTGCATGATTTACTATAGTTCTTGTCTGCCAGAACAAATTACTTTTACCCTTTTATATGTTTAAGGAGCTAGAAATAATAATAGTAAAAGGGAGGGATGGTAAGTAACTGTGAAATATAAAACATTCTTGATTTAAATAGTGTAACAGTTGTGGCAATTCATTTACAAAGAAAATGAGCAGGACTTTAAAAAAATTTTAGCTCCTTCTCTTGGTGATAATACCAAGCCACTCAGCACATTTTAACTTGTCTTTCTTTGTTGGCCTTTCTGCGTCCTTTCTTAGAATAGAAACTATGCTTCACATGTCACATAAGCGTGATCTTAGCATGCTCGGTGTGTGGGGGGTATGCTTCTGCTCTGCAGAGGGTTAGAATCCACCGTTGCCAAAGATGGACTCCTGCTATCATCCCAAGCAGGGGAAAGGAGTTGCGGATTTATCTCATAAGGATTCAAGATTTTGGTCATTAATTCTCATTCTGGTAAAGGAATTTCCAATTTACATTATTGCATTTCCTCTCAAGAGTTCCATCTTCTTAATATTTTCATGTACTAACGTTTGATGAAGAGGATTAACGCATTAGTTAAGTTTACAGCTTTAAAGAGGCACCTGATTGGCACGTTTTTCAGTTGCAGCCCTCTACCATTCACCAGCTAGTCTCATAGAAGGCTGTCCCTCTTGGAACTGACCAGGTGAGGACAGGATGAAGGCGAGGCAGCGTGAATATCAGTTTCACTCACTGGTTCACCAGCTGTGTAATCTGGAGATGCTAGATACAAAACTGTTGGGAATCCTCCCTCCTAGCTAGGTTCATGCTGTGGATCAGAGTGAGGGTTCTGGCATCTTTGACTTGTTTCAAATCCTGCTTCATCGTTTACGAACATTGAACAGGTTCCTTAATTTCAGTGCCTGGTTTTCCTCTTGTCTGAGATGCAGGCATCTACTTTTTGGGGTCAGTGTGAGGATTCAGTGAGTTATTACGTGCAACACACCAAAACCTCATTGAGTGCTGAACTATCACCAGCTATTCCTGTGGTGTTTATAAAATGAGGGCAACATCTATCTTAAAGATACGGTATTAGAGTGTCTCTAATACACATGGAGCAACAATGGGTATATCTTACAAAATATTGAGTCAAATGTAAAAAAATCTAAAACAGTGCCCTCTGTGGCACAGTGCTTTTCACATACATGAAAACACGTACACACTTGTCAAAGAGCATCATATATTTTTCGTGTATATGCACGTACTTAAATAAAACGTCGTGACTACATCAGAGTAGATTTGTGCATATGTGGGACATGTTGGCTAGTTGCTTTGAGAAGTGGCTAAGGGATAAGGAAAAATATAGTAATACACAGATAAAACAGGTTTATAGCATAAAGGTTTGGCTATGGCACACGGGGTCGTCCCCTTCACATTGGTGGGAGTGTAAACCAACACAGCCACTTTGGTATCAGTTGGGTGTCACCTTGTGAAGCTAACAATGCACCCACCCTGTGCACCAGCAGTTTCACCCTAGGCATATATCCTGATGCATTTGGACACCCGGAGATGTATGTGAGCAAAACTGAACAGCCCAGATGCCCACCAGGAGAATGGATAAATAAATGGCATTCTAGTCCTGTAACGGGATATTGTACAGCAGTGAAAATCAACAAGTGTCTGCCTGTGTCTGTGTATTAATCTGGATAATTCTCAAGGTTGGGTGAAACCCCAGGTCACAGGAGAATACATACCACATGATTCTACATATAAAGATCAAAAGTGGCAGAACTAAAAGACATTGTGTTTTCAGAGAAACATATACGTGTCAAAAAGGAAAAAAGCCATGTTGAGTACACACTTGAGAGGAGTTACCTTGTCAAGGAGGGGAGAGCTTCAGGAAGGGGCTTCTGAAGTCCTGGTGTTGCCTGTTGTGAGCGTGTACAAGGGTATTTGCTTCCTGTTCTTTTTTTTTTTTTTAATTTTACTTATTTATGATAGTCACAGAGAGAGAGAGAGAGAGAGAGAGAGAGACGCAGAGACACAGGCAGAGGGAGAAGCAGGCTCCATGCACCAGGAGCCCGATGTGGGATTCGATCCCGGGTCTCCAGGATCGCGCCCTGGGCCAAAGGCAGGCGCTAAACCGCTGCGCCACCCAGGGATCCCCTTTCCTGTTCTTTAAAAAGCACAAATTATTACCTATCCTGTTTGTGTGAGAGTGACATTCATTGAAAAAAGTTAGGATGCTAACAGAAGGGGAAAGGAAGATGGAGGTGGGAAGCTCAAGATGAAATCATGCCTGGGGAGGAGATACTTTCTAATTGTGAATCACTGTGCACTCTCACAAATTGTTACCATTAGAGATCACTTGGCCCAGTGCTGGTCTAGAATGGAAGGCGGGGGCCTGTGCTGATCAAGGGACATCCCGGCCGCGGACCTGGGTGAGAGCCAAGTCTGCACTGAGCCTGAGCATGAGCTTCTGGAAGCTCTAGGCATTTCTGAGTTGAGTGTGGAGTGAGTCCTCTGTCTTTAGCTCTGAGAGTGGCTCACCACATTTATCAGAGCCTTCTGTGTGCCCACAATGGGCTTGGGAGTGGAGGGGGATAGGAGACCACAAAGACACAGTACCTGCCACCCCGGGTGCAGGTCACATGTTCCCAAACACCTGGGACGTGGCACTGCATGCAGCTGAGAAAGGAACTGGGGCAGGGGTAGGGGGCTGGGCAGGTGTCTAAGGGAAGCTGCCTCACCTGCTACCCCCAGCTCAGCCGTCACCCTCACCTGTCCTGCCTTGTCCCGCTCACACCACCTGTGCTCACCCATCCCAGTGTTTCTGCCCGCGGACCACCTGGTGGCCTCGGGGCCCCCTGGGCATTCCACTTTACTATTTATTGTAGCAGAAGCACGCAGGTGTTTTGAGCATGCTCTGTGTGGCTAATGGATCAGAGGGGCAGCTCGGGTGCCACCACGCTTAAAAATGCCTGGAGTCTATCACTGCACTAACACACTGACCCTCTGTCCTCTGGGGGGTGGGGGGCAGGTTCGCTTCTGTGTCCCCTTCTAGCTAGTGTAGATCCTACCCCCCGAGATTTCATGTAAAGATCAGTCCCAGAGGGTGGACAATGGAGTAAACACGGTCTCTGTCCAGGTTTCCTGTTGCTTCTATGTGAGAAGGACTGAAAAATCGGCTTATGCAGGATTTATTTTTAATTGTGATTTTTCCTCTTCTCCTTTTCCTTTCAGCCTCTATATTTTTTGCTAATTAAGTGTTTTTGGGTCAGATAGTCTGGGTTGGACTCTTGGCTTCACTTAGCGATTGCTTCAGTTCCCTCGGCTGTAAAATGGAGCTAAATAGTGTACATGCCTCATAGAATCATGAGGATTAAATTAGTAACTGTTAATGTATCTAAGGCATTCAGAGCAGTGGCTGGAGCATGTTCAGCACTATTACTTTACATATCTTCATTAATGTATTATGTTATTAAACCACATTAGTTATAAAATATTAATATATAATGTTATATATTATATTTTGTTACATTTGTATATCATAGTAATTATGGAACGTATTGTTAAATTAATAAAACATTGTTAGTTATATATGACAGTAATATATTAGTATGCTAATATATTAATATTATTCATAAAACAATATGTTATTAGAAGTGGCAGTTATATAACTTATTGTTATGCTATTAATATATAATGTTCTATGTTAGCATATTCTTTCATAATAGCAGTAGAAGGGACGAAGGAAAAAGAGAGAATATTTAGGAGAGAATTGGACAGACATAAGGTCAGTACTTGCCAAAAAGTAAACTGCTGAACTGAGTTCTTTCCCACTGATTCTGTGGCTGCCTCTCTGGAAGTGGCCCTAAATGTTTCTGACTATAAAAGATGCTACACAGAAGCTCTGTTTGTGTGTCACAGAAGGTTCTAGAAGAGTTTCAGGAGGTAGCCAGCGTTAAGTGTGTGGTCACTGGGAAGCCAGAGAATCCAGCATGTGAGTAGGATGGAGCAGGTGCAAGAGATGCCTGCCCTAGCCTGTATCCCCAGTGAGGGATGGGGGGACTTCTCCAGCTTGTGGTGATGTAGCCCCTCCCTGGGGAGAAGTGTGGAGCTCACTACCTACCCCCCAGCTGGGTGTCAAAAGCCCCATTGAGTTGTAAACATTTCCCACATATTTGCAAACCTGATTTTACAGCAACTACTTCACAGGAAGATAGAAGGTGTATCTTTTTGAAGACCTACTCGGCAGAAACCCAGTTCTCCCCCAGAGTCTGTACTGTGGAAATGAGGGAAGCCTTTGATAAGCTGCCTGTTTTTTTCTCACTAAATCAGCTTTGATCAGATTCCAGCGGGGTTCACACATCCCGACAAGCCTGACGACTTAGTGGCCGTTTATCACCACACTTCTCTTTCTGCAGAATGGTGGCACTTAATTAAACATAGAAGAGCAGATCTGCCTGAATTTCTGCAATGAATGTGTCATATTTTTAAAATCAGAAAATAATGTTTAAAGATACTCAGGCATTTGATATGGCAAAACATGGAGACTTCTAATATCCGCTGGGCCCGCCTACTGATACCTTATGTGGGGTTTGCTGGGGCTGGGCTGTACTCTCTGTCTCCTCACTGGCTTCCTGTGCCCCTAGGTGCTGAGCTCAGGATGCTCACAGGGGGTTCAAATGGCATGCTTCCCCTGGGCATGTGGAACAGTATCCCCCAAACTGGTGACTCCTCGCTGAGATTCAGAGATGCTAACGTGCAGGGAGGGCACCAGCTTTATCAGGAGGTACAGCAGGGTTGGAGGAGATTCAGATCACATCCCAGGAGAATGAGTAGAAGTTGTACACAGTTGTTCTAGAGCACTTCTGGGGCAGTTATAGAGGAGTGAGCAGGCGGGCTCTGAAGCCAGACTTTATGATCTCAGGCAGAACCTTTGCTCATTGACCTTGGGCAAGCTGCTGAGCCTCTGTGAGCACCGGGTCTCCATCCATGAAGTGAGGACAGTGGCATCACTTCCTAGGCTTTTAGGAGGATGAGGTGAGGTGATTCGTGGGAAGGCCTTAGAACGGTGTCTAGTAAATAGCAGTTGTTACTCTTGTCATCATCATGTAAGCACTTTTGTTAATTTAATTCTCTTCCCCTTTTTTTCATGGTGGCCACTTCTCCCAGGGTTTGAGGCTTAAAATTTAAGATATATTTTTAACTTTTCTCTTTCATGTCTCACTTTGTGTCTACCTTATAGCCCCTACTCTGTGTGGCACTAGGACAAGTCTGCACTGTCTCCCTCCTGTTCTGTCGCTGGAATCCCTAACTGCTCTGCCTGCTGTTCTCTTCCCACCTGGCTTTACCTTCTTCCCCCGTGCTGCCAGATTAATCCTCCTGGAAGCCTACCTCCTTCACACTTTTCTCATCAGAAACCATGATAAATTCAAGGGGCATGATTACTTTTAAGGCTTTTATACCAATCTCCCCACCTGATTGTGCCTTTCTCTATACTTCTCCAACAAGTATTTGATCACACTGTGCTGTGTTTTTTAACCTTGCTGATTTGACTGGTGGAAAGTGGAGTTTTACAAATGTTATTTCATTTGGAAATTTGTGCATGTGATCATCTCATACATTTATCAGCAAGTTATAAATGGTCATTTTTTTTTTACCATTTCAGTGAAATCATTCAACATTGCTGAGAGCAGGGCATGAACCAAACAGATAAGATGCTGCTTCCATGAAGCTTACGTTCTAGGGGTTGAGATAGGATATGTTTGTATACACGTAACATTACAATATTACAACTTACACACATCAATGCTGGTTGATATTCTCCAGAACAAAATGTAAGGTAAGCAAGAGGTAATCAAGAGAGTAATGGAGGGAGAGATGCCATTTTATACAGGAGGTGAGGGAAGATCATTGGAGGAGCTGAAATTCAAACAGCTGAAGAGGTGAGAGCATGAGCCACATCATCATCTGGGGGAAGTGCATCCTGGAGAATGAGAACAATGTGTGCAAAGGCCATTAGGAAGGAGCTTGCTTGGCGTATTGAAGGAATACCAAGGAGACTGGGGGCTGACCAAGGAGTGAGAGTAGAGCTGTGGGCTATGAGCTTGGGGAGGCAGTGGTGAGGCCATATAGATGAGTTCTGATATGCAAGGGGAAAGATTCTTTTTTTATTATTAAGATTTTATTTATTCATGAGCAATACACAGAGAGAGGCAGAAGCATAGGCAGAGGGAGAAGCAGGCTCCTCACATGGAGCCCAATGTGACATTCCATCCTAGGACCCCAGGATCATGCCCTGAGCCAAAGACAGCTGCTCAACTGTTGAGCCACCCAGGCACACTGCAAGGGGAAAGATTCTTAAATCTTGTCTTGCATGTGGGGGCTGGGATCAGTGGGAAGGTTTTAAGCAAAATGGGTGACCCAATTTGATTGAGTCAGAAGCTTGTATATGAGTTTGGGCCACCAGACAAGGTCACCTAGGGACCCAGATACAGAAGAGTCTTAGGGATTGGCTTTGAGTCCCTCCGACATGCAGAGGTTGGGAAGAGGAGGAGGAACCCATTGCAGGGCTGAGAGGAGCAGCCAGTGGGTAGAAGGTAAAGGTGAGGACCATCAGCTTTGACAGCTCGGAAGTCATGGTAGCTATGGTAGCAGTGACTTGCCTGGAGGGGACAAAAGTCCCCTTGGAGTGGTGCAAACATAAAAAGGAAGAAACCTGCAGAAGATTCTTGCCAGCTGCTCTTCTCACAGGGTTTAGAAGGTTTAGTACCTTTCTCAACAACTTGTATAGATTACATTTTCATGAGATTAACCCTGAGCTATGTCATATTTGTCATACAGATTGTTTTATGTCTATTAGGATTTTTAGTTTTTATGATTATACCTACAAGATAAATATTTTTATTTGTTCACATTACTTATATTTTTCTTTACTATCTTTCCCTTAACTTAAAAACATAGGAAGTTCTTATCTGGTTTTCTTTTCTTTTTTTTTTTTTAAATTTTTATTTATTTATGATAGTCACACACAGAGAGAGAGAGAGAGAGAGGCAGAGACACAGGCAGAGGGAGAAGCAGGCTCCATGCACCAGGAGCCTGACGTGGGATTCGATCCCGGGTCTCCAGGATCGCGCCCTGGGCCAAAGGCAGGCGCCAAACCGCTGCGCCACCCAGGGTTCCCGGTTTTCTTTTCTTTTTGAGAGAGAGTGCAGGTTGTGGGGAGGCAAGGAGCTGAGGGGGAGAGAGAGAGAGAATTTTAAGCAGACTCCACATCCAGCATGGAGCTAAATGCAAGGACCCTGAGCCAAAATCAAGAGTCAGACGCTCAACTGACTGAACCACCCAGGCACCCCATGAGTTTTTTTCTTATTTTCACTTTTGTGTATTTCCCAGTTTTCCATAGGACTTGTTTAATAAAAAGAAGAGAAAATCGATTTTCTTTTAAGAACCACCAGCAAAGGCATTCAGTGTTCACAGAAGACATGCAGCATTGGCTCTCAGCATCAAAGCCAGGTTCTTCCATCTGGGGTTCTTCATTCTGGTCAGAATGAACCCAGAATAACTTTGCAGCAGGTTTTTCCTGGTAATACCCCCTGAAGGGACCCTGAAGGGTAAATAAAATATTTGACAAGGAGCATGAGCACACCAATCAGGATGCAGCACAGAACAATTGGGAGAGGTCATGGTTGGAAACTGCTGATGTCCCTGCTTATACATGTCTGTCCAGCACCCACCCAACAGTGAACTGAATTTTTTGCCCTATGCTCTTCTGACCTCTTGCTTTTATCTCTCTACCCTCCAAATCTGCACATCTGGCTCCTTGCCATTTGTAGAGAGGAGAGGGTGTTTACCATATAATGATATCTGAATGCTTGTTTTCTCTGCTTGCTAGATTATACGTGACTTAAAGTGATCAGATGGTCATTATTGTCTCTCATTGTACCTTGTGCTTATTAGCTTCTTAATATGTCTGTTGATCAGATTAAGTAGCAGTGGTTCTAATGAAATGAGAATGATCCAGGGACCCTGTTCTATTCTGGGACAAATGGCCCTATTTGGTATTCACTTACTCTTTATACGTCCCTATCCTCCTTTGTAGGTATGATTGTAACCACACTGCCTATGTGCAGTAGAGACAATGTGTTCTCAAGGGCAGTGTGTCCTAACTTTTATATATATTTATTCTTAGAAGAGTTTTAGGTTCCCAGCAAAGCTGAGCGGAAAGTTCAGATCTCCCCTCTGCCCCCTGCCCACTCCTTACCCTCAGCCTTTTCATTATCAACTCCTGCACCAGAGTAGTGCACTTGTTAACAATTGACACCTACATTGACACATCATTACCACCCAAAGCCCATAGTTTATAGTAGGGCTCATGCTTTGTGTTGTATATTCTATGGGTTTAGATTAATGTATAATGGTAGGTGTCATGTCATATGATACTGTAGTATCATACAAATAGTTTCACTGTCCTAAAAATCCTCCGTGCTCTGTTCATCGTTCCCTGCCGTGGCCTATCCCTGCCCCAGCCCCTGGAAACCACTGATCTTTCAACTGTTTCCATCGTTTTATGGTTTTCAGAATGTCATAGAGTTGGAATTATACAGTATGTAGTGTTTTCAAATTGGCTTCTTTCGCTTAGTGATACGCATTTAAGATTTCTCCAGGTCTTTTCATAGCTTAATAATTCATCTTAATTTTTTAGAGTCACGGAACTCTTTAAAAATTTGCTAAATGTCGTCATACATTTTCTCCCCAGAAAAAGCATGTTCTCTCTTTCCCTCTCTCTTTCCCTCATATGCTCCAGATCTGTTGCAGCTGACTCAGCAGCCCTGCACACCTGTCCCCAGAGTCCCTGGGATCCCAGATTAGGAACCCTGTGCTAGTGATGGAAACCCACTGGATGCAGTTAATGAAGTTGAAAATAAATTCTCATTTGCACTGATTTATTCTGTCATAAAATGTATTGCCTCTGGAATTCAGTGGGCTGACAGAGCTGCTTTGACCAAAGGTTGTTCTGAAGCACATTCTTGATCTAAATTCAGTTCGGGTGATGGATGTTCATTCCACAGTTTTGTATTCTAGAGCGGGGCTTCTCAGGCTTCCCTGTGCCTACAAGTCACCCAGGGACCAGGGTGGGCTTTGACATTCTGCACTGAATTCAGGCCGAGTGCTGCCAGTGTGGCTGGCCTCAGGACCAGCCTTCTTATGGGCAAGACTCTGAAACTCTGGTTTTCAGATTACAGGTCACGACCCATTTGTGGAAGTGAGTCAAGGCTGGGATTAACGAAAGGAAATGGGATGGAATGGAATAACGTGGAAACCATCAGTGCACACTGCATACAGAAAGCAAAAGTGCTCTTTGAGAAAACTTTCATTTTGGTTATATATGTGAATGTGTATATAGTGGGGTTGTGATATATAATATATGACTTCTTGCTCTAGATACATTTGGAAAACACTCCTCAGGATTTCTGTGAAGTAAGAAATGAGGGGGGAAGCACCATAGCTGTTTCACCCTAAAAAGTAGTGTGTTTGCAGGCATAAAATTGCACATGTGTCTCCATGGATTTTTGCTGCTCTGATTCTGGTATCCAGATGTTGGGATTTATCCCAAAGCAGGAACTGTAAATAGCAGAGAAAGGGATGGTTTTTTTTTGTGTGTGTGTGTTTTGTTTATTTTTTTAATTTTAAAGATCAAATTCCAGGATTAAATTAAAATCCTGGCTGTGTATTGCTTAATTGAGAATACACGTTAATTTTGAGAATGTACTTTAAAAAAAGTGAAAAAAATTAACTAAAGCATGGCTCTTAATTTTTTAGTGATTTTTTTGGTGGGTTTTCTGGGAAGTACTGTTCATTTGCATTACACATTAACTGCTAATAGACTGCTAGTATCAATATCCAAAAATAAACAATAACGCCGATTTATATGGACCTCCAAATTAGTCTCATAAAATTTTATGGTAGTGTTATTATTGAACCACGTTTGAGGCTGACAAAAATGTAAAACTCTAACCATGTGATTCTTATGTCCTTTGTTTTAAACCCCAAATTTAAAATGTCTTTATACTTAAGTTTAATCGTCCATAATCCCCAAAGTGTATGCCTAAAGTAACAGTCACAAACAAGTCACATTTTTCATGACTTAATGTTGTTTGAAAAAACTCTCAATTCAAATACTTGCTATTATTGTTTGGGAAAAAAAAAGATTTATGTAAATTTACCTATTTCATTGCACATTACAAAGGAGATCTGGAGCCTGCAGGTTAGGCCAGCTGGGTGGGTTTCCTATTAGGCTGTCAGGAGAGGTTGTCCTGGAAGAATTACCCATAAAATAGACAATATTAGCAATGAACAAAGATGTCAGGAAAGAAAACAGACCCAAAGAGAAAAGATATTTTTATCTTATGAATAATTTAAACAGTATGCTGCTGCTCTTACTTCTTAGTCTTCTGGAATGGAAATTTCACATATATCCATTGAATGTAAGACCCATTGATTCTTCAAAACTGAAATTTAAAACAATAGCAACAACCTCCAAAGCATGTGCTGTAACACATACCGGTAAGGAAATGTGGCTATGAATAAGAAAAAATAATAGGAGGTTTTTTGTTTTTGCCTTGTCCAGCCTTATTGATATAGAACTGACACTTAACATTGTGTAATTTTAAGGTATATAACATGATGACTTGACACATGTACAGATGTGTTCCAAAATGATTACCAGAGTAGGGCTAGTTAACATGGCCCTCACCACACATAATTATCTTTTTTTTTTTTTTTTGAGAGATAGGGAGGGAGAGTAGAGAGTGCAAGCAGGGAGCCAGGCAGAGGAAGAAGAGAGAATCTTAAGCAGGCTCCACACCTAACATGGAGCTGGCTCAGGGTCTCATGACCCTGAGATCATGATCTGAGTCAAAATCAAGATGCTGACTGAGCCACTTAGGTGCCCCTAATTATCTTTTTTTTTTTTTTTTTTTTAATGGTGAGAACACTTAAGGTCTACTCTCTCAACAACTTTCAACCATTTAAAGATATTTCAAGATACAGTATTATTGACTATAGTCACCATGCTGTGCATTACATCCCAGAATTCTTCATTTTATAACTGGAAGTTTGTACCCTTTGATCAGGATATCCCCAGTCCCCTCCTCCAGCCTCTGGTGAAAGCCATGCTGCTCTGTGTCTGAGTTTGATTTTTTTAAGATTCACATGTAGTGTGATCACACAATATTTATCTTTCTCTGACTGATTTATTTCAATTAGCATAATGCCTTCACATTTTTTAACACATTTTACATTATTAAGACTGCATATGTCTTAGAAAACCTTTTGATTGAAATTAATACAGGATATCAATCAATTGAAGAATTTATTAAGTACTATTATTTTTGCATCAAGTGAAACTACTTGGATTTACCTGAAAATATAAAAGCTAACATGTTACATACAACCATGATTATTTTGTGTCATAATGACAGTAATGTTTCAATCATCAATTCACTCACTGCGGATTAAAATGTGGGATGCTTACTCATTGCCTTTAAAAATAGTCAAATAACATCATGGATAACTGTAATTATAGGAAGTTTTATTTTCCAGAAAGTTGGTCTTCATTTTGGGGCATAGAAAGTCACTTCCCCCATTATCAGTTTTAGGAGCATTGTGTTAGTTGGATTTACTGGGAAGCAGATGTTGAGACAGAATTAGGAATGCAAGAAGTTTATTAGAGGGGACGAGGCAGGGGTGTGCCTGTGAATGATAAAATGATGATGAAGCAGGTCTGGGCAAGGAGAGCCTCAGACCAGATACAGATTGGACAGTTTGACCAACCCAGCAGGGAGCCCTGGAGCAGAGATTGCCCTTGGAGGGGTCCTGCATTGGGCAGAAATGGCCAGGCTCTCGCCTCCCATTGTGTTCACTTACTGGCTTGGGGCTGTCTGTGATGGGGCGAGTCTGAGCTGACAACAGCTGAGGGCTGTTCAATTGGATGCTGGATTCTTCTTTGAAGGGAGAGCTGAGTGGTATACCTCATGGGCACTTGCAGAAAATGGGACCCGACATGCTCCTGCTGCAGCCCTCCTGCTTTGATACCAGATTTGGGAATTTCTGACCAGAAAAAGCAATTGGAAGAGGATGCTCATATGGATTTCCTTGTTCTACTCCTGATGTTTCTTCACCAGGCCACCTTCCCATCTCCCTCAATCAGCCGGGTCTGTGGCTTCAATGCTGTGTAAAGTTTTAAGTCTGCTGTGGGCCCTTCATAGTGTTGGGCTTCTTCTGTTTGCCTTGTGGACTGAATCTCAATCTCTCTTCTCTTTCCTGGGTCTCTGATATTTTCCTTGTGTTCTGATTATACAGTCAGTAACTAACATTACCTTATGTATTTCCCTCCGTCCTGAGGAAAGATTGTACGTTTCTCACTTTTCTCTGTGTTGATGGTTAAACTCTTTACAAATACTGCCCTCATGACTTCATTTCTTCTTAAGGTACCTCAGTGCGTTTGTCTTATTCATTGGGATCATTAGCTTTACCCCTTATCTTGGATTGTAATCTTTGTTACCTCTGTGTGTGGTAAGTATATCTGTGAGGCTTCCTCTCTTATTATGTTTGGCTCACCTAAAGCCATTTTTTTTTTTTTTTTACTGACATATCATTGAAAATAAATTAATTCTTAAGGAAGATCTATTCCAGACTTATAGGAATGTTGTGGTGACATTACACATTGTTCTATCTTGTATTTCCACACTTTTGCTGTGTCATATTTGAGGACTTGGAAAGAGGTGGAAAACAATTTCTTTTTTTTTTTTAATAAATTTATTTTTTATTGGTGTTCAATTTACCAACATACAGAATAACACCCAGTGCTCATCCCGTCAAGTGCCCCCCTCAGTGCCCGTCACCCATTCACCCTCACCCCCCGCCCTCCTCCCTTTCCACCACCCCTAGTTTGTTTCCCAGAGTTAGGAGTCTTTATGTTCTGTCTCCCTTTCTGATATTTCCCACACATTTCTTCTCCCTTCCCTTATATTCCCTTTCACTATTATTTATATTCCCCAAATGAATGAGAACATACACTGTTTATCCTTCTCGATTGACTTACTTCACTCCGCATAATACCCTCCAGTTCCATCCACATTGAAGCAAATGGTGGGTATTTGTCGTTTCTAATGGCTGAGTAATATTCCATTGTATACATAAACCACATCTTCTTTATCCATTCATCTTTTGATGGACACCGAGGCTGAGGCTGGAAAACAATTTCTTGTTTGAGGCACACTTACAGTAATCTTTGCCTTAGGATGAGAAGTTTTTGAATGCCTTTTAAAAAATAGAATGCCTAATAGATAAGACCAAGATAGAGGGGATTAGGATTTATTCTCTCTCAGAGGATGAAATTTAAAACTGTTACCAATATGATTTTTACAAATGGTCATGCTCATTTATTAGAGTGCCAACATACATATGTGTAACCATTTTTTGAATGAGCTGATCAGCCAGGTGCACACCTGTTTAGAGGAAATATTCTCTTCCACTCTCAGATGCTATCTCAGGCCATCCATAGTCTTATGTTCCTTATAATGGTTAATGCACAATTTTGTTTCCAGGCATTGAGGAGTTCATTTAATTCTTAAGCTTCAATCTTCCATTCAATTTAAGGTTTCTTGTTTCCTTTGATTCTGACCTGTTTCATCTTGAGAAACCCCATATGGAAGAAGGATGTGGAGTGTGCCCCCTTTCTCACCTTACTCATCTACCTCTGGATGAGTCAAGCCATGGTCTTGACTCCTCCTGGGTTCTTGAGATCCGTGGCGGGCTGAGTTCAGCAGACCAACTTTGGGGCAACTCTCTAGGCATGTTCTATTTCAGTAGTCTGGTACCTCTCTTTAGAATGATGGTCTCTGCTGAATGTCTTGACACCAGAACTCTAAATCCTATGAGGAACTTAGTACCCTGCTACCATTAAAAGAAAAATGTATAGTAAAATGAAATATAAAATACCAGTTGTCAACAGCATATGTTAAATAAAATAGTTGCAAATCATACGAAGTTTTTAGAAATTTTGTTTGCTTGCTGACACATGAGGGAAAACTCTGTATATCTCCCACTCTCAGTTAATTCTGTATCTTTAGGGGCAAAGAAGAAAGGTTAAATATGGAGGTGGTGCTGGGGTATGCATCTTTATGGGACAGTCACCTCAAAAGACATACTTAGAACGTTCTGAGAGTCTTCTGAAGAATCTGGGGGAACTGTCCACAACACATGTTGTTTTCCTCATGTGGTTATGGTTTACTCTGCACTTTTAAGAGCTTTACATCTAAATGATCACTGTGTTGTTTTCTTTGGTTAAAGTCCCAAGACTTCTAAGTTGTTCAACATCTAATCATTTAAAAAAATACTAGCTTTATCTCAAGCTACTGTCTCTTTGGCCATTGATCCTCACAGATCTTTAAAACCTCCAGTGAGACCCTAAGAGGACTGGGAGATGTTTCCTAATGGCACGTGACACAAAGTCTTGGCAATCCACTTATAACTTGTAGTGTGGAGCAGCACTGTCTGTGATACCCACCAGAGATTATATAATTTTACAGATCTTTATGTACCAGATTTTAAAATTTTATTCTAAAACAGCATATTGCACTATTGAAATTCAATATGGAAATATTTCTTTTGGCTTTAAAGAAAGTTTTCAGAAATGCATATGTTAACAACTAAAAATAGAGAAAGTTCCAAATTTCTCATTTTTTCGTAGTTATTGGGGGGTGATTTAACACTTTTCTTGGTACTTCAAGGAATGTAATACATGATATCACTGGTGCCAGAAAACAGAGATTTTAGAACTTTGTCTTCATGAGCACCTGTAGCTTTGGGTAGTTGAATCCATGTGCTTTGTGAGTATTCAAGTGAAGAGTCTCCCAAAGCATGGGCAGATGCAGGAAGATCCAGTGCCCCATTGTGATGATCACTCCACTGGAAGATGCTAGTTCTCTGCTGCATAACTTCAGATTCCTGGGTTAGGTTTGGCTGGGGGTGCAGGCAAGAGTGAGGAACTAACTACCTCAGGGTTAATCTGGAAATGCTAACAACTCTCATAAACACTGCAATTTCTGTAGTCAAACAAATAAAAGTGTGTTTCTTACTCGGTCCATTGCAGGAGTTGCTGGTTTGGTGGCTCTCCTGGGTAGCTCTGTTACCTGTAAACAGTGATTCAGGGACCCAGTCACCTTCCCTCCCAGTCTGTATCCTTCTCTGTGGTCCCCAGAAACCCTTCCATTCAACCAGGTAGTGGGGGAGAGGATGGGGGATTCCACTATGGGAATGTGCCACAGGCCAGGTTTCCCTTCACTTTCTATTGGCCAGAATTCAATTACATGACCAAACCTGACTGCAAAGGAGGCTGGAAAATGTAGTCTATCTGGGCACCTGGGAGGAAGGAGACCTTGGCAAATGCTTAGTGATCATCATGGCAAGGGTGAAAACTGGTTGGATTGTAGCGGAGCTGCAGGTCCATCATTTCACATTCCTGCCTCCGTATGTGACTGTTTTTCCTCTGTCTCTTTCTTTTTTTTTTTTTAATTTTATTTTTTTATGATAGTCACAGAGAGAGAGAGAGAGAGAGAGGCAGAGACATAGGCAGAGGGAGAAGCAGGCTCCATGCACCGGGAGCGCGATGTGGGATTCGATCCTGGGTCTCCAGAATCGCGCCCTGGGCCAAAGGCAGGCGCCAAACCGCTGCGCCACCCAGGGATCCCCCCTCTGTCTCTTTCTATGATTGCAAAATAATAGTCTTTTTGTTCATTTTCTCTCATGCCAGAATGTTATATGTCACTGTGAACAACTTAAGTAAAATAAGGAATTAAATAAAATCCCACCAACTCAGATACCCACAATTAATGTTTTGATGGACATCCTGCCTGTTTTTCCATAAATAATATTACATATATAATTATTCTAGCTAAGAAGAGTTCATAGTAAACAAATTTCAAAACTGTTCTTTTATCATCCAGGATTATTGCAGTGACATTTTTTCCATATCCTAAAAACTGTTTAATACCTCATGGAATCCCTCTTATGCATATTCCATGAATTCTGAACTAAATATTTATTGATGCATTTTTAGACAGTTTTAAATTTTTCACTGCTACATATAGGACCATGCTGTTACATATAGGACCATCCTGTATCTTTGCTAATACTTATGATAACCTCTTTGAGATATAATCACAGATATGGAAATGCTAAGTCAAAGAATTGCAAAGTTATAAGGGAAGGGGAAAGGGAGACAGAATATAAAGACTCCTAACTCTGGGAAACGAACTAGGGGTGGTGGAAGGGGAGGAGGGTGGGGGGTGGGGGTGAATGGGTGACGGGCACTGAGGGGGGCACTTGATGGGATGAGCACTGGGTGTTATTCTGTATGTTGGTAAATCGAACACCAATAAAAAATAAATTTATTATAAAAAAAACAAAAACAAAAAGCAAAGTTCTAATACTATGTAAATTTCAAAGTTTCCTTCAAGACTTATACCAGTTTAAATGTGCACCAATATGCAGGACTACTTTCCCCCCCACTGCTTGCCAGTATTCATTATTTTTTTTTCTAATTTGACAATATAAATGGCCAAAAATTGATTTGTCATTGTTCATTTGCATTTCCTTTAATATTATTTTTTAAACCATTACAGTCATTTATACTTCTGTCATTTATTTTTTGCCCATTTTTCCATGAGAACTCAAAGTTTCTTCTCTAGTTCCTCAAATATATTGCTAGTGTGAGGCACAGAACTTACTACAGTATAGGCAGGCAGTTAACATTTGCTAAATGAATAAGGGAAATTGGAAGGATTTCTTACATATGAAGAGAGTTAAAATTCTGTCGAATGTGTTTCATATATTTTCCCCAGATAGTTGAAAAATTTTTAAATTTTTTTCACATAGAGTATTTCTTTTGTTACTGAGAAACGACAAAACTATGGGCTTTCATCTTTGTTTAGAATATTTGTCTTGATTTTTTTCAAATGTAGTTTAATCTATTGCTGTTGTCCGTAATAGATTCTGCTGTTAGCTCATCCTGACAGAGGCTATACCCACCCTATTATTGAATAACTCATTTTAATCCAACTGATGTAAAAGTGTCACTTCTCCTTCTAAATTCTCATGAATACAGAGGTTTTTTCCTAGATTTCCTAGACTGTTTCATCAATCTAATAGTTGTCAATTCCTGATTGCTCATTTTTGGGCCCCATATCCTGTGTCACAGGCATTGTATGGCTTCAGTCCCATTTGCCTGTCTCTGGCTGGTGGTAGTGACAGTCTGTTCCCTCAATTGTCTGGAGGTCACTTGCTCAAACATAGTAAACCTTAAACAGATTATGTGTTTGAACACTTCTCAGGGGTCTCCACCCATCCTCTCCCTCCAAAACTCTCAATTATACTGCCTGGGAACCCCAATCACCTGCCAGTTAGCTGCCTCAGAAATGCTGAGACTTCCTGCCTGTGGCTGAGCAGGCAGGCCAGAGAGTATCTGGATCCTCTTGCTATTTGCACTTGGATGAAGTACTCAACTACAGTTGGATGAAGTACTCAACTACAGCTATAGAATCTGACTTTGAGATCGTCACCTTCAGGGCCAGATGACATAACCCAGAAGTGCAAGGTAACTTCATCTCATTGCAAGCAGGATATGGAAATAATATAGGCAACTAAGTACCTCTTTTCCTTCCTTCCCATGGGCTGCAGTGAAGCAGGGTTTCTCTACAACTTGCTGAAAGGCATCTGTGTGAGGGGAGGCATCTCCCTAGAGCCTGCTGTCTCCATTTGTGGCTCATCAATGAAGCCAGCAGTGGCACGTTGCTTTGCATTGCTTCTCATGGCTCCTTGCCTTGCTTCCCACTCCCCTCACTATTACAGCCCTGGGTTTGCACCTCCAAAATGAAGCAGCAGTGCTTAGTCTTTACCTCAGGCTACATGTTCTAAGAAATCTGAGGCTAAAACATGCTGTATGAAGGAAGGCACTCAGTTCCATGTTACTGCTCGGGTTTTTTCCTCTACTTTTTTTCATATTATTAAAATATACACATAAACAAGCTTCTGTTTTGAAAGACTCATCTTCCATGACATTATCCCATTATACAACTAAAGAAGTCCTTAATACAAAACAAAATGCCAAGTATCACTACATATGCATTACTATGTGTGTTACATTGTTAACAGCAAATCATAGAAAGGCATATTGAACTCTCAGCTAATATGGAGATGGAGAAACATTTTTAGCTGCAGATTTTAAACTAGCTGCTTAGATATGCCCCTGTCTCACGTGCAAAGCTGGTTAGTGTCAGGATATGCCATGGAGCAGGATCTTAATTCGAAGCTTCTCTAATACTCTCAGGAGCCTTCAGATGATGCTTTTAAAAGACTTAGGGTTGTAGGGATCATCTAGGGTGCATTAAAAATAGCCCCACCCCTAGAGAGTCTAACTTGGTCAGCGATGGGTAGGGACGTGGCTGTTTTTAAAAATGCTGCTAGGGATTCTTATGTGCTTCCGAAAGTTCACACACCACTGCTATAAATAATAACAATTGAAAATATCTTCCATTTACCTTTTTTGTATATTTTTATTGAAGTTTGATTTGTCAACATATAGTATAACACCCAGTGCTCATCCTGTCAAGAATCTATAAAACTTGTATTATTTTAATTCTTAATCATATTCTTGAGTTGAACTAAAATGACTTAAATAGAAATAAACTTTTGTTGCTTTAAAAAAAATACTCCAAAGTCATGCTTTGTGGAGTCTTTAAAAACTATTTTTTAGTTTCCCTTTTAAGAAATATCATGAGAGGTGCTTGGGTGGCTCAGTTGGCTAAGTGTCTGCCTTCAGCTCAGGTCATGATCCCAGGGTTCTCAGATGGAGACGCTGTCAGGTTCCCTGCTCAGCAGGAAGCCTGCTTCTCCTTCTCTCACTACTGTTCCCCCTGTTTGTGCTCTCTGGTTCTCTCTCTCTCTCTCTCTCAAATAAATAAATTAAAAAATCTTAAAAACAATCATATGAGAATGGACTCTGTTCAAGGGAAGCAAATTTTAATAATCTTAGAGTGGTTGCCTGCATTGGTTTGAGGGGGCCTTAGTTTTGGAACATAATTTACAAATTAAACTAACAGTGGAATATAACTATATTATATCAACTTTTATATACATCATAACTTTTTTTTTTGAAAAGCTGTTCCTGATCTCTTGGTAGGTTAAGGTACAAAGTCAGTTCTCTGTGATGGGATGAGATCCTCACCCTGATATAATCAGAGCTTGCTCAGAGAGGGGGATATTTGTGAAGGGGATATTTTGCAATTTTTTGCTCCCATTTTGCTGATGACAGGTGTTGTCTTCATCTCTATAGCTATTCCACTTTTCTAGACCCCAAGGGCTTGACAAAAGACCAAGGGAGTAACATGGTAAATTTTTTAGAGCAAAATATCATCATGTATATCATGAAAGTACCTCTGATGTAGAACAATTATGATTACATAACTTTAGATATCTTAAATATTTTTCTGCTTAGCACTTATGGGTTTAATTAGACAAGAAGTAAAAGATTATATGACATTTTATGCAATTTTGCCTTTTGCTACGTGTGATTATTATGCCTTATATGTTAAAAATTGCCACAAATTAACAAGGGTGAAGTCTTACAAATTCGGGCTGTGGTAACAAAGTTTCTGGTATGGAATATTCTTGGCTTACTAGATTCAGGGGAGTATTTCAATGGCCAGTAATACAGCTGAATGGGCTAAGGGCATTATTTATTTTTCTTCTGTAGAGATATGTGTTTATAACAACACTTTTTGCTTGTCGAAGGCAAATCAGTTTCCACAAAGTAAACAAAATAAAACAAAACAAAAAAACATCCATGAGTCAGCAAAATCTAAAGTGGAATTTTGGTGCTAATGGTAGATATTGCCTATGATCTGGTTGGCCTCTTTAATAGTTAAAAATTCACCACTCATCTGTGCTTTTCTTTTGTTTACTGTTAGGAGAATCTTTCTCGTGTCTCAGATAGTGGCAGCACTCTTACTTGGAGCCAGCATTCCCTCTTTCTTTGTGGGAGTAAGTTTGATACTCTCCTTATTTTTAGTGAATGGGTAGTAGGGTTTAAATATTATGTATAGTCCACCACCTATTGTCAGCTATGGAGATCTTAATGAACAGTGAGGAATATACCGTTTTTCATTACTAACCCAATTCCAAATAACTTGGCAAGAATGAACTTATAGCCAAATACATAGGAAGCTGGATATTAATGCCAAATCAGGACATTTGAGGTCACGTAGATGGCAGAAAATCCAGGTCTCTTCATTTAACCCTGTGAACTGACTCAGAGGTGATCCAGGACAGACTAGGCCAATGGAGATGGGAAATTCCCTGTGAGTCATCTCTTAGACTCTTCCTTCTCCCAACATTCAAGCTCATACTTTGGCTCAAAGAAATTACAAGAAATTCTTCAAACAGGCACGCTGCCTATAGACAAGCAAAATCACCTTCGAGGAATATTATTCCCCATGGTTGTCAGCTGGATTGATAACCAGTTCATATGTCCATCCACAAATAAGAAATAAGTCATCATTGATTCATTTCCTGGGCACTGGAAATAATCAGATCTATTAACATCATTCTTACTCTCCAGAAATGTTCAGGGAGGGAGAGAGCTCAACAGGAGATGGACAGCCAGATTCAGTGGGAGGCTTTGACTGAGCATTCTGTTTCCCCAAATGTGCATTTGTTTCTGAGAAGCTGAGCCCAGGAGCAGATGCCACTCATAAGCATTGTACAAGCATTCTTTGTGGGGACTGAGGGCTGGGGACTAGACCAGGTTGTTTCTTAGAGCCACTTCCAGCTCTCTCTTACTGTATTTCTTTTGATGTTGGACACAGCGATTAGGAGGAAAAATGCCTTGGCTCCAGAGTAGAGCCATTAAACATTATGTATCAAAAACAAAACAAAAAAAGGAGAAATGCATACTCTTTAGCGGTGTGGGCACTGAAAAATGAGTTCAGGTCACAATATTGTGATTGTGGCAAATGTATATTGTGTAGTAGGCACTGCCCGTTGTAATGTCACATGAACACACCTTGGCAAGGAAGGGTGTCCTAAAACAAGACTGAAGGAAACATAGTTCAGCCATTGTTGAGGATTATATGGCTCTGTGGTGGACAGAAAAAGAAATAGAACAGGATTCCTGTAATTGGAGCACTTCTGTGTGAGTAGGGAAGGTCAGACATAACATAAAAAGTTCTAATACAAGTGGATGTGTGGTAACAAAAAATAATCATAATGTTTGGGATTTTTAAAAAATTTTTATTTATTTATGATAGTAACAGAGAGAGAGAGAGAGAGAGAGGCAGAGACACAGGCAGAGGGAGAAGCAGGCTCCATGCACCGGGAGCCCGACGTGGGATTCGATCCCGGGTCTCCAGGATCGCGCCCTGGGCCAAAGGCAGGCGCCAAACCGCTGCGCCAATACCAATGTTATGGGATTTTAAGGGGGATACCACTCATCTTAAGTAAAAGAAAGGCTTTACAGACAAAGGGACAAGGTGTGGAACATGCAAGATGGAGGAGGGCCATACTAAGGCGCCATATGCAGAAAAGCCACTTTTGAACCCAATTGAGTCTAAGGCATCAGAATCAGGGAGGAGCCAAAGATCACTAAAGGCTGGGCCTGGAGGTCTGGGTAAGGGGGTGACATTTTTTGGGACAATAAAAGTCCTGAGGAAGAAATGGAGTTGGATAGGAGACAGAAAGTGGAAGAAGTTTGGAGAACTTGGTTTCTGACCTGTGGCTTTAGAGTTGAGTAACCATGTCCAGCAAGGATGAACTGAAGCCAGGGAGACTGTGGAGCTGGAGGGTTTTGAAGTCCACAGAGCGAGGGGAGGAACTCACTCTTGTAAATGAGTGTGGTTCCATCATGCAAGATCTTTCAGTAGAATTCTCTAGATGCCATCTTGCAAGTAATTAAAGAAAACACAGGCAAAATGGCAGAGTGTTGACTGATCTTTTGAGAAATGTGGTGGTGAAGCCTGGGACTATATCATCTTTGTTTTTGTGTTCCACAGTTGTTGTGCCTTAGTGGCTCAACTAGAGTTTGTTGAAACAAGGGAAGCTAAGATCTTGAATGTTCACTCATTCAAGTCAAGAGATGGTGGAGTCAAGAGATGGTTTGGATTATTTTAGAAGAAATTTTTCTTGCAAGGGGAACTTATCCATTGGAGAAAGAAAGATGGAAGATGCAGAAAGGACAAGACAGTGAGTGCAACAGCATGCTGGAAAACTGGCAGTGCCTGCATCCAGGGTCCAGATGGAGGGTTACATTTGGAAAGGTGCAAGGGAGTTTCTTCCTCTCAGTCAAGAGAAAATGGCAAGACTGTGGGTGAAGCTACATAGAAAGCTCGAGCGTGAGAGGTTCACAGTGGAAGAATTTATATTTTGTGGCTTCAGGCTTCGTGATGAGTTAGAGAACAAAGTCGCCCTCTGTGAGTGAGGTGAGAGAGTTTGGGGTGAGGGGAAAGAATATATAAGGGGTCTGACAGGTGTCCCGGGTATTACATAGGAAGTGAATTAGAAATGAAGACAAAGATATTCAGGAGTAGGAGTAGATTCCAAATGAGCTTAAACAGTTCTGGGATTTGTGGTTGACCTGACCAGTACCATTGCATAAGCAATGCTTAGTCTTGGGGTTGGGTGGAGAAAGGGGGATCAAGGAGGGGTGGCCAGGTTTCTGTTTAATAAGGAGATGAGGGGTTTCAGGATACCGGGAGGAGGTTAATGAGCTGCTCATGGGGATATCAGTGAGGCCATGAGTTGATAGAGGGTCTGGGAAAACAGAAACTAGTCCAGGAAGAGGAGCATTCAGGAGGATGCAGGGAGTTTTCTGGCTCTGGGGAAAGGAGGGAAAGCTGTAGCTGTGGGGAGCAGTTGCCCTTAGAGGGCTTTTCGGCCTCCGTAGGTCCAATCCTGCATGGACTGCGTACCTTACTTAATCATGCTCAGTGTGTTGGCTGGCTTGGCCTGAGGGTTTCTGTGTTTGCTGGAAATAGATACTCTGAGAAAGGAAATGTAAAACCCTATCTCTTCTACATAGTAAGACCACATTGGGAGTGTCACATTTAGTTCCAGACATTTCTTTTAACCCTGTTCTTTCCACAAATCCTGGTGGCTGAACATCGAGAATCCAGAATGTGGGCACTTCTCTGCTCCTGGGTCTCTCATCCTGGCCCCCATTATCCTGTGCATGAATCCTGACTCTGCTTTCCTTACCACCCTTCCTTCCTCTGCTCTGACCTTTCGTGGGTCTACTCTCCACAGGCAACCAAAGTGACCTGTTTAAAGGTGAAGTGAGGGCCTGCCACTCCATAGCTGCAAACCCCTCTAGTGCTTCTGCCTCTCTGCTAGCGAAGACTCACGTCTTCCCAGTGGCCCATGAGGCCCTACAACATCTTACCTCATTATGTCTTCCATCTCATCTACTACTACCTAACCCTTTCTTCCCTTTACCTTGCTCATGCAGGCTTTCTTGGTGTTTGTCGAGAATTTCAGGCATGTTGCTACCCCAGGGCTTTTGCAGTTGCTGTTCCTCCTATCTGGAATGTTCTTTCCAGTATCTCTGTGGCTTATTCCCTCAATTCCTTTAGGTCTTTATCACCTTCCTAGTAAGGCCATCCCTGACCATCTTATTTAACAGTGTCCCCCTTCACTCTTGCTCCCCTTCACAGTTTTTTTAAAAAGATTTTCTATTTATTTATTCATGAGAGATGGGGCGGGGGGGGGTGCAGAGACATAGGCAGAGGGAGAAGCAGGCTCCCTGTGGGGAGTTCTACGTGGGACTCGATCCCAGGACTCTGGGATAAGGCCCTGAGCCAAGGGCAGACACACAACCACTGAGCCACCCAGGCATCCCTCCCCTTCACAGTTTTATGTCACCTCCTCACATGTTGTTTATGTTACTACTACTACTACTACTACTGCTACTACTATTCTCCTCTTCCTCCTCCTTCACTGCATGTTTCCTCCAATGAGAAGGTAAGTTCACAAGGACAGAGCTTTACATTTCTTGTTTGTGGTTGCATGCTCACTTCACCCAGCAGTTCCCAGCCGGGGTTGAGTGCTTGATGATGGTGGGCGAATGCATGGATGTTGGATGATCTGGTTATCAAAGTCATATATGACCACTGTAGAAAATTTGGGAAAACACAGAAGAGCAGAAGAAAATAGAAATGGTCCATAATTCTATCTAGAAAACACTTTCCACTAATATTTTGGTATAGAGTCTTTTTATTTTTCAACCGGTGCATACAGAGTTGACACCTCAACAGGGATATAGGTAAACAGAATGGGATTGCAGGAATATGACCAGGAGCATAAAGATCTCAGATTACATCACCTGGAGAATATTTTGAGGGATATTTGTCCCGGAGATGAGAAGGTTTTGGGGAACATGTTGAATGTTTTAGATAGTATGGCCTCTAAGTCAAATTATATATACTCTGCATAAATCTAGACTAGGATAGAACGTGCGTTAATGGGGAAAGTTACTGAACGGTTGCTTTCAGCTCCATAGAAAGATCAGTTCTCTCCAACTGGCCACCCACCAGTGGAACTAAATTTCAAAGGACAGAACTTTCCATCACTGAGAGTTCAAATAGAAATTCTGCGGCCACATTAGGTATGTTCTACTTGTGGGCTTTCATCTGAAGACTCTCAGGTACTAAGAACACACTTAAAAAACTTCTAACAGAAAAAAAAAAAAAAAAAAAAACTTCTAACAGTTTTAAGCCAGCAACAGTAAATTTACTAATAGTAATAAGACATTTCTTATATTTCTGAGGATATTTTGTCCATAAAATATCCTTTTTATTTTTTATGTAGCAATGACTTGCATAGAATACCTATTTAGTGTTGTTGTCTTTTTCTTTTTCTTTTTCTTTTTTTCTTTTTTATCACGCCATTGGTATTCACAGGTTAAGTGTCACATTCTCTTGGAAGAATGTGAATTAATCATGCATAAGATGGGACAAGTAGTTCATTTTCTCTTAACAAACGATTTCTCTATTTTTAGAAGTACCATACTCCAGACACATCAGGAACACATTAACCTACATAATAACTAAGATTTTAAAGCCATGTTTTGAAGACCCTCTAAGCCCAGTTGGTATAAACACAACTAACCCTGTCATGGAGATGATGTCACTTGTCCTGTAAACATCTTTAGCCTTTGGAGAATCATAGCAGATCTATCAGTGGAATTCATAAACAAGCCATTAGAAAATACATACAAAGAAAAGTCAGTAATTTGAGTAATTTATGTTAAAGAACCTCAGGGCATCTTGGTAGATGTATAGATGAAGTGATAGGACTAACAGTGTGTAGTATTTTTACTTTAAAGCTATTGATATTTTCAGATGATCTATATTTAAGAAGAGTGACATGAATTCTACTTGAATTGCACAAGTTGTGATGTTAAATACACTACAGATTATATATTATATTTGATCTGTGTTTTAAATGAGTTTGAAGTAAAACTTTTTTTTGGAATAAATTTGATGATGTTTGAATCTCAGTTGTTCACAAAATAAATTTTAAATTGCTTGAGATTCTATTTAAGCCTGACTCACTGCCTTAAAATTCCTATTACGATTGCTTTTTCAGATAATGTCAGTGATTAGCGTCAACCATGTAAGGCTCATTTTATTCTATGGCAAGTGGCAATATATGGCATAAAATAAAGCCTTCCCATTATTATAAATACAGTATAATTAAGTGTGTTATAATAACATAAGGTGAAATAGAAGACAGTGCATTTTTTAGCCAGAGCTATGCAGGCAACTTACCTTCATGCTCTGGATTTATTTGGATTACCAAAATGATTGAGAGGATTTTTACTCAGGTCATTGTGGTTGGGTAATCTGGACTTTTCTTCAAATTCAATTTGAATGAAGCGTCTTAAACAGAAACATATGGGCATGTAAAAGCCAGCATCAGAACTCTTACAAGGCAATAAAAAGAGTAATAAGAATTTATAATTGGATGACATCTTTCATCCAGATGGGTTCGACAGCACTCTGAAATCTCGTACAGAAAGGCAAGACAGGCACACAATGGCACGCTTTCCCCTTGCATTGTGGTCTGCTATAGAAAGGAGATGTGAGTTCATAGAAAAGCACCTTATCCAGTTAGGGAAGGTGTTACGTGTACTAAGTCCCCATCCCTGTTCTCACCCGGAAGTCTAACCAGCCCACCACTGTCTACAAGAGGTCTGCTGCACTGGGGACACTGGTCCCTGACGTGGGCCCTGGGTCCTGGTCCTCTTCAGGCACTTTGTTGATCTCACCAGTGAGCCGCCCTCCCTTGTCATCGCCACAGTGTCCCCTCACTTAGAGCTGGGAAGTCAGTCATTTGATACGAGGCCAGTATTTTTGGAAACAGCATGAACAGTATTATACTCAGGAGAAGATCCTACTTCCAGGGAAGGATTGGTTTGAGCTAATAAGGGATCTTGGAAAGATCTGGAAGGCAGGCTCTCATACCTGTGCGTTGCTGAATGAGTGGGTGATTAAGTCTAACCCATGATCACGGAGCCTGCCCCCGGCTGTGCCTCACCCTGTGGAGGGGGTGCTATTCTACTGCAGCATCCTTGTCAGTGTCTTCTGTGGCATTGTGGATGAATCAGCCCATGTTGGGATTTGGGGAGATATTAAATAGTTCACTTATGTGGATTTGGCTTTTTCTAAATAATTTTTTAAAGATTTTATTTATTCATGAGAGACACAGGCAGAGGGAGAAATAGGCTCCCTACTGGGAGCTCGATGTGGACTCGATCTCAGGACCCCTGGGATCTCAACCTGAGCCAAAGGCAGATGCTCAACCACTGAGCTACCCAGGTGCCCTTTTAATAATTTTGTTTGCATTTTAACTTAAAGCTAAGGGCAACCCATTGTGCACAAAACAGTGACTGCTTAATGGGTACAGGGTTTCCTTTTGAGACGATGAGAATGGTTTGGAGCTCAGTAGTGGTGGTGGTTGCACAACATTTTGAAGGTGCTAAATGTTGCTAATTATTCACTTTAAAATGATTTATTTCATATCTGGTGAATTTCATCTCCGTTAAAAAAATGGCAGTAGAAAACTACTTTTTTAAAAGATTTTATTTACTTATTTGACAGAGAACGGGAGCACAAAGCAGAGTGGCAGGCAGAGGGAGAGGGAGAAACAAGCCCTCTGCTGAGCTGGGAGCCAGATGCAGGGCTCAATCCTAGGACCCTGGGATCATGTCCTGAGCCAAAGGCAGGCGCTTAACCAACTGAGCCACCAGGTGCCCCCAGAAAACTATTTTTGAATGATATTAAAAAAAAAAAAAAAGCATGAGGCTGAGATGCTGGTTTTGCACGTCAGACCTGGAGTGGAAGAAGAAGGGGGTGGAGGTCTTGCCCCCATAATGCTCACCAGACCAAGGGTTAGTGCACCTGTTCTTCCTGGGTGTGGCATGGCATTTACTGCACAGGACTGCTCTGTCCACATACACATAAAAGTGTGTAGGGAAGGAAACTGAGGCAGAGGCTTCAGAGGCCAGAAATGTACTCTAAGTGAATTCTTCTTCTTTTTCTCCTTCTTCTTCTTCTTCTTCTTCTTCTTCTTCTTCTTCTTCTTCTTCTTCTTCTTCTTCTTCTTCTTCTTCTTCTTCTTCTGTTGTTGTTGTTGTTGTTGGTCAACAGCAGAGCTTGAACAAGTCACACTGAGCTCTTTGATTTCACTGTACAAGCAGGAGCCCAGGGCACCTCCTACCCCCCAGTGTCTTGGCCAGTATCAGCCACTCCTGACCATGTGGCTGAAAGCAAAAGACAGTGGTACGTTGTGAAATTGCATGACTCTATTGAAACTATGATCTCTGACAGACTATTTTCATTGCCTGAGCAGCACAGCTAGGGCAAGCTCCAACCAGACACCAATTCCAGATATCTGGATTGCTCTCAGCCAGTGCCTCTCCCACTGCAGCTCAGTAAAACAGGTGGGGCCTAGATGGGGCCCATTTCTGTGTCACTTTGGATACTCTCCTCTCTCCACAGTCTGGGTGCTGTGAAGGAAGGAGGACCAGCTAGACACAGGGATACTTGAGGACACATTTAATTCTATTTCCCTCCTGTAGCACTCAATTCTGAGATTTTTATGGGCTAAAAAAAAGCATCTATTAAATTTATCTTTTATTGTTGTTGTTGTTAAGTAAAGATTTAACTTGTAGAAAGAAATTGCAAGGTTTAAATAGTTGCAGCCAAATCAGTTTTGGGCATTTTTGAGTACAGATTGGCTATGGCTGGTTGCACATTTTTCTTGTAGCATTTTGAAATATGAATAGCGATGAGACACCCCATTGCTCCATCTGCTCACACATTCTTCCATCCATGCTGGGTGTTGATTCTGAACATTCAGAAGTGTGGCCTGTTGCCTCCAAGTGCAGTTCTGGATACTGCCTTGCAAATGGTGCTTTAACAGAGAATGTATAAAATGCTGGGGGACACAGAAGAGCAGGTGACATTGCAGGGGAAGGCTTCACTTAGGAGGTGAGGCTGGGTTGGCATGGAAGGATGGAGGATTATTCTCAAGGTCAATAAAAAGAAGGAAGGGTATTTTAGACCTGGGAGGGAATGGCTGTTCTGGAAACCAGTTATTTCCATGTGATCTGCTTCCCCAAATGGCTCACCCTTGCTTGGTGTTCTCTCATTAGGTTTCCGCTTTGGGCCCTGGATGGAGATTCAGCTGTACAGCTCTCATGGCTCCCAGAGCCACCCACAGAAGTTAGGTTTGGTTGGAGACAATTTCACCATCTACCCGGAGAGTCTGTTTTCAGGGCTGATTCACCAGGAGGGCATTTCACCACGATCTGCTGGGAATCCTCATGCGAGCTCCATCCTTGGGATGGGAGGGTGTAGAGGGAACTGATGGCTCACCACTCACATAATGTTTGCTGTCAGATGTAATGACCTGGGATGGGGTCCTCAGGCAGGGCAGAGAAGCAGAGAGGATGAGGTGTGCTCTTACATGTCTCGTAGAAAAGATAGTGCTGGTTACAAAAACCACAACGACCTGTGTGTCCTTACTGGTTGAAGATGTGGAATTCACGGTAAGTTCTTTTACCTCTGAAATCTCATAGCATCTTGACTGTATCTCTCTTGTGATAAGTGAGCTGGCATCAAAATCAGCATGTTAACCCATTTTACTTTAAATAGCCAGTATTAAATTCCTCCAAGGTCTTTAAGTGTGGAGTTCACCCTGAATCCTCTATGGGTCTTCTAGTTGCGCAGCTCTTAGGTATATACACACCTAAGAGTGTATATACTGTGGGTCCCTGGAAATACCTGCTATAGGAATGGATGAAGGATGCTTTGACAATCACAAAATAGTCACCAGTGAAAGATATTAAATGTTTTATGTTTGTAATAGGTGCTAAAAAATCCTTGGTTTTTAAAATTTTGTTTGCATTTTTCATTGTAAAATACACAACATAAAACCTAGCCATTTTAAGTGTAGAGTTTGGTAATGTTCAGTATACTTACATTGTTGTGCAATCTCCAGAACTTTCTTGTCTTGTAGAACTGAAACTCCATACTCATTAATCAACAACTTCCCATTCCCTCCTCTCCCTGCCCTTGGGAACCACTCTTCTGCTTTCCATCTCTATGAATTGGACCATCCCAGGGGCCTCCTAAAAGTTGAATCATGCAGTGTCTTTTTGTGCCTGACTTGTTTCACTCAGCATAACGTCTTCCAGAATCACATCCTTGTTGTTGCAGGTGTCAGAATTCTTCCCTTTTTAGGGCTGAATAATATTCCATCATACGTATATACCACACTTGGCTTTTCCATGCATCTGTAGATGGACACTTCAGTTGTTTTCATTTTTCATCATTGTGACTAATGCTACTATGAACATGCGTATACAAATATCTTGTCACACCCTTGCTTCCAATTCTTTGGGGGTATATACTGAGCAGTGGAATTGCTGGATTCTGTGTTTGGGTTTTTGAGGAACCTCCATACTCTTTTCCAAAGCAGCCGCACCATTTACATTTCCACCACCAACACACAAGGGTTCCAATTTCTCCACATCCTTGCCAACACTTATGTTCAGTTTTTGTTTTTATAGTAGCCATTGTTTTTGGTGTGAGGCATAACACATTTTTTTTAGGATTTTTAAAAAAGATTTTATTTATTTATTCATGAGAGACACATGGAAAGAGAGAGAGGCAGAGACACACAGGCAGAGGGAGAAGCAGGCTCCATGTAGGGAGCTGGACGTGGGACTCGATCCCGGGTCTCCAGGATCACACCCTGGGCTGAAGGCAGGCACTAAACTGCTAAGCCACTGAGGCTGCCCTTCTTTAGGATTAATGAATGAAGCTATTGCGTGCTACTTGTTTGTCTTTGATCAGTCGATGCCTTTTAAGAAATCATTCTTCAAAGAGACTATATTCAGATGTCAGAGGCTTCTTATGTGTGACTTTAGAGAACTGAATCAAGTGTTGTTTTAGGAAAGCAGCTTCAATGAAGCATCCAAAATGACATCTTCTCTCAAATTTTTTAAAAGATTTTATTTATTAATGAGAGACATAGAGAGGCAGAGACATAGGCAGAGGGAGAAGCAGGCTCCCTGTGGGGAGCCCAATGTGAGACTTGATGCCAGGACCCCAGGATCATGACCTGAGCCAAAGGTAGATGCTCAACCACTGAGCCACCAGGTGTCCTTTCTATCAAATCTTAAAAGGAAAATAGTAGACATTGTTAATTTAAAAGTAAAAATTGATTGCTGTCAACAGTAGCTTGTGGGCCCATATAGAAGTTAAGACTCATAGGTAAGTCTTTGAAGGATGATATGCAGACAGTAATGATGAGAACGGATCTTGATGGTATTGTCTGTGATGGAAAATCCTTGGCTGAAGGAGCTGTCCAGCAGGACGGAGGCACATTACAAAGGGTTTATTTGCAAGGAGTGTACTATGACTCTTGGTTGCAGGACAAGTAGAAGTGAAGTGTTTGATGTGCTTGTGCACATGCACATGTGTGTTTTGATGGACATGTTTCTCCTGTAGGAAAAATGGGCTCTATTTACTCCTGAAATTCCCCTTGCTTACTGCATAAGAAAAAAAAATTCCTTGCCGAAGGTGAAGGCAGACCATTTTAAGACCATGGATACTGTGACATCACCCAGCAGAGTTAAATATCAGTTTAGCAGCTGGTATAAGAGTGGTTTGCAATAAGTTATGAGGCTCTGAAACGTTCTAAGGGAGTGTACGCCCTTCATGGCATGATATGAAGACTTTCGTTTAGCCTAAGTGTTTGTTTTAATGAGGTATTGCCGTGTAGCACACTCAAATGAAAAACACATGATGTACCCCAGGCAAGGGAGAAGCAATAACTCTACAGATTTTTGAAGAAGACTAGTCATACCACAGGCTACCATTATAACAGAAAAAATAACAAAAATTTTAATACGGTTGTCTGGCCAAATATATTAATTTAAACTGAATGCCTTTTAAAAAATATTATAGCTGTGAGGCAGGACGTTCCATTGGCAAGCATCTTCAAAACCTTCATTTTAGAGGATTCATTGAAAACTATTGAAGTGCAGCAGCCCTTGCTGGTACGTGCGTTTGGAAGAACTACTGAAAAGTCTTTGATCGTTTATGTGAGGCTTCTTTGAGTTTGACACAAAAACGCTAAAATAAGAAGAAACGCATTTTTCAGTGGTTGACTTTTTTTGTATTTACATAAAAGCATGGCTGGTTTACTGATCGCAGACATGCACTGGCAAATTTTGGAGTCAGGACACCAGATTGTGTGTTCCAGGTGAGCCGTTCCATTGCCCTGGCTATGTGCTGATTTGGGTTCAAGTTACCAAGTCAGGTTTCTGTTTCTCTTGTTAGTAAATGTTTTTAGAAAAAGGTGTCCTGTAACCTCGTATGGGTATTAGCTATGGGTTCTAATACTACTTTTCTGAAAAATGGCAGTTTTTGTATAATATCCTTTGATTGAGAAATATAAAGTCTCAAAGTGCTCTAATTCCTTTTAGTTGAACAGGTATTTTGCTGACTTCCCAGGTCAGGGAACATAGGAAAAAGAGATGGTGTCCTCAGGAAGTGCTGTGGCTAGCTAGCTAGGGAGTTAATTTTGACCAAAAATCTCTAAAGTCAGTTGACAACTGATATGGCATTGGGAGGTGTGTGGGGTCCATTGATGTAATCTTACTGTTTGATTTCTTTGTTTCTTTTTAGTCTACTGCCCGTGTAAATCACCAGTGAGAACATCAGAGAGGCAGTGACTTCTGCTATCCTTAGGTGTGGAGTTGGAGGGAGCTGAGAGAGTGTGTGACAGCAATGTCATTGTCAAAGCTTCATTCTATTCAGAATATCAGAGCTGCCTGGTCAGAATATCAGAGCTGCCTGGTCAGAATATCAGAGCTGCCTGGGGATGATCTGTTCTCAGCATGAACACATTGAGGCCAGGGGCTGAAATCAGAAGTCTTTGCATTTAGCTCTTCTTATGGAAAGTCTCCTGAAGTTCCAGCCTTTTCCATAAAGCTCCCCTTTTGGAATCTTCTGCAGAGAGCCACCTGTTTTCACACTAGAAGTGCTTCAGATAAGGGGGTTGGTTGCACAAGGTGGGGAGGCTTCTTTGAGTTTTATGAACAAAGCTTTTTTTTTAAAGATTTTATTCTTGAGAGACACAGAGAAGTAGGCAGAGACAGAGGCAGAGGGAGAAGCAGGATCCCTGCAGGGAGCCTGATGTGGACTTGATCCCAGGACCCGGGGATCATGACCTGAACCAAAGGCAGATGCTCAACCACTGAGCCACCCAGGTGTCCCTGAATGAAGCTTTAGTAGCAACTTGAGAAATGCTAGCCATTACAATGGAAGCCCACAAATATATTTTCCCCTTAAAATACAGTCTCCACCTCTAGCTATTGTGTCTTTTATGTGAAAAAAAGATATTTTTTTTTCTGTAGCTCGATGCCAATAATGAGCACCTTTGACTCATATATAACAGTTTATCTTGTCAATACCTCCACATGTGCATTCTGTTTTCATTGGTTTTCCCTCTGTCCCTGTGAATAATAGATGGAAGGTCCTCCCTGCTTTGTTATTTCAGATTGTCTCCACAAGAATTTCTTTTGCTATTTTTCTCTTTATAAGTCCTGTTGTTCTAAAAGCGATCAAGAAGATACAAAGTATTGGCTCTTATGCCAACACAACTTAGCTTTGTATTGAGAGGCAAAAGAGAAATCATGTAATAATATTTTTCTTTTTCATATAAGTTTTCCTTTCTTGAACTGAACTGAATTGTCTACACGGTTGTTTCCATTGAAAGAAAGACTTTGTGAAGCTTTTGCTGGACTGGGTTCTGTTTAACACCCTGCATTTGGGTTCTGTCTGAATATGTCTCCTGGAGCTCTCTGAGCCGTAATGTGTAATTGGAAACATGCACATTCGCAGCGGCACTTGACTCTGAAGAATGGTACGGACGTTTTTCCCAGCTTTGTTCTTTCTTATTTTGTCCCTGTGCCATGATTTTTTAAATTGAATTCAAATTTGCAGCTTTTAAAAGAAAACCACAGGAACATGATTTTTAATCTCTTGAGATTTGTTTGCCCCTGTTCTACATATAAAATAGCAATTGCCTTAATATATCCAAGCCAGACTTAAAAAACAAAGTGTGCATCTCTTTATTCATTTAGATTCTTAAAAATCTTATACCAGTTAAAGAAGAGCATGTCCTACAAAAGCAAAGCAGAGATTTTCCTTTTGGCAAGTCCAAGGGGTAAGGGTAACTATTGACACGGACCCTTCTTCAAAGTGTCAAGGAGGGGTCAATCCTTGTTTTAAGTGGTAATTTTAGCCTTCAGCCAGATTCCAATCTTGAAAAAAAAAAAAAAAAAGGTTGTGGAAAAACCATGTCACCACATGTTGAGTGATGTCACCAGGCGGGGAGGTTACCTAGAGAAGATGAAGAATCTTATGGCTTATTTGATTTGTGAACTGTTTCTGATTATCCCAATTGAGGGAGGGTCACTTTGAATAATGATGCCTTGACATCCCATCCATGGGGAGTCCGCACCACTGGTCACCAGATGTTTAGGGCAGGCGCTTCAAGCTTTCTGATGGTCCTGTGAGCTACATGTGTTCAGATACTGCTCTCAGTGTTAATCCTTGCCGAAGGAAGGCCACACCTGAAGCCCTCTCTCTGCCTACCACTCTGATAAAGAAAGGTCTAGTTTATGATGATTTGTGATTAATATTCACGTCTCTTGTTCTTTGGCATGAATGTTTGGCATGGGCTTCAGTTCAGCTGCTGCCCAAATAGAGATCCTTTTGAGCAAGTATTAAATACTTCAAGCATTTTCTGAGGAGGGAATTTTTATGTTTAGATATAACTACAAAACCCTGGATTGTAAACCTTGAAGGGACTTGGAAGATCATTTGCTTTTTGGGATCTTTACATTTTCAGATTTCCTTTGTTTTTTTTTAATAAATTAATTTTTTATTGGTGTTCAATTTACCAACATACAGAATAACACCCAGTGCTCATCCCGACAAGTGCCCCCCTCAGTGCCCGTCACCCATTCACCCCCACCCCCCGCCCTCCTCCCCTTCCACCACCCCTAGTTCATTTCCCAGAGTTAGGAGTCTTTATGTTCTGTCTCCCTTTCTGATATTTCCCACACATTTCTCCTCCCTTCCCTTATATTCCCTTTCACTATTATTTATATTCCCCAAATGAATGAGAACATACACTGTTTGTCCTTCTCCGATTGACTTATTTCACTCAGCATAATACCCTCCAGTTCCATCCACGTTGAAGCAAATGGTGGGTATTTGTCGTTTCTAATGGCTGAGTAATATTCCATTGTATACATTAACCACATCTTCTTTATCCATTCATCTTTCGATGGACACCGAGGCTCCTTCCACAGTTTGGCTATTGTGGACATTGCTGCTAGAAACATCTGGGTGCAGGTGTCCCGGCATTTCATTGCATCAGATTTCCTTTGGAAGCTTGCAAACTATAAAATGAATCTCATTGAAGTCAAACTCCCTTTTTACAAAAAGCCCGCTTTCCCGCCTTCTGTCACTGTCATCAGGAACAGCCGTGTACCACTTGAGCATGTAACTGTCCATGTAGCAGAGGTTTAGGGAAATGGTGATGTCTCCTCCTCTCCAAGAGACCAAACAGTGTAAAGTGTGTAGATTGAGAGAAATTTAGAGCTATCCCCTGCCCATTCCTTGCTCTACTGATGGATCTTCTCCACAGAATCCTAACAGAAGCTGATGTCTCTTTGTTCCCCTGGGGGAACGTTATTTTGGCATTTCTGAAAAGTTCACCCCTTGGTCTTACCCTCCAGAACTACTAAAACCCAATGGATGAGGCAATCCCTTTTCCAAATGGAACCTTTCAAACAGATGAAGACAGACTCATGCTCCTCCCAACTAATCCTCATTCTCGTCCTTTCCAAGATAGTTCCCTGGTTTCCTCACTCCTCTTTCCCATGATTTTATTTCATGTACCAGCTTCACTCTTTGATAGAATGTATTCCCATCACTTTAAAAAATGCTGGCATTTCATTCTGTGCTGGTCAGCCTAATGCGAGTGGGGTATTTCAGTTTGGAGCCCAGCAGCACAGTGCAATTTCTGAAGCTGGAGGGGCTCCATCTGAGTCACTTGTAGGGTATAACAGGAGCCCCTCTGCTCCATATTCTAGCTTGCTGTCTGCTTACCTGTATAAGAAGTGCCTTACAGGAGGACCTCCACTACTTTTGTATGTGCATGGTTACATAAATAATTATTTGCTCATTTAAAAATTGTAACCAATTCACAGAAATATAAAGAATAAAAGTTAAAAAAATCTGGTATCCTACTCTTGAGAAATAACGATGATGAACACACCACTCAATATCAAAATGGTATGTATAATATAGGACTTGTATGTGGAAAATCATATCTGTGTATTTTTATGTTTAGAGACAGTGATGAAGTACCAAATGTTAATGATGACTTTTCAAAAAGTTTTTATTTAAGTAATAGCTACACCCAATGTGGGGCTCAAACTCACAACCCGGTGATCAAAAGCCTTGTGCCCCTCTAAATGAACCAGCCAGGAGCCTCTGATTTGACCTTTTAAAGAATGTGGTACATCTGTATCATCTATATCCATACCTATTTCTACACCTGTATCTGTCTAAATAAAGACTATTAAAGGGGGGACCTAATGTGATCATGTATATCTTGACAGAAACAACAAAGACATACATCAGTCCATTAGGTATTTGAAAGTAACCTGAGACTCTGTTGAACCTCATAGACTTTCTGAGAAGACAGTTGATCACTCAACCCCTCTCCCCTGCCCAAGTCTCCTCCTCCCCTAGTATTACCCATCTTAGTAATGGGAGAACCATTCACCCAGCTGTTTAGTCCCAAAACCTTGGCATCATGATTTCCTCCTCTTTATCCCATATCCAATCCATCAATAAGTTCTGTAGGATCTACATATATCCCAAAGTGCCCACTACTGATCCCTGCCACTAGCATCTTAATTCACACCATCACATCATCCTCTTGGATACTAACATAACTCTTCACTCACCCCTCTCCTTCCAGTTTTGGTCCCCTCTAGTCTCTTCTCCAAGCAGAAAACAGAGTGTTTTCCTTCATGTACAAATCAAGTGATATCACCAACCAGAAAAAACAAAAACAAAAACAACCACAATGCACACTTCCCTTGGCAATCTGAATAACATCCCAACTCCTTCTGATGTTCCCAGTAAGATCAACTCCTACACGATCTGGCCTGTCTCCCAGAGCCACTAACCCACTCTGTTGCCCCCACACTGGCTCTTACTGGTTCTAGAATATTCCATGCTCATTCCCACCTCAGAGTCCTTGTGCTCACTGTTTCCTTTGCCTAGAACATTCTTCCTCATAAATCATTATGGCTTACTCCTTCACATACCTTGGCTCTCTGCTCTAGAGTTCTCCTGGAGAGCCCTGCCTTGACACCACTATCCAAAAAGAACCACCTCTCATCTCCAACTTGGCTGTTTTAATTTTTAAGTTTATTTATAGATTTTTGTTGTGTTGTCTATTTCCCACACTAGAATGTAAGTGCCATGGGGGCAGTCTTTGTCTTATTCATTGCTGTATTTCCAGTACCTAGAACAGTGCCTGGCATGTGGTATTCATTCAGTAAACAAATGGTTTTGGAGTGAATAAATCCAGATGGCCTTGGGTTGGGGAACATTTCAGGCAAAAACCTTAGTCCATGCTCTTAATTCTCTTAGGCAGATGGACCTCCTTTGGGCCATAACTCTAGAGATAACTACTTCAGTGTTATTTGAAGAGAAGTAACTAAAGTAATGTAGAGTTGTGACTCACTTCTTATCAGTGTGAGCCTCAGAGATACGTTTCAGGACAAGGAGCCCTTTTGATCATGCCCCTGTTGTGTTTTCATCTCTGACATTCACATTACATGTAGTGCCTGTTTCTCCTTTAAATTTCCTCTGGGGGCAGCATTATGCATTTAGTGTCTGATTATGTACCTGAAACACATGGTGAATGAGAAGGTCAAGATATGTGAGAAGAAGCAAGAGCCACTCAGGCACCATAAGCAACTTTTCATGGTATGAGAACTCTCCTTTGTATTCTTCTCTTTCGATGTGCATACCTGAGCCCACATGTTGTAGTCAAATTGGAAATCTTTACATTCTGGCCCTGAGGAGTGAAAGAAATGGCAGGAAGTTCCCTGGTTTGATCCATCCTGCAGGAGTGCAAGAGCACCATGGTAGAGTCAGTGACTCTGTTAATGGAGCTCTGAGGAGGCGTGGCATCAGGGTAGACTGTCATGCTGTGGTAAGAAATGAACTCCAAATCCTAGTGGCCTAACCCCAATGAGCATTTGTTTCATGTGCTACCGCATAGTCCCTCAGGCACCCTGACTGATGGAACTTCTGCCATCTTAGGCAACTGTCCTATCAATACATGGCTTCTGGGTTCACCCGAGCAGGGAAAGATGAGCACATAAGATTCATATCTGTATGTACTATTGATCCTGGGGACATCAGTGACACCCTTCACTTCTGGTCTGTGAACATAGAGGCCAGAGGTCCCACATCACTGCAAGGATTAGAAATCTTCCAATGTGCCCCAGAAATTACTGAGAAATACATTATGCTTAAAAAATTTTTGAAAAGGTAATAGTAATAATTAGATAAACACTAAGAAATTTATTAAGCTTTATAAAGCCTTTGAAACAATAACAAAAGCTTTTAAAAAAGCTTACTGAGAAATTCATAAATAATTTTAAGCATAGTGAATTTCTTAATAATTGCCTACAAGTAGCTCATTTCATAAACAAACTCAGGCAACTGAAGATTTTAAGGCTAATTTCCAACTAAGATCTGAATGTCACAGACACTGGCTTGTCTGTAGCAGAGGAGAAGCAAGGGCCCCCTAGTCACGGGATTCTAACCATGACCTACTCATGCCTCTGTTTATGTGACATATGATTAAACCCTAGAAAGATTTTTTTTAATTTAGAAGTTTTAAACCATGTCTAACTGATTAGTCCCAAATCTTGTAAAAAGTGCTCAATGTTTTTTTTAAAGGAATATCATATCTAAATCTTTTTTTAAATTTTTTTATTTAAAGATTTATTTTTTTATTTATGATAGAAAGAGAGAGAGAGAGAGAGAGAGAGAGGCAGAGACACAGGAGGAGGGTGAAGCAGGCTCCATGCCAGGAGCCCGACGCGGGACTCGATCCCGGGACTCCCGGATCGTGCCCTGGGTCAAAGGCAGGTGCTAAAACGCTGAGCCACCCAGGGATCCCCCAAGTGCTCAACTTTTAATTTCAAATTCATCCATCTTTTGGATCAAAACTTAACACCCAATTTTCCCTTAGTGAACTCCAGATGAGGATGTTTCAATTAAATGGTCTAGCCTCAGGACTTAGATGGGCTTTAGGATGAATTACTATGCCATTAGCTACTGTTAGATTATTAAGTGATATAAATGTGATAATGTATCTAAAAACAATTTATAATTTACAATTTAATTTATAATTACAATTTATAACTTATAAGCTTGATAATACAGTGTGAGGTATAAATTTGGCACTTTTAAAACATTTGTACCCTTTGAGTTAATGGTATTTCTAGATTTTCCCCCTAACTAAATAACTGGACGAGTTTAAGAAGATCTTTGTTTTTAATATTGGAATATCGGAAGTGACCTGATTTTCTACTAATAGAAAAGTGGTTCCATCACTGAACACTTTTTATTTGAGTTCATGAGCCGTGCTGAGCACTGCTTTTGGCCCAGGGCTAAAGCTGCCCAAGTGGCAGAAATCCCTTTCCACGGAGAGCCTTCATTCCGACGGGGGAGGCAGTTCCCAAGGTAATTAAGTAAAATACATGGAAGGTGTTGAGTGAGATGAGGAAAAATTGGGCAGAGAAGGACAGGAAGTATGGGAAAGAGAGTTGGGGTTTTTCATAAAGTGGTAGCAAGGCTGTAGAGAAGGCACAGTCTGAGCAAACACATGTAGAAGGTGAGGGGAGGCGGGCATATGGATGAATGGAGGAAGATTCATTCTCAGTATAAGGAACAAGGACAAAGGCACAGAGGTGATCTTGTGCCTAACATCTAACATGTAGGAAGACCAAATAAGGGGTAACCCCGACCCAGTCACACAAGGGAGTCCTTGGCAGCCACTAAAATATTGAGGTAAAGCTCTGTGTATGCACATGGAAAGATAGCCATAATATAATTAGTGGAAAAAAGCAGATTTTGAAATGATGTATGTAGAAAGTCCCATTATTTTTGGCAAAAAATGTTACACACTGCTATTTGTAAACGTACACTTGGAAAGATATCTGAAAGGAAATAATTCAAAAGGTTGACAGTGATTTCCTTATTTCCCTTATACCTAAAAATGTTTGTTACGAGTTTTAACTGGAACAGCGACATGGTATTAAAAAAGACCATTCTATTATTAATGCTAATATCCTGGTACTGTAAGTGCAGCTGAATATTTTAGCTAAATCTTGCCAGGAAGGATATTCACATATTAATTATACTGAACTCTAAATAAACAGTTATTTTTGAAAAGTTTATTCCAGCTTCCTTGTACGTGATACCAAACAGCCTCTTTTGGGTTGAATTATGTCCTCATGAAATTTGCATGTTAGAACCTAACTCTTCTGTGCATCAGAATGTGATCTTGTTTAGAAATAGGGTCACAGCATATGTAATTAAGTTAAGATGAGGTCATTTTGGAAGAGGGTGGGCCCTAATCCAGAGGACTGGTGTCTGTATCAAAGGGGAAATCGGAAGACAGATGATCAGATGCATGCACACACACATGTACACACAACACAGGGGGAACTCCACCTGAACATGAATATGGAGATCCAGGTGATTCATCTACAAGCCAAGGAGCATCAAAAATTCCCAGCATCCCCAGAAGCCAGGAGAGAGGCCTGGAGCAGACTCTCTCTGACAGCCCTTAGGACCTGCTGACCTCCTGCTCAGACTTCTGGCCTCCAGAACTGTAGGACATTCCTGTTGCTTAAACCACCTGTCTGGGCTACTTTGTTAGGGCCACCCCAGGAGACTGACACACAACCCTACTGGAAGTGAAGTCACTTAATATACCAGGAGACTATGCTTACAGAAGAAAATTCTATAAAATCACACGTTACTGTGGTCACATTCAGGTTTTATCGGGGTAACCGTTGAGTAACCTTTGACCTCAGAGCTTTCTCAGGTAGGGCCATTCCCATCCTATTCCATTGTCCTCTGGTCTTTGACAGATCTTACTTTCTCTAGAAAGTTCCTCCTTTTAACATCCCTCCTAGAGAAGTAGGGGTGGGGCTCCACTCACAAGAGAAGAAGCCAGAACCATCATGTGTTGCCTTACAGTCAGTGTCCTCTTCAGACACTCCTTGTTACTGCAGTCCCGTTTGTCATCACTGGCGCCAACACACTGGCTGGTTTATATTCTAAGGAATGATGTAGGGATTATAAAGCCAGGCATCGCTCAGCATTCACTGAGCGCCAAGCAGCGGGGAATTACCTGTCACTAGGGTTTCCAAACTGGATGTCAGACGTGATTCCCAGATCTGCCTCAGAAGTTCTGATTCCATGGGTCTGGGGAGGGGGCCTGAGCATTTCTTTTCTAACAGACCCCCCAGTGGAGGAAACACTGCTGGTTTGCAGTCCACCCTTGTGGTAGCTCTGGCCTTCCAGGACTATCCCACATGCTTGCCCCCAGGCCAGGTGGAAATTTCTTCCCACAATTTCAGTTTAATCTGGTGGTCTTGAGTTTCACTACAGGCCAGGGTGGGATAGGCCATGTGTTTCTTCCTATTGGGGACTCTGCTCGCTTTATCTCACTGGTGGACTTCTGGTAGATGGTGAGAACTCCCTAAGTCACCGTCTAATAAGGTGCTCAGAACTAGGATTTTTCTCGATTACCATGGCTACACTCAGACTACGTCACATAATTTTCCAATTCTTTATGTTTTTTGCGGCTTGATTTTGTGCCTTCACATGTCCTAATAATATTAATATACTCATGCTTTTAAAAAAAAATAACATTTCAAGGGGCACCTGGGTGGCTCAGTTGGTTAAGCATCTGCTTTCGGCTCAGATCATGATCCCAGGGTTCTGGGATCGAGTCCCACATGCAGCTCCCTGCTCAGCAGGAGTCTGCTTCTCCCTCTCCCTCTGTGCCTCCCCCTGCTCATGCGCGCTCTCTCTTTCTCTCTCTGCTCTCTATCTCAAATAAATAAATAAAATCTTTTTTTTTTAATTTTTATTTATTTATGATAGTCACAGAGAGAGAGAGGCAGAGACATAGGCAGAGGGAGAAGCAGGCTCCATGCACCAGGAGCCCGACATGGGATTCGATCCTGGGTCTCCAGGATCGCGCCCTGGGCCAAAGGCAGGCGCTAAACCGCTGTGCCACCCAGGGATCCCTAAAATCTTTTTTAAAGTAATCTTTCTAGTACAAAGTTAATAAACAGTAGATATTTTAGTAAATACAATTAGGAAAAAGAGAAATCCTCTTTGGTCCCATCACATGGAAGGAATATCTATTGATATTTTTAGGTATTAGTCTTTTTGTTAACATGTCAATTTATTTTAATTCAGTTCTATACTTATGTATGAAATAACAAATTATTTTAAAACTTAAAACGAACATGATTTAAATTACTAAAATTAAAAATCGTTCACTTGGAGTTTTATTACTTGCTCTATTTGTCAGTATAATTATGAGTATCTTTTTCTGCCTTGACACAGTCTCCGGTGACATCGTAAAGTCTCCCAATATATTCTTAGAGTCTTGCTTTGACTCTTCGAGGTAGTTTCCAGATTTTTGCCATCACAGACAGCATTGTGATCCACATTATAGTAGATACACGTAATTTATCTAGCAAAACATTTTACAGATGGACTTCAGTGAGAGAGAGGTGCAGAGGTGGTTGCAGCTCTTTCTTAATCGCCTCTGGCTCGAGCTTCCTGCTTCCAGGGAATTTGGTCCATTCATGAGTTACGCTGCTTCCACAGGCAGAGAAGAGAGTGTCCTTGCGTTCCCCAGAACTGGGTGTGCAACAGGCCGCATCAGTGAACTTCAGTCCTCTTCTTCAAGACTCCTCGTACAGCCCAGGTGTCTCTGAGCTCCTGCCCTCCAGTGGAGAGTTACTGTTTTCCCCGCTGTCATCTAAACACTGTTATAGTCAAGAGATGGAATCTTCCTGTATCTCTCTTGATCTCATGCCTTAAGGAAAATATGAGCTGAATGTTTGGCTCACACCCCTGGCTGGCTCCTTTGGCTTCCAGTCTACCTTTTCATATCCACAGACCCATATCTCAACCCAAGATGTGATCGCCAGAAGGACTGGCGAAGACCGTGAGACTTCAGGCTTGCTTTCTCTTCTTCTTTGCCAGTTCCAGCGCGCTGGCGGAGGTGCGTGGGCATTCGTTTTTCCACGGATACAGTTACGCCTCTGCTCCCCCGTGAAAAGTCAGTGAAGTAGCAACAGTTAGGAGGCAAAGTCAGCGGGGTCTTGGGGCAGGATTGCTTGGAGGGGATGAGGTAGCGAGATGACTCATAACAACCGGCTCCTTTATCTTGGTTTGGGGACCGCGGGGTGGGGGAAAGCATTGAGGGAAAGCACTTGTGGACAGAGCCGCTCTCCTCTCCGTGGGGATCATGTTTCACTGATGTGCGAGGGTTCCTCCGGCTGAGCCGTCTGGCAGGCATTTGGATGCACAGATCCAGATCCAGTCCGAGGAGGGTCAGAGCTTGGGCAGCCGTGGACGGCAGCAGTCTAAGAGGCAGGGGCCACCATGAGCATGAACATGGCCTTTCACGGAGAATGTGGGCAGGGAGCAGAAAGTGTGAATGCCAGAGGCCAGGTGGCAAAACAGGTGCCAGGAAGGTGATGTGAGCGGGGTCACCTTCACTGCCCATGACCTTCATCCACATCACACCAGGAGAGATGGCTTTTGACCATCCCCCTGGGTCATCTTTACCCATTTTCTTAGAATATCTGAAATAAATTTCTGTCTTAGTTTTTAACATTAATTTCTGAACTTTTGCTATGATTACAAGCGCTATTAATTCTCTACTCCTTCTGATCGTGGCTTAGTGGAAAGCAGTATGTGTAGCTTCTGCGACTGAGCCTTCATTTGTGACTGTGGGTCTCATTGTTTGGAATTAGCATGGGCTCTTGTGTTTTGCGCCAGTTCTGTATTTTCTTTAGGAAAGGATTTCAAACAGAAGAGGCAGAAGTTATTTCCAGAAGTGCTGAGGTTGACATCTCTCCTTCAAGACTTTTAAATATTTCCAAAATAAAGGACACTGTTTCTGGCTCTGGAGTTCCTTGTCTCTAGGGGGATCCTCAGCCAAGTGGTTCCTCTCACCCAAGAAAATGTAACTTCTTATCCTCCCTCCTGGAATTTGGAGTTTCTGATAGCAGAACATTCTGTTATCTATCAAGGATCTTTTTGCTTCATATATTTTAGACACGCAATGATGTTTCGAAAAGTGCTCCAAAATGGAGCAGGGGAAAGCCAGCAGTAGCTCTGTTCAGGTGCTGCCAATTGGGGTGGCTGAGGCTGTGGGATATTGGTGCTGGTAGCTCATTCAGCTTCATGTCTGTTCTGTTTAATCACTTGAAAACAACCGGCAAAGAGTCATGTATATGAAGACATTGACTTTCTTCCCAGAGAGCAGTGGTTGCCCTTCCTCGTCCGGTGGCCAACGAGGTGCTGCCACTTTGTGACATATTTGAATTTATTCTTTGTTTGTAGAAGTTCAAGCCAGAAAGACTCATAGTTTTGGCAGGTGATTAAAGCCATTTAAGTTAGATTTTTGACACTATAATTAAATGTGAGCACAAATCAAATAACGCATTCCATATTCCTTCCAGTGGGGAGGGCTCAGAAGCTGGCAGAGTGTCGCTGTCTAGCTTGGATTAGGTCTCTGGGATTCCAGAGAAAGCTTTGATTTGTAAATGGTCGGGTTGAACGGTGCCTTCCAAAATATATCTTTTAGAGGTATGAACTAACAAAATAAATGAAAGAAAATTGGATTAATTTTAATAATTCTGCTGCTTTGATTCCAAATCCTTGAACACCTACAAAAACAAAGTGCCTCTTAAAAGAGCAGCCTTGCCTTTGGATACTGGAACTCTCTGTTTCTGTTTGTGAGCAGGAGGAGCCAGATGTGTATTTTTAGATGGATGGAGGCAACCAGAGGAGAGTGAAGGTATCTGAGGAGCCTTTCCAGGGTGCTGGTCAGAGATCACTGGGCTTCTTGGAGCTTTCAGAGTGAATTCCTTTCAAATTGTGTTTTCGAAACCAGATTCAGGCCCCTCCTGCTATTGATGGTTTTCATATGAAAAAACACTGAAATCCAGTAGCAAATTGGGCTAGATGTAGATGGGTATTCCACATGGGTAACTGGGATTTTATTGAGAATTACAGTAATGAGTCGCGTGAGGATCAGACCCAGTAGACTAACCAGGGATGGAAGCTCAGAGGGGCAGGTCAGGATGACCACCAGATTCCTGCTCAGAGCAAGCTTCTGACTTTAGATGAAGGACTTAGCCTGTCTAAGCCTCAGTTGATTCATCTGTAAAATGGGAAGAATAGCACACAATTCATAGGATTATGGCAAGAGTGAACTCAGATCATTAGTGTATATAAAGCATTTACTGTGATTCCCAGTATATGATAAATTAGTGGCGTATGTCGCTATTACAACCAACATCACTCTCCAGACGAAGTAGACAAGAGAAAGTATTTTTCTTAGAATTTATTATTTTTTTGTGAGTATTTCTGGAGGAATGGCAGTGACAGACGCTCATTGGAATGTTTATTATATGTATAGACTTGGTGTTCTAAAAGATGTATCAACAATAACACCACTGTTTTGATTCTATGAAAAGGTACAGGTTTAACATAATAGATTGTTATCCATGATAGACAACCAATGATTGGATAATTTATTTAAAAATATTGAATGCCCAGGCAGGAGATACTTAGAAAACATAAGCAGGATATAAATATTAACCCATATTATTTTAGCATTCCACCTCTCCCCCCAACTTATGTGTTTTTTTAAAGAACTGTATAGGCCATATTTCAGAGAGGGAACCTAGAAGCGTATGATCCAATGGCATTTAATGAAATGATTTTGAGTGGAAAACTAGTCTCACCCGGACACAAAGCCTCCTTTGATAAAACATTTTGCAGAGCCAAAGTTGCTCCCACGTAAGAAATAACTACCCTAGCTCATATGGAACAACTCATTTCTTCCCCAAACATATTTTATGTCCAAGAGAAATAGTTTAATAGAGCTTATGCCTTCTTTTTTGTTTTATTTCCATCATATCGTATCTAAAGATATTGTCAGGGCGAGATTGCTCAGGTTTCTACTGAAAAGTCACATGAAAATAGCAGCTGTCTTTGGGATTGGTTTAGAAAATACTGAAATAAACAAGAATTTGCTTATTCCTTTTGTCTGGTCTGAAATTGATTTATGAGACAGGACCTTTATTGAACTTTGATAAATACCCAGGAAATATTTGATCGAACTTTTGCATTGAAATGGGAAGCCACATGTAGATAATTGCTTGCTTAAAATTAAATATTTTGACATGCTCGATCCACACCATAAACTGATAATTAAGAAGAGTTGGAGTATTTTAACATTGCTAGTAGAGCAGTTATGGCCAAATCCATTCTATAACTTTCAAATAGCTTTTATTGATTGTAACTCTACACAATCATTTGTCATATTGCAAGTAAGAAAATACAGTTCATGTATGGATTTTTAATTTATGACATCCTTTTCTTTCCATACCAATATAATCCATCTTTTCAAATGTTAGTAAATCAAGACAAAACCTTTTATTAGTAAATTTATAGATACAATAAGAAAAAGGAAACCAAAAATGCATATTTTGTAAAAACCATTATTTCAGAAGTAAATCTTTCCTCACATTTTAGGGAAAGTACAAATCTTATTTTATATATTTTAATTTAATTAACTATATTTGGCCAAAATTTATGTATAAAACAGACCACCCCTGTATACCTCTTCTTAAAAGGAAATCTTTTTATTTCCCCCCTGCAACTTATTCATAGGGAGGAGACCACTTATTATGGAACATTGTTAATGCTACTCTAGGTATAGGTATAGATTTAAGCAGTTCTTTCTGTAAGAGAAAACTCTTAGTTTTCATCTGGTACTATTTGTAATTATTGCACAAAACACAAATTATCACCCTTCACTTTGAGAACTTGAACTGACCAGAGAACTAATTATTATCTTTACCTAGAGATAGCAGAGTTCCAATCATATTTTTTTTTAAGATTTTATTTATTTATTCATGAGAATACACAGAGAGGAGAGAGAGAGAGGCAGAGACACAGGCAGAGGGAGAAGCAGGCTCCATGCACCGAGAGCCCGACGTGGGATTCGATCCCGGGTCTCCAGGATCGCGCCCTGGGCCAAAGGCAGGCGCCAAACCGCTGCGCCACCCAGGGATCCCTCCAATCATATTTTTATTTTTATTTTTACTTATTTTTATTTTAGAAAGAGAGTGCACACAAGCAGGGGGAGGGGCAGAGGGAAAGGGAGAAGTGGGCTCCCTGCTTGGCAGGATGTGGAGCTCAATCCCAGGACCCCAGGACTGTGACCTGAGCCGAAGGCAGAGGTTTAACCGATTGAGCCACCCAGGTGCACCTTACATCGTGTTTTTAATATTCAGACCATAAATTCTCAATATGTGATCAAGAATATCACAAGTAAGTGTGTCAGGATTGGCATATGCTTATCTGATCAAACTTATGATGATCACAGTTGTCAAGTTAAGCCCATTCGCTTGAGAATTCCAAGATTAGATTTTTCACGCCTGCTCAGAGGTGCTCTATCCTCCTTGTGCCTAATTTGGGCTGCAAATTCTTTCATTCTTAAGTTGCTGACTATTTTATTTTAGTTTCCAAAATTCAAGACCTGAATTATGGATCCTTAAAAGCAAGTCAAGTGAACTACTTTTGTATTGTTTTTTTTCCCCCTCATTTTAATCATCACACCGTGATGTACCACATTGTATTTACATGGATGATACCCTTCCCAGGAACCCTGAGTATTGTTCTTAATTTAAATTCCACCTTGTGTCTTTTTGTAAGTTTTCTCTTTTATAAGCTTCTTTTGCCCCAGGGTATCTTCTTATTTCCTGTAGAGGTAGCATCATAATGGTGTTTAAGGATGTGAAGTGTGGAGTTAGAAACAGTTTGCTTCAAAGTAATGGATTCCTGTTCTCACCTCTGTCTTTATAACCATCTCCTACTGGGTCACCGGCAGGGACCTTGGGCAAGTTACTTAACCTCTCTATCCTCCATACATTCAGGTATAAAATCTTGCTAATAATAGACATACCTATTAAGGTTTTGTGATGATTGGCTCAGGCTTTGGCTCCACATATAGTAGCTGCACTTTGAGCTGCTGAATGTTGCCTGAGAAAACATACAGAACTGTGCTGGCTGGTATTTAAATCTGTGACCACAAATCTCCAATGGGCACTCAGCACGGCTGCCTCCAGGTCCTGCACTGCCCTGAGGTCATAGGCGGGCTCTTCTTTTCTCTCTTCAGCATCTAAGTGATAGAGAAGCTCAAGATGCAGCTTTGATCACCTCTTGTTTGTGGAATTCACCTCTCCACCTCTAAAAAATGTGATCTGAGCACATGTGTTTTGATGATTCACAATCTTACCTCCCTGTTTATAACCTTTTCCCATCTTATTCATAACCATGTTTATAAGCTCCTCCAACTTTAAGTACAAATCCTGATCCGCCCTCCCTAAACTTGAATTTTCCAAGTTCCTCACATCTCTGAAGTGCAAACACTATCTTCCCAGTTGCTAAGGCCAGATATAACATCAAAACAACGACCAACAGCTCCTAGCCCCTCATCCCTTACCTGGGAGGTGCAATGGCATCTTAGTTGGGTTCTCCCAGCTTCCCTCTGTGCACGCTGACAAACCTTTGTTCACGTGAGCTGGATTATACAGTGTCTATTTGTTCTCCAGCCCCAGTGGCTTGCTGCCATACTGGGGATAAGCCCAAACCCCTGAGTATGATCTGGCTTTTGCCCACCCTACAGATGCAGGATGAAATTACCCTGCCCTGGCTCATGGTGCTTCAGTAAACTCTGTCTGTTGCTCTGATGTGCCAAGCTTCTGCCTGGCTCAGGAATACTGAGCTAGCTGGTCCTTCACTTGGAGGGCTGCTCCTCTGCATCTATAAATGGCTCTGATTTGTTGCGTGGGTTTTAAATTAACACCACCTCCTGGGTGGGGGCCCTCATGGAGGGAGGAGGTGATCTTCGTCACTGGGTGGTGAGGGTCATGAGAAGTATTTGTGATGCTCCCCATTTCCTCCCACCTGGAAAAGTGGAACTGATACATTAGTGCAAGGCAAGACTACCTCTTCTCCATTGCCAGATCCCACGTTTCTTTTGGCTGCCTGTAAAAGTATTCCTCAAGTGAAAAGTTTTGATCTGCTGGCTTGAAGAGAAAATGTAGCCCTGGAGCTTTTTCTTTTCCTCCTTCCTTTCTCCCTCACTCCCTCTCCTCTCCTTTTCTCTCTCTCTCCCTTTCTCTCTCTTCCCCCCACTTCCTTCCTTCCTTCCTTCCTTCCTTCCTTCCTTCCTTCCTTCCTTCCTTCCTTCCTTCCTTCCTTCCTCCTTCTGAGGGATGGATTATGTAAAAGGTATTTTACACAAAATGCTTTCTGTGACCTGATCTGAGTTTCTCTTATTTGGAAGCTAATTGGATGGCAAAGCGTTTCTTGATCGTTCCTTTCTCCCAGATCAGGGTCTCTGTCCTGATTTATATCTTGCCCATGAAGCCAGATACAATGTTTATCTGTGAGAACAAGAGAATGGGTGCCTAACATCTAATATTTCATGGTCACACACACCTTTTCATTAATCTTTTAAAATTTCAAAACATAACAGAGAAAAGTACCTGAAAAATACATGTATGCTGTGATTAATTATAATACAGGAATAGACCTCCCCTCACCCGGGCCCCTCCCCTAGACTTACTCCTCCCCACCTCCCTCTAAGGTAAATATCATCTTAATTTTTTGATCATTGCCTCTTTGCCATGCTCTGTGGTTTTCTCACCTAATGTGCATACCTAGTCGCTATAGTGGAGTTTTGCCTCCATTGTGATCTTTATATAAAAGTAATTGTGTAGTGTATTCCTTTGTGGAATGGCTGGCTCCACTCACTGTTACATGTGTGAGATTGATCCACAATGTGGTGCGGTTTCTTCATTTTATTTGCCGTGGAGTACCCAATATACAAATGTGCCACACTTGGTGATTCATGCTACTACTGAAGGGCTTTTGAGAAGTCCCCAGCGTTTGGCTACAGCAGATAAAGCTGCTGAGAACATTACTGTACATGTTTTCTTGGTGCTCATATGCATCCATTTCATTGCAGATTTATTACATAGTGGAGTTGCAAGGTTTAATGATAGAGGTGTGCTGCATTTTCTCTATTTCTCCAATCTGCTTACCCTTTTTTTTTATAAGTTTATTTTTTATTGGTGTTCAATTTGCCAATGTATAGAATAACACCCAGTGCTCATCCCCTCAAGTGCCCCCTCTGTGCCCGTCACCCAGTCACCCCCAACCCCGCCCACCTTCCCTTCCACCACCCCTAGTTCGTTTCCCAGAGTTAGGAGTATCTCATGTTCTGTCTCCCTTTCTGATATTTCCCCCTCATTTTTTCTCCTTTCCCCTTTATTCCTTTTCACTACTTTTTATATTCCCCAAATGAATGAGACCATATAATGTTTGTCCTTCTCCGATTGACTTATTTCACTCAGCATAATACCCTCCAGTTGCATCCACGTCGAAGCAAGTGGGTATTTGTCACTTCTAATGGTTGAGTAATATTCCATTGTATACATAAACCACATCTTCTTTATCCATTCATCTTTCAATGGACACTTACCCTTTTCTTATGAATGACTGTCAGGTTTTCTTCCCTGTGTTTCCACTGAGTTGTGTGTCTTCTTACTGATTTACCAGTGTTGTTTACATATTCTGAATGTGAATAGAGGGTTAGATGAGTTATGAATATAATCTTTCACTCCATTGATGCTTTTTTTTTTCATTGATGCTTTTTTAATTCTCTTAGTGGTATCTTTTGATGAAAATAATTTCTTAATTTTTTCTTAATAATTAATGGAGTTCAATTTATCAGTCTTGCCCTTTATAGTTAATGTTTTTGTGCCTTATTTTTAAAATCTTCCCCATCCCAAAGTCATGAAGCTATCCTTTTATATTATGTTCTAGAAACCTAATTATTTTGCCTCACATTTATATTTACAATTAGCCTGGAATTGATTTTTGACTTTTGATTGATTTTTGATGGTATGAGTTAGTTGTCAAGTTCCTTTTTCCCATATGGATATCCCATTTCTCTGTTCCATTTTGTAGAGATTCCTTTCTTCTACATTGCTTTGCATACAACCTTTGTCATGAACAAGCATGTTCATATGTGTATAAATCTGTCTCTGGGCTATCTTCTCTTTTCTGTTGGTTCAGTTCATCCATACTTCCATGAATACCACTCTGACCTAATGACTGTGCCTTGGTAATTATGTTTGATAGAATAAGTTGTCCTGCCTTACCTTTTTTTTTTTAAGATTTTATTTAATTATTAGAGAGAGAGTGTGTGTGTAACAAGCAGGGCAGCAACAAGCAGAGGGAAAGAGAGAAGCAGACTATCCATTGAGCAGGGAGCCCCACACAGGGCTCAATCCCAGGACCCTGGGATCCTGTGACCTGAGCTAAAGGCAGACACTTTACCAACTGAGCCACCCCAGTGACTCTACCTCACCTTTTTTTAAGAGCATCTATTCTAGTTTTGACCCACTGCATTTCTACATACATTTTGGAATCAATTTTTCAAGTTCTGCAAAAATCTTGTTGCAATTTTGATTAGATATACATTGAATCTCTTCTTAATCAATTTGAAGAGAACTGATATCTTTATAGTATTAAGTCTTTCAATCCATGAATATGGTATGGTTATCCATTTATTTGACCCTTCTTTCAATTATATTTTGTAGTTCTCTGTGTAGAAGTCCTGCATTCTTATACTTAATTTATTACCATATTTTAAGGTATTTTTGATGTTAATGAAAATAGTACTGTTTAAAATTTTATTTTCTATTAATGCTGATATATAAAAATAAAATTAAGTTTTCTGTATTGGCCTATGGCCAGCAAGCTTTCCAAACTTAATTCTAATGATGTATTTTTAAATTCTCTTGGATTTTTTAGATAAAAAACTCTATCTGCAAAGAGTTAAGGTCTTATCTATTTTTTCCCCTAATCTCTTGGCATTTTACTTCATTTTTTTACCTTATGGACTGACTGGGACTTCCAGTACAATTTGCAGCAGGTGTGGTGACAGTGAGCCTCTTTGTCTTTTCTCCTAGGATTAATTTTTTTTTAGGATTAAATTTTTGTTTCATCATTAAAGTGTGTGGCTTACTGTAAGGTTTCATAGATGCCATTTATGAGACTGACAAAGTTCCCTTTTATTTGTAATTTACTAAGAATTTTTTTTATCATGAATCAATATTGAATTTTATTAAATGCTTTCCCCTCTTTTATTTGAGATTATCATATGACTTTTCTCCTTTACAATTTAACTTTGATATTTACATTGATTAAAATAACCCTACATTCTTCGAATAAACTCAACTTCATCATAGTATATATTTTTATGTCTCATATACTGTTGGATTTAGATTTCTGAGATTTTTGTTCAGTTTATTTTGCATCTGCTTTTATGTGTGAAATCAGCCTGTAATTTTTCTCTCTCATAATGTCTTAGTCACATTTTGAGTCAGATTTTCCTTTTTTCTATTATCTAGTGCAGTTTGTATAAGATTAGCATTAGTTGTTTGAATGATGTTAGAATTTGCTGTTAAGTCAGTCTGGGCCTGGAATGTTCCTTTCTCATTTCTCTGGTTTTCTTTTGGGAATGCTTTAGATGATTTAATCAATGTCTTTAATATTTACAGGACTTCAGATCTTGTGTTTTTTTCTTTGGCAGTTTTGGTAAATTATATTTTTCAAAGATTTTATCAATTTCATCTAAACTTTCATATCTATTAATAGGAAATTGTCTATAATGTTCTTTATAATCCTTCTAATGTCTGTACAATCTGTAGTAAGGGCTCCTTTTTCATTCTTGTAGGCTATTTTTACCTTCTCTCTTTGTCATTTAATACTTAAGGGATTTTAAATAACTGATCTTTTCAAAGATCTGACTTTGTTAATCTCCTCCATTATATGGTCATTCTCTAATTTTATTTTACTCATATCTTTGTTATTTTCCTCCTTTTTTCTTTGGATTTTTCTAACTTCTTAAGATTAATAACTTTGCCTCTTTACTGTGAGGTATTAGCTACAGAAATAGTAACGTAATTGTCTAATCTGTCTCATATTTACTCCTTTTTATTTGCAGAACCAAACCTGGTTCAAGTGAGAATTAAGATACATGTAATTTCTACAGGCATCTCTTCACATAATGTCATACAATGTGTTCTAATCAGAAGCATTTTATGTCAGGTTCCTTTGGATTATTCTTGTGAGTCCTCATTGCCCACATGAATCAACAACAAATATCTTTCTGTAGACGTCAAGATATTTCCTCACTCTGACACATTTTTTTTCAGAATAATCTTAGCCTATAGTTTCTTTTGTGTTGAACCAAATCCTTTACCCAAGTTTTAAAATTTTGTTCCTGAAAGATTTTGCCACTTTTTCCTACCATTTGAACACATGCTAATTATGTGGAACACAAGTAAAATTTCATTTTTCTCAAAAAGCTTGTATTAATAAGTCTTATTATCTTATTAATGTTTTTCTTAAAGTAGGCTCCATCCCAGCATGGAGCCCAACATGGGGCTTGAACTCACGACCCTGAGATCAAGACCTGCGCTGAGATCAAGAGTTGGATACTTAACTCTCTAAACCATCCAGGTGCCCTATATCTGGTAATTTTTTGAAGTTAATATACCTTGAATATTTTTTTATGTGATAAATTTAGATTTGTCCTTCTTAATACTGTGTAATATGTTTATCTAGTCTCTGATTGATAGGTATTCAACTTGTTCTCATGTTTTACTACTAGTTAAAAATTGCTAGAGCGAATATTCTTACCCATGTATTTGTTTATTGAAAGCATTTCTAAAAGGTGGATTTCCAGAATTGAAATTGCTGAGTGAGAGGATAAATTATTTTCTGATAAGATCTTAATTTGCATTCCTAGTATACATGAATGAGAGTGTGTATCCTTCACATTCTTACCAGTGCTGCCAAAATGAAATTTTTTTCATTTTTGTCATATGGATAGGCCCAAAATATTGTGATATGGCTTCCTTATTTTGATTTTTAAAAATTTCTTTTAATATTTATTGTGTAGTTTATAAGTGGTGAGATCTTGTGATAGTGACTTGCTTTTTATCCAAATTCTGATTTTTCATTTTTTTATTGAGTTATAGCTGACATAACGTTGTATTAGTTTCTAGTGTACGACAAGACTTGATGTTTATATTATGAAATGATTGCCACAAAAAGTTTAGTGAACATACATCACCGCATATTGTTACACATTTCTTCTTCTTGTGATGAGAACGTTAAGATTTACTCTTTTAGCAACCTTCCAGTACACAATACAGTGTTGTTGACTGCAGTCACCATACTGTACACTATACTCCTGGGACTTACTTATCTTCTATCTGGAGGTTTATACTTTTAGACCAGTTCACCCATTTTGCTCATCTTTCTTTTGCCTCTGGCAACTACCAGTCTGTTCTCTATATCTATGGGTTCAGTTATGGTTTTGAAGAATATTACACATGTAAGTCAGATCATACAGTTTTTGTCTTTCTTTGTCTGACTTAGTTCACTTGACATAATATCCTCAAGGTCCATGTATGTTGTTGCATATGGCAAGATTTCCTTATCTTTTATAGCTTGAAGAATATTTCACTATATATATGTACTACCTTTTCTTTATCCATTCATCTGTCCATGGACTCTCAGGTGGTTTCCACATCTTGGCTATTGTGAATAACGCTGCATTGAACATGGAGGGAGGGTGTAGATACCTTCTCAAGAGAATTATTTCATTTCCTTGGGTTGAACACCCAGAAGTGGAACTGCTGGATCATATGGTAGATCATTTTTTAATTTTTCGAGAAGCTCCCATACTGTTTTCCTTAGTGGCTATGCCAATTCACATTTCCATCAGCAGTACATTGGGGTTTCCTTTCTCCACATCTTCGCCAGCACTTTTATTCTCTCTTTTTGATAACAGGCATCCTAGCAGGTGTGTGGTGATATCTCACTGTGGTTTTGATTTGCATTTCCCTGATGATGAGTGATGTTGAGCACTTTTCCAAGTTTTTTTTACATCGCGACTGTTGGGATGGTCAGTGCACACTCTTGTATGAGCAGCAACTGTCTTTTATGTAATGGTTTTTTGGATCAATACATCTCATCCCATAATATTCTTCACTTGGCTGATACTCTTCATTTATACACAGGCTAAATCATATTGTGAAGCTGACCAAATTGAATTGCTTTGTTCCAGTGTTTTTCAACTGGCATGATTTTGCCTCCAGTGTCTGAAGATGGTTGGGGATGTTATAACTGGGAGTAGGGGTGTTGCTACTAGCAGCTAATGGGTAGAGGCCAGGGATGCTGGCAGACGTCCTTCAACTGGATGGTCCCCCACAACAAAGAATTGTCCAGCTCAAAATGTGGACAGTGCTAATGCTGAGAACCCCTGCAGTATGTTCCAAATGACATTTTAGAAGAAAAATGACATTTTAGTGCTTTCATGATTTGTTTTTTCATAAGTAGACTCGATCTCATCTATTCTAAGGCACATATTTATTTTCAGAAATTGGGATGTGTCTTACAGCTGTTGGGTAAGAAAGTATTGTGACTAATTTTGTTTGGCAGAATTATTTTTTCTTTCCTAGTGATGCAGTAGATGGTGCATTACACCTACCATCCACTGTCTCACGTCAATGAAATACGGTAATATGATCATGTCTTATTGTTTTCCAGCTATACCTATGCATCAATCTAATTTCAGTGTAAGACGAGGAAGTCCTGTGTCACATGACGATGTAATTGTTGTATTGATAGGTGTTAAAATCAATCAGTGTCTAGCCTTGCATCGGTACCCATTCCACCTTATGTCTGCTTTCAGGCAAAAAACAATATTCAGTGTCTGAAACAATTTTGTATTTGATTTTATGTTAGAAGAGTTCCTTTTGGATTTAGTAAATAGACACAGTATTGATAGAATGTTCAAATTTAGTGCAGAATGATTGATTTCTTCATTTGGGGGTTATGAATCACTTCTGTGTCTATTGATTTTTCTTCTTCATGTACATTCATTCCTCTTGAATTCAGGAAGATAGTTGGAAATTAAAAGGGTTTCAGTTTTCAATGTTAAGGAAACATTTTGGATTGCTGGATTTTCCCATGAAACCTCTGTTTTCTAACTTACAGTCTAATAATTCACTTAACTCTGCACTTACTGGTTCTCGGAAAAAGGTAACAACAGGAACATCTAATTTTCAGCATAAATTCTCTCCTTCTAGATACTGTTTGTTAAAGGCGATGAGCACCTCAGCTGGTACCGGGTTAGCTGACAGCTGCACAATTTAGTGGGGACAGCTTTTGCTCCTGGCTCCTATCGGGGAAAATCTGTATGTGTTCAGAGGGAAATGGACTATAATGCGTACTGTCAATTCTTTTTTGCACTTGTAAGTGAGAAAAAAATTAGAAAGTTAAAGGGTGGCAGTTTTGAGTTATTAAGAATGGTCTGGATTAGCCTCAACTTCCATGGGTCAGTACAAGGTGGCCGCTGATACTTCACATCTGCTTTTGGTTTAGAGTCACTAACAAAGAAGCCCAAGGTATGTATAGCCTCATTGTTAGCGGTTTCCCTGCTCTTTTAAAGACAAAGAGCCCCCCACTCCAAAGGTACTGCAGTACTTCTAACTCCAATTTACAGATTAGGCAAAAACCTCTCAGGTTAGGGGTCACTTCAGGCAGTTGAAAAATTCCTTTGTGAACTTCCCAGGTTTCTGGCCGTTAAAGAAAATAATAAAATAAAAAGAGCTCCCCAGTGCAAGAATTCCATAAAACAGAGCGGCATGCGAGACACATTAATGGTTTCCATTCCTGATGAAAAGTTCGAAACAGCTTTAAGTAATAGGGAATCAAATGCCTCCCATCCAAATGTCTCAAAGTCTGGGAGGTGAGGTCCGGGCGCTCGGGCTGCCCGGGGTCAGAACAGCAGCGCCCCATCCGCAAGAACTCCTGTGTGAGTTTCAAAGCAAGAGAACTTACCTTTTCAGCAGCCTCACAGATGTTTGCGGAGAATTCCAGGGGACTGCTGCTTTCTCACGCGCTTTTTGGGGGAAGGAGCACCTCGGACTGTGGTTCTGGAAAACCGGAGCCCCGCCGTGTGTACCTGTGCGTCTCACCTCTGCCCGCAGAGGAGCTCTGGTGCAGCGGGTGGCCAGGCCCGCCGTGCGGCCTTCCAGATGGCTCTCATTATGGGCAGGACTGACCGATGGGAGCCCCCGTGGCATCCTGGAAGCCTGAGAGACGGCACGGGGGACAGAGCCCCTGGTTTCTAGGAGCTAATGTTTCAAGGGAAATAATAACACCTCCCAAACACTGGGGCTTTTCTTTTTAGTAACTCAGGGTAATGAACCCTTCTCCCTCTGCTTCTCATTTACCAGTCCCATTTCTGGGGAAGTCACAGAGGGGAAATTAAAGTTTTCCCACGTCTCCTTGGGAAAGTAACCTGAGGTTGATGGGCAGAGATGCTTCCAGAAAATGGGAACAGGGTACCAGCAGGATGAAGGCTGGGGTGGGGACGGAGTAGGGGAGTCACAGTGGGGCAGCGAGGGGGTCCTAGTCTGGTGAGCTCAGGTGATCCTGAGGCACGTGGACCTGTAAGGGGCAGAGAGGAAGTGGGGGGAAGAGTGGAGGGAAGCACACCTAACGTCTGCCTCTTTTGTCCTTTCTCTTGAGTCAAATGTTGTTGTTGTAATTTTGGCATCTTTCCTCCCCAACTAATAGGCTTTTTTGGCTGAAGAGCGCTTCTCATCTTTCCCACATCTTCAGTGCTTGACACAATGCTGAGCGTAGAGTCGATGCCAGTAAAGATCTTGGTGAATGGATGAACAATCACATAAGAAGAATATTTGCTGCTTTAACAATGCTGCAAAAATCTTTTTTGAGTAAGGAAACTTCTCAGGGTGTTCCAGTCACCTTTCCCTGCATAACAAATCGCTCTGGAACTTGGTGGCTTAGAATCACAATGCCCATTTTATTACTTATGTTCTTCATGGTTCCTGGAGCTGGCTAGGTCAAGACAGGCATTTTCACCCAAGATCTCTTAGATGGTTGCAGTCAAATGGTGGCCAGGGGCTGGCGTCATCTACAAGTCTGCTCCACTTGCACCCCTGGGCCTGGGGCGGCTGGCTCAGTGGAACTCAGAACTGAAATATCTACAGGCGGCCTCTCCATGTGCCTTGAGCTTTCTCTCACTATGATGGCTGGGGTTTAAGAGTGGCTCTTGACAAGAAAAATCCAAGGCTGCCTGTATCGTCTTCACAGGCAACCTTGGAAGGCACATAGCTGAACTTACACTGTAGTGACAGATCTTTTCAGCTTCGAAGAGTGGGGACACAGACCCTACCTTTTGGTGGGAGTAATGTCAGTGTCACCTTATTAGATGGGCACATTTGATAGGAAATCTTATTGGGCTATCTTGGAAATATGGTCGCCAGGAGTGCTATGGCAAATGTCTAGAAATGCAATGGATCTGTCACTCATGTGGGATCAACTCAGTTGCTGAACTAGTTTAACTGGAAATAATTTTAGCCAGAGTTGCTTTGGAAAATTGCAAGGGCTCTGAGCATAAAAAGGAGAGCTATTATTTGTCTTGAAATTCAGACAAATTGGCTGTAAGTATATCACGATGCAGGCAAAATAGAAGGCACATACTCCTTCATTTGCTTGTTTATTTACTCAGTATTTATTATTATTATTATTATTATTATTATTATTTATTATTATTATTGTTATTATTGAATATCCTTTCACTGCCAGGTGGTGTTAGTTCCTTTATTGAGAGGGAGATCCCATAACATACAGACTTGGGAGGACTCTTAGAGACCATTGGTTGGTCGTCTTCACTTCCCGGAGCTCCATCTGGGGGTGTTGCTCGAGAAAGTCACCCCCGAAGTTCCCCAGGTCACGTGGCCAGGACCCTCGGGGGACGGGGCCTGGCGGTGGGACAGCCGGCTAGCCTCTCTATCTCTGCCTCTCAGCACCTGTCACTCTGTCCATCATCATCTGTCTGCCTTCATCGCTGCCTTCGCGGTTGCACGGGCGCGCATGTGCAGGGTGCTGCGCTGGACTCGTGCCCTCGGCGGGGGGTACCGCCTGGGTTCCCCTCCAGCACATTTGTGTCAGCCTCACTCAGTGATCCAGGAGTAGCTCGGTGCGTCCATGCTGCACTTCCCCGCTAAGGCGCTTGTTATTGGAACCGAATGGTGTGGATGTCAACCCCCCTGAGCCTGGAGGTGCTCTTCCGTTCACAGTGCCTCTGTCTGGAGTGGTGTCACAGGGAGGTGGGCAGAGGGTCCCCCCCCCCCATTTTCCGCACCTCGTCCATCTGCTGTGTGCCTCTCACATGCCAAGGTGAAGTGTGTTTCCCTTTAAAAGTCGCAGGCTGAGGGGCAGCCCGGGTGGCTCAGTGGTTTAGCACCTGCCTTCAGCCCAGGGCGTGATCCTGGAGTCCCTGGAGTCCCAGGATCGAGTCCCACGTTGGGCTTCCTGCCTGGAGCCTGCTTTTCCCTCTTCCTGTGTCTCTGCCCCTCTCTCTCTCTCTCTCTCTCTCTCTCTGTGTCTCTCATGAATGAATAATAATAAAAAAGATAATAAGTTGCAATCCACCCTCCATTAAAAAAAAAGAAAGAAAAAAAAATTGCAGGCTGACAGATGAAACTCTGCCTTGATTCTCCTTCTGCAGAGTGCATTGCAAATAAACCTCTGCTCTCCTGGTGGACCCAGAGGAAAACACATCCCTGGCGACCAGTTACTGTGGCCTCTTCAGAGGTGGGAGCCTTAGCCACACGCAGCCCCGCCTCCAGACAGCTGTGCACATAAACAGCTGTCACCCACTGACCTTGCTATTCTTTGGTATACGCCCCAAAGTAGAAGAGGAGAAGAAGGAAAAACTGCAGATATTTTAAAGCACAAGGGAGGGGGCGCCTGGACGGCTCAGTGGGTTAAACCTCCGACTCTTGGTTTTCTTTCAGGCCGTGGTCTCGGGGTTGTCAGATCAAGCCCTGCGTCTGGCATTGTGCCGAGCTTGGAGCCTGCTGGGGTTCTCTCTCTCCCCCTCCTTCCCTCCTTCCCCAAAATAAAATAAAGTACAAGTGAGGACAAAAAAGAGGAAGTTTGCAAGATCAGTTGAATTTTTTGCAAGTGTTTCCTAGGCACTGTGTTTGGTTTTAAGTGTTTAGCATTTAGATGACCTAGAAGTCCATGTATCCACATTAATTGGATTATTTTAAAGAATATCCTCTATTTTAAAGTTTAATATATTTTATATATTTTAACATTGTATATCCTTTTCATAAGTGAAATGTAGCATATTCCCAAAACTATAATGAAAGAAAATCAAAGGTACTGTAAGGTATCTCTGACATATTATCATATAATCCATATCCTTCCTGCAGTTCTCATCTCTGGAAAGGATCTTTTGATATCTGACTTTAGGCAAGGTGCTTGCATGATACCAGCAATTGACTACACATAAAACAGCTGCACTCAAAATTGACCTGTTTTTGATGGGACTTGCATGGGGAACATACTGAACCATCTAGAATTACTGGGAAGTAGAATATTTTTATGGTTTGGAATTACTGATAGTGGTGTAGAATATTCTACATTTGCCATGGCCAAATCTCACCCTTTAGAAAAGTGATTCCTTTAGTCTTAGATGCATATCTGTGTGATTTATCTCTGCTCCTTATCCGGGTATATTTCCTTACGTTATATGGATGAACAATGTAAATTTTCCAAAAAAGTTTTTTGCATTATGAATGTTGGATTTTAATTTTAATGGATAAAAATGAGATGAGTGTGTAGGATAATGATACCAATTCAAAAAGTGTGAAGTGAAAAATTACCCATGCCCATAGTCCCTTTAAGGGCCTTTTAAAGGGACATTTAGCACCCTCTAGTGACAATAGTTCAAGCAGTTGAAAGGAAAGTCCCTGCAATGCTTCTGGATTCGAGCTAGCAAGTCAACAAAACAGTGAAGTTCTTTGGCCAGTAAGTGGTTGCCTCCTAAAATTCATGAGGCAGGATTATTTTTGTGCCTGTAAATAAAGGATAAAAATGTGTCCACTGGAGACAGAGACACCCCAGCTTGTCTTCTGGCCTATCATTGATAATATATTTAGAAAGAGCATTTCCATTTGTCCCCCAGTACTGTAGTTTTCCCCAAAATATGTGCTGGGATTTGCATTGGGATCAAATGAAGACTATGAATTAACCGACATCATAGTTCAGTTCAGTACATATAAGTGGATTAAACAGATGTTTGTCAGGCTCCACTGGAAGAGAACTGGCCTGCTTGCATTTGAACTGGACACTGTGGAAAGGTCCTCTCCATCAGTTTGCAGAGAAAGGACACGGTGCAGAGAGGTACATACAATGCATGGAGGGTACAATGCAGGGGGACGGTGCAGTGCCAGGAGGATACGGCGTAGCAGGTGCCACAGCCATGCAGACTCACCCTCTTGCACACACCTGCCTTTAAGTGTAGGCATACGACTCCCTTAAGTATGTAAGTTGCTGTCTTCTGCTCTTGCAAATGTAAATGCATTATTTATGGCAAATGTTCTGTTCCTTGGCTTCATTTCTGATTCAATTTGTGATATAAATAAATTAGCAAATATATAAAAGTATTAAGTGATATAGGAAGAAAGGCCATCTGAATCTGACTCAGAACAGACTTTCTGAAAGCAGGAAGAGCAATTGTCTAGTGCAGGCTTCTCTGTAAATTTCCATTATTTGGGGGACAGTCTAGTGCTACTTCTTATCTTTCTTAAAAAAGTAGCCTGTTGTTTATGAAATACCAAGACAAAAATAAATGCTGATATCTAGTCTCTTATAAGTGAGCCTGACATACTTAAGAAAGTTAAAAATCTAACTAGATCAAAATCTAAGTTAATTTATACAACTCAAGATAACTTCTCGATTACCGAGAAGTAATTGGGACATAGTACTCCAGATCTGAGTAGGGGCAGAGGAGCAGGACGGCCTCTAGACAAGGTGGCCATCAGTTGTGTGGCATGGGTGCTAGACTGCCCTGTAGGTAGACCATGCCTTTTGGTGACCCGTGCAGTCCAAAGACTGTAACACATCTGCCTATATATGCCTAGTGACATGGATGAAGACCTTAATGCGTTTAATGGTTCACAAATTGTGTACAGAATCATGATCATTGAAACAGGAAATTTAAAAGTTCCTTTAAATTATTGTGCAAAATAATTGTTCTTAGGGTTTTCTTTTTCAGCTTTTCTTTTTAGCCCTGAGTAATAAATTGACATATTTAGGGTTCCTAATACTGGTTTTAATACTCCTCCATTTTTAGAGGCATACAGAGTTAGGTAAGAGCAAAGTTGTCAAAATTTGAGAATATATGCGATGCTTATGAAATTGTGTTCATTGAAATCATTGCTCCATTTGAGCCTGCGGAACTGAACTGACGCATGCTTCAAAATTAAGGAAATTGCAACTTGGTGTTGAGAAGTTGAGGATTTAGTATGTGATAACAATTTCCTTGGTTTAGATTAGTTCAAATCAACCAAGATGCTGAAGAATATGTTAACCACTTAGGGAAGGTGTTGAAACAATAGTTATTTAAATTGTAATTGGATTATTTCTTAATGTGTTGCTGGAGGGCATCTCTCTCTCTCTTTCTCTCTCTCTCTCTCACACACACACACACACACACACACACACACACACACACACAGAGTCTTATCCAGTGGAGTGAAACTGTGCTCACGAAGCATGCTTTGAATGGAAAACAGTTCTTAACCAGTGTATAATGAGAGTGACCTTGGTGCCTAAGAGTGCCTTATGCTGAATTATATTCTCAGGCAAATCCTCCAATTGACATAGAAAAGTTCCACTGAGTGATACAGTTTTGCATTGTGGGGGCAGCTCCAGATGCTTGATCCTTATCTATAATCTCAGGCATGTCCCTGGCAAGGATCCTTAGAACATCCTCCGTGCAGGGCTTTCATGAATAATCCAAACATTTTACATTTAAAGATTCATGTGTCCTTTTAGGGACAATATAGAGCACTTTGTCCTATTGTTTGACTCTTAAAAAGTTTGCATTTCATGGGTTGCTTCCAGGCTCTGGAGTTTTATGTGGGTGGAATTTAAGTAAACAAACACAGACTTCCGGAATGCTAGGACACTCAGTGGCTGGACAGAGCCCTGTCATCCTTGTTTCCTAGTGCTAGCCAGAGGGCCTGGCATGGAAAAGGCACTTTATTAATACTGATATGTTGGTAGATGACCATGACAAAACACATGAGTATCTTCTGGGTTTCTTTACTAAAATTAATTAAAAAAAAAGAACTATTCTCTTCCTGCTAGAGATATAAAAAGGAATGTGAATTTTGGGTACACACACACAGAGCTCAAGAAGCATGGGTATTGTGAGCTGTGTGTGACACAGATATTTACAAAAACATAGAACATTATGTTACTCATGTAATTTTTATCTTAAAAATTTGATTTCTATTTACTGTAAATGTTTGGAAATCTAGATGAGCCAAAGGAAGAGGGAAAACAAGAAAGATTCTCTACCATGAGTACTGTAGTATATAGCCTGCTAGTATTTCTGTCTTGCTTTTTTCCCTTTAACAAAATGGTTCTCTGATATAATTCTCCTTTATAACTGGATTTTTACCTTAACCAGGCATAGTATCGTAACAATTTTCCATATCACTGAGAATTCACCTACTACTTGATTTTCCTGCAATATTTTCAATGATAATGAGCATTCCAGTGTATGGATGTTTAATACAGCGATCAGACATTGATGAGCAAACCTTTTGTGTATCCAGTTAAAATTATGGGCCTTATTTCTTTGCTGTGCCCATATATCATTTTTAGAACTATGTTGCCCTCATCCAAAGTATCTTAACTCTTGACCTTCCTTTGCATATCCCACTCAGAGAAGTTACTTAACAGAACAAGGATGAGAATTTGTTGAATCTTGAGAAAACGGGAATACGTGGTTTTAAGACAAATAAATGACAGTGTCCCTTTTATTGTTTTAGTCAATGTGTAGTCAATTTTATATTACTTCCTTTTTATCATTTGGACCAAGAGAAGAACAGGCTTACAAAGGGTTTTCATAAGTTGTAGCTAATGAGTCCATGGTGGGTAAGTAAAAATGGAAATGCAGAATTTACTCCTGGGAGTCTGATGACCACAGACTCTAGGGGGCCATACCGGGCCAGCGTGGTGTTTACTGTATGTCCCAGGGAGGGCAGAGAAGGAACCTGTCCTGCAGACTCATGACAGGATGGTCCCTAGGCAGTGCCCCTCTGCTAGATTGCCCCTGACATGGATTTATCTGGCTACCTAAAGGGTGGCTTCCCCCCAGGAGGGGTGGTGCTTGGTCAGAAGCTGCCCAGTCACTAGGCTGCTGAGTGACCTGGTGCTGAGACCATTTGTAGGTATAGGCTTGGGGTAGGGGTGAAGGGAAAGATAAAGTGGGATCTTTATCTTTGGGTGATTCCCCCAGGATAATGTTTAGGAAATGGCTTCTGCATTAATATATTCTAGTTAATAGATATGCCATCTGCTAATAAATAGCCAATCAAAGTAAAAAAATAACTTTGCATTAAATATTCAGAGAATACTGGGCTTGGATGCTATTATGCCATTCTAGAGATCAGGAATGATTATCTTTGAAGATGCTAAGAATCAACTGAAATCTTGTCATTAGAAGTGAGGAAGATTTGCCTTTTAAAAAAATTGTGGGAATTACAGCCCATAAGTGATCTAATAAAGATCACTTTTCTGTATTTGTGTGCATTTTCAAAATTTGACACAATGAAACATATGGATAGAATCTTCAGGAGGTAGATCAAATAGTAGCATCTGGTTTTCTATTCATAAGTATCCAAGCAGGGAAATTAGTCTCTACTAAAACAATATTTTTATTAAGGAATAAAGGATATATACGAATATACACATATATGCATTATTCATAAATATTAGAGAGTGAAAGAGAGCACAAAGCAAGTGATGTAAATTTCCAGCAATTGGAGTAACTGGGTGGAGGATATTAGGAGTCCTTTGTATTTTGTTTCTGTACATTGGAGATTTATTTCTGCATAAACAGTTAAGAGATTTCACTATTTCAGCTGAATTAAGCAGTAACCAAGGAATTAAAAGCAGAGACTCCATGAAGAATTGGGTCTCTGGGTGAGGACAAGGAAGGGGCAGGGTTGGAACCAGGAGATGAGGGTGAGGTTGGCCTAGGCAGTGCTTTCTCCCTGGGCTCTTTTGTTAGCAAAGCCTTCATCCTGTTTCAGGCTGTTCTTTGGGGAATCCATAATGGAGCACTGCTCACTGGGGTACTGAGGTTAACATGTAAGGTTGATGCTTCTCAGGAGAGCAGAAAAGCAAGGAATCCTGGTGGAGCCAGCCGAGAGCATTTTTCTCAGCACTCTTGAAGCCTTGTGGAAGCTGCCCAGATAAAACAACTCAGTGCTTTGAAATTTTCAGGGAAACAAAATTTTAATCAGCCTGCCATCTCGTTCATTGTTCAGAGATGAAAAGAGGGGAAATCAGCGCCCCCTTCGACGTGTAGATGCTGAGAACCTGAAGGTTATGATTTTGAGCCAGAACAGGGTTTCTTTCTTTTCTTTTCTCTTTTCTTTTTTCTTTTCTTTTCTTTTCTTTTCTTTTCTTTTCTTTTCTTTTCTTTTCTTTTCTTTTCTTTCTTTTCTTTCCTTCTTTTCTTTCTTTTTTCTTTTTCTTTTCCTTTTCTTTCCTTTTCTCTTCTTTTCTTTTCTTTTTTCTCTTTGCCTTTTATTTTTCTTCTATTCTATTCTATTCTATTCTATTCTATTCTATTCTATTCTATTCTATTCTATTCTATTCTCTCTTCCCTTTGCTGTCTCTTTGTCCCCCCTCCTCCTATCCTAACACAAGGAGGGGAGCCAGGGGACAATAGAAGATATGGGAACCTGGGCTTGTTTATAGAACTCTTGACAGATGCAGGCCTGAAGTCCCAGCGAAATCCATTCCCCTGACCACCCACCTCTGGAAACAGGCGTTGCTCAATCACTCAGGATTTGGTCTCTTGTGTTCTGCGGGTCCCCTATGGAGACCACACCTCTTCCCTGGTCCAGCTTTCGTGTAGCTAGATTCAAAGCAAAATGTTGTTTCTTCCAGAGAACAAGTAATTTCCTGAAAATGAGTAATTAAAGGCTTGAAATCCTCTAAGGAATGTTCAAGCCCCCATTAGCTGTACTTCCTTTGAGTGGAAAACAGACGTGTGGCCCTGAACTTGGAGCTTGGGTTTTCAAACACTTAATGAGGTCTTCACGTGGCATCCGTGCATAGCCAAGAGTTCTCTCGGGGTCTGTGGTCCTGCCACACTGACTTTTGTTAGAGCAGGACCGGCATGCTCACATTATAAACCACCTGTAGTATAATTTTAGTTATTTGGGATTTATTTATTTTTGTTACTTGAATTTTCAGTAAATATTTAAAAACTAGGATTTGACAGGTTTATTACTCTTCTCTGTTTGCCTTGCTTACCTTATCGATTAGCAAGTCTTTATGTTTTCATCTGGTTTATCATGGAGCAAAATAAAAATTGCATGTGTTTGGAAAGAGAAAATGAAATTCTTCTGGAAAACTCATGTGAGATGTTGAATAAATGAAGGCCATTAAAAATCTGCAAGGAAATATATTACATTGATATGAACTAAGTTCTACCTGCAGAGTTTCCTTTTGGGAGAAAGGAACAGGGAGGGTATGGGGAGGAGCGGCTCATGGCCTGTGTCCCAGGCGTGTGACAGGTCCAGGGAGCTGGGGGTGCAGAATGCCTGGCACCCTGGCTCGAGGGGGCCCTCTGCGCCTCGTTCCGAGGTGCTCAGAGCCCGTGTGAAGCCATGTGGAGTCCCGCCACATCTGCATCCTGCCTCAGGGCAGCGTGTCACACGACAGCACACCAAATCACACCTGCTGTGGCGGTCCTGGTCCCAGGCAATGGATGCTTTTTTCTTTTAATTAAAAAAAAAAAAAAAAAAAAAAAAAAAAACACCTCCTGGCTGCATATCATCAAGAAAAACAACATTGTTTTCAGGGTCCCTTATCTCTCCACTCCCAAATATCCTGTTTCTTCGGGCTGGGCAGCCAGGACCAATAGAAACCTCTTCCTGCCATTGGCTGACTTCATTTCCCAGACTTAGCACAATCTCATCCGCTCTAAACAACCTCATCAAAACTACTTTCTGGTCAGAGAGAAGCAATAATTATTATTAACATTTATTAACGATCAATAAATTTGATTGCATTATGGCCAGCACCATTAAGGTAAGAAAAGGGTTCCTTTTCGTTTGACAAAATCTTGTGCTTGTTACTCTTTTCTTTGGTTTCCTTTATCAAGGCAGATAAGTCAGGATTGGGCAACACCCCCACTGCCACAATAGAGGACAACAAGATTTCCTCTGCACTGCCTAGTAAATTTCCTTTTTCCTACTCCAACCATCCGCAAGGCTTAAAAACTTCAAACTCAGAAAAAAATTGGGGTTTCTAAATTCACTGTTGAGTGCTGTGGATGACTTTTGCAAAGGCTTTTTGGAGCGCGTCCGAATTTTCGTATTCTTTAACCATCCCTAGCGGTGCGTGGATGTGTATCTGCTGGAAGGCATTGGACTCAGAGAGGTTGGAGGGCAGGGTCGGAGAAAAAGATGGGCTGGTAAATGTTGAACTTCTGGATGCTCTTGAATGACTCCTTAGCATCAGGGTTGCCAGCCAGCCCCAGTGGAAACGAAGAGATACCTGACAAGTGGCGGTTGGTCATGGGACACGCAAATGTTGGCTTGGTTTTTGGATCCTTCATGCTGAGAGTGGATTGTTCTCATAACTCAAACGGTGGTAATTCGATTTGTTGGGTTACATATTTAACTTTAATAAAATACTACTCCTCTGTGCGCTGTGAGTAAATGTTCTTGCCCATCATGGTTGGTTTGTGGGAATAGAAGAGCGGTGGCCGACCAGTGCTCTGTGCTCCGGGGTATGTGGTCTGATGTTTTTCTTGCAAATGTCTCTAGTAGATAGCATAGAGCTATTAATGGGGTGGTGAATCCGTGTAGATGGGAACCTATATTTAGCTTAATTCCTCTAAGCGAAGCCAGTAGAATCGTTAGTATAAGGTAGCGGCATGGAGTCTGTGAAGTGGTGGTCTGTTGAAATATTTTCAAGGCCACCTTGCCTTGGTGACATTTGTCGAAATGAGAAAAATCAGCAGCAAAAATCTACTGAAAGGAAGAAAAAGAAAGCTTAATTAGTTGTGTGTCTTTAGTTTTGCTGTGTATAGGCGGGAAGCATTTGGTTGTATTTTCATCAAGGGTCTTGGTTAATTTGAAAGCTCATGAATATGGAAGTTTGCCCAGAATTGGGCCACGGCATTTTCAAAAATCCTTCTTGGTTTGGTATCTGAAATGTTTGTATTAGAGGGTATGATTAATACCTGCCATATGAACTGTGTCTTAGAAGCTTTGTTCAGTTTTTGCCTCTCAAGGTATGTTTTATTTTTCGCGGAACGTTCAGTAATATGTATGAAAAAATCATGTACCAAAAACTAACCTTACAAAGGTTTTTCTTTCTTTGGCATCAAGGATTGGAGTCTGCTGTGAAATGTAGCTATCATGGGAAAGAATTTTAAAAGTGGAGGTTTGATGTGCCCCTCTTTCAACTATATGAGCAGAAATTATTTTTTATAATGCAGAATGCTACCCTTTTCTTATTTTTACTAATTGTGTCCATATTTCATAACAATTAAATAAAATATTCTTTGTGAATTTTGAATAGCTTGAGTACAATTGTGTGTGTTTCCAAAAAAAATCAGTGTATTGAAGGACATTGACATAATGGCCCGTTCTTTAGAATGTGGGGTATGTTTTGTGAAAGACAAATGTATTATACTGTTTAATTTGAAGCATACATTTCTGAAGATAGGAAGTTATTTTGAAGCTTGAATGTTTTAGAATAAACTTTGGATCGTAGTTAACACTTTTCTAGGGTACTGTAATCACTTTAATATGTGATGGCACTGGTTATGTGTATATTTTATATATCTCAGGTGAACTTTAAAATAACTTCAAGTGGATTCTTTTTAATCCTCTGTTCAAACAAAATAGCCCATCTTTATAGGTAACTTCCTTTAAAACGTGTTCTGTTGGGCTTCCTGGGTAAAGTAATGAGATGACTTTACAGACTTGTTTATAGAGTGGAAAAAGGCGGCCCGACTCTGTTGACTGCAGTTTTAATTATGTGAGTGCAAAGCTCAAATTAGCATAAGGAAAATTATGGCTGTCCGTTGGAATTAGGAAACAGCCTGTCATACAGGCAATTTCTAGTCTCAAACACACTCTGTTCTTTTGTTGTTTCAGTAAATAAATCAATTAGTCGATTAAGCATCAGATTCACTGAATTTGGTACTCCCCATTGGAGTGGGCTTTTTTCTCATTAATATTTATAAGACCTTGTGAGGCACTATGAAAAGTTAGATGTTTGTATCCCGTCTTTGTGACCCTTGTCATCATTTTCTCTTGGTGTTTGGAATCGGGAATAAAAAGTTTCCATTGGAAGAAGCAAAGGAATTTGGGGAACTTACCTGAGAGTGCCTGTTTATCTCTAAGTGTCCACAGATTTTAAGATCAGATTTTAAGAGTTCTCAAATAAACACGTAAGCATCAAAGGTGATGTCCCCATGGGTGATTCATGGATCAGTTTTGGTGCTCCCATCTGCTTTTTGCCTTTCCCACCATCTGACAGTACTGAGGGGTGCTTAACACCCTGTTTCCGTCCTTCCTCTCAGAACTGCATGGTGTTGCTTAGAGACTCCAAGGAGCCAGTTGTTACCCTCGGAACTTTGGTTGTGCTTAGGTTAGAACTTTTAATCCAGTCTCCAAAGACTTCGTTGATCCCTTCATTATGCCTTGGGTCACTTGGCAAGTCTAATGAAGCCAGTGATCCCATCTCAGGATAAATGCCCTTAAATGTGTATAATGCGATGCTTAGAATGATAAAGCAAGTGAATCTGTCCAAGTACAATTCAACTCTTGGATTCCTCTGGTGGCCCTTGAATGCTACATTATAATCCCTGATCCTAGAATTTCAAGACCCTTTGTCCTGAAAATGGGAGTGTGGGGATTTTCCGTTATCACAGAGCTCTGACTGTGAAGGACAAGGAGAGAATGGTGCCAGTGGAAGGCATCTTAGAAGCAGGCAGGATGTGGAAAATTACAAGGCTTGATGAGGGAGCACACTATCACTGTTTCATTAGTTGTTTAAAGAAGTTACTTTGATTTAAGAGAGGTTGGAGGGTTTGATGATTGAAACATGGTGTTAATTTAAAAATATATTGCTTATTTTCTATGTTTCATGCTTTGCACATAGCAGGCACTCTGAATATTTGCCATCATGTGTGAAGGAAAAGTTAGTGAAAAGCTCAGGGTTGTATGAAGTAAAGTTCATCTCCTAGGGTTTGGGTGGATGTGATTAATGAGTTGAATGGCTCTAGGCATGTAATTTTTCATCAGTCCGCTGGCTTATGTGGGGTGAGACTTGTTTCAGTCTTCGTTACTGTGGGGGAGGGGGATACTCAGTGGCAGCGGAAGGAATATAAAATGTAATATGCTGCTGTCCCGCTATGTAAATGGCATGTCCCCAGAGCAGGCCCTGATCTCCTGTCCTTGCTTGAAAGTGGACGTCAAGGCCATTATCTTTTTTTTTTTCTTTAAAGATTTTATTTATTTGACAGAGTGAGCACAAGCAGGGGGAGCAGCAGGCAGAGGGAGAAGCAGGCTCCCCGCTGAACTGGGAGCCTGATGCAGGGCTTGATCCCAGGACCCTGAGATCATGACCTGAGCTGACGGTAGAAGCTTAACTGACTTGAGCCACCCAGGCACCTCCAGGCCATTAACTTAAAGTGCATGTTGCCTGCATTCATGGGCAGTTCTCTGACATGGTTTGCACTCCCTAGCCCTCTGTGTGTGTGCACCTGTGTCCACTCACCGTCCTGACTCAGTGACCATGGAAAGGGGAACAAGAAACAATGAAATTTTTGGATTCTTTCCTATTAAATACTCTTACGTAGGATTCTAGTGCACTCAGAATGTTCTGAAAGCCTGAATCATTTCTTAATTATCTACATTTTCTTTAAAGTGATTATTTCATTATTATCATCATTATTTTGCAAAATAGACCTTTACTTAAAAAAAAACCCTACAAACACACACATACTTATTTGAGTCTCTTGAAAAAGCATACATAAAAATAGAATAAATAAAACCACCACTACCAATGCCTTATGGAAAATATTACTTCTGTGTTTAGAACTTTGGAGTTAAGAGTCCCTCTGTAGAAGTGTTGACCCAAAGCAGAAAACATGTTATTGGCATCCCAGTAACTTGGCAGGTACATTGATTAAATGGCTGATGCAGAAGAGAATCACCCATACAGGAGGCTGTGGGAAAGCCAGGATTATGGATTTCTCTGAAGTCTAAATCTTCCGAGAAGACTGACAGAGACAGTCTCCAGGTCCTTCTAGTGTTTGGTAGCACACTCTGCTCTGGCAGGATCTTCTCTTCAGGGCTAGGAAACACTGCAGATGCCACAGGACCCACCTCCTCCTTTTGTCCCAACAGGATGGAGGACAGCTATTCCCTGCCCTGGGGATTCTGTACACAGCTTCTGAGATTTCATTTCTACAGGGACACCTGCATTTGGATCCTGACTAGTCACGTGAGCCTGTGTGACTTAACCTATCTGACCTCAGTTTCCTCACCTGTAAAATGGGATTAAAATGGCTATCCCATTTTGTGTTGGTAGGGGTCTATAGAGCCTCTGGTAGGTGCCCAATAAATGGCAGATGCCATTGGACCATCCAAATCCATTTAGTCTTACCTTATCCCGCTTCAGTTGTGAAGCCCAGAGCTACACAGCCTCTGCTCCAGTGCTTTCAAAAAGAACAGGGTCACCTCTACATGTCAGTACTGTAGTGTCCCCACCTAGACCAGGGCACACCTAGGTCTGGGAGGTACCAAGCTAGGGGAGGTCAGGAGGAGGAGGAGCCTGTAGGAGTCCTTGGGTCAGGGTGCAGCAGGGCAGATAGCAAACACATGCAAGGGTCACTCAAGGTGTGGCTGGGCAGAGGGTTGGTTTAGGTTTGTTTTGAGGGCAGAGGCTGTTTGCTGTTTTGCTGAAGGAGGGTTGAGACCTGCAGTGCATGTTGCTCCTGATTAGGGCAAGAATGGGAATATTGAAATATCTTCCACTGTTCTATTTTCTCATTAATTTTGAAAAATACATCTTGTTTTGCACAAATTATATAGTAATAAAACATTCACAATGTAGAAAAAAACAAAAACAAAATCATTACAAAGTCAATGTAAGTTGCTCCTGATCCCGAGCAGCCAGAGAAAATTACTAACATTTGGTGTGTCTTCCTTCCGCATGTTTTTTATCCACCTGACTATCCATCCAGGTTTTCTTAGTTAACATTCTTTTTTTAGGTGATTTCCCCATGTCACTTAAAACATTTTCAATAAGCAAAATTCTTAGGCTTCCTTATATCCCATCTACAATAAATATTATCTTTTATATAACCAATATCCTGTTATAGAAAATAATGTTGCTTTCAGTTTTTCACTACTAGCATTGCCATACATTCTCTAATTTTTAAAAATTCACTTTATTAGTATCGGCACTTACAAAAGGAATTGTTGGGCCAATGGGCATACATATTTTTAAAGTCATATTTTTAACTGGGAAATTTAAATATTTGGCAATTAAAAAAAAAAAAACCTGCCACTTGACTTTACAGAAAGATTCTACTAGTTCCCACCTCTAGCCATAGAGAAGGCCGGTTGCATGCACTCCATACAATTGTGAATATTTTACCCTTTGAATCTTTGCCATTCTCACAGGCAAGGCTGGCATCTCTTATTTGTGTTTCCTTATTTATAGTATTTCATTAGATTTTGCTGTTTTTTGTGTTTTGCTGTGAACCTATTTCAACCAGTGGCCACTGGACTTCTGGACCGATTTCTTCTTCATGCCTTCATTCTGTTTGATCAAACGTATTTCCCACACATTCCCCTTATAAAACTTGCCTGAGGGATGTTTCCTAAAGTTAAAGATCATTCCTTATTCTTTCTGTTCTCTTAAACTTCGTTGTCTCTTGTCAGCACATACTCCCAGCTCTGCTTGTGTTTATGAGTGTGAATACTCTGTGAATACATCATGTGCACAGACCTATGTAAGCCTTGGAACTCATTCTTAGTGACAGTCTGTCCACCACTTTTGTGTCCTCATCAGTGACTGGCAAAGTATAGAGGTTCAATGAATACTTGTTAAAGTTTTTTTTTGTTAATTTTTTAAAAATTAAAATCTTTTGAAGTCATAAAGAGAAAATTAAGATGTAGAATAATTAACCATTATCATAGATTTTAAATAGAAGTCATATTTCTTGAGAGTTCTCTTAGTTAAGTAAAAATTAATTTAATAGAATTACATTGATGTTTTAAAAGAGCTTAAGGAAATGTTTTTAAGAGGTAGCTGTTGTATCTAGAGTTCCTAGTCCAAATTACCATCATCCTCAAAACTGCATAAAAGCCAGATTCTGTGCTAGGTGCTTGCATTATCTCATTTGATACTCATGCCCCCTAGATACTGTTGCTTTTTGTACATACCAGGAACCAGGGGAGAGGGTTAGAGAGGCTGAGGCACTTGCTCAGGTAACACAAATCTGTTTGTCTCCCCTCAATTTACCATCCTATGATCTCTTTCTCCTGCTACTTGCCCTGCCTCAAATACTGAATGACTATGTAGAAAAATGATTTATCAAATGAAACAATGATACATTAAATAACTGAATAATGAAACTTCTTATAACTGGCTTATTTTGTTGCTACTCTTGTGTGAAAAACTCCATAGGCAACAGTTATTCTGCTTTCGGTGACTAATCAAGATAAAATGCCAGAAAATTCAAGAGCTCAACTCCAGCACCCATCTGCATTTGCTTGGTGACAAGAATTCTTTCCCATATTTGGCCATATCCACAGGGCAGTGGTTCCAGATTCCAAATCAGCTGCTGATTTAAATTTCCTCATCCCAAGTATCAACTTCCTTGCTCTCTCGCCTTGGCATCGGTCATGAAAATGCAGCTTCGTTTTCCAGCAGGCCTTACAAGTCTTTCAGCAGGGGTGCTCATGGGATTCAACTCTGGGAAGAACGGTAAACTTCTGTTGTGCACAGATAAGTGTTGAGACATGTAGAAAAGAAATGCCAAGGCTAAGCAAAATTATTTATTTTTAAAGCCACATCACAGTCCAATCATAACATGGATGCCAGGGCTGGTCCTTCCCATGCTTTTGTTCAAGACAGTGCGTGTCAAGTTCTGGAGAACGTTGTCAAGAACGTTTATAACCTATCAGGCAAAGAACCTGCGCTCTTGAATCTAGCAGAGCCACCTTTAAATCATTACATTTTGGGGATTGAATGGCTGTCTTCCCCTTATAAAATTACAGCGTAGCAGATTGATTTTTTTTTTTTTTATGGATGTAGAGTCTGTACCGAAGATAGAATCCCCCTGACCCTCTAGGGCCGGTAGCAGGTTCACCATCCTGTCCCCTTTGGGTCCCACTGGCCTTACCGAGTTTTCTTTCTCCGACTTAACTGTATGCATGTGATACTCACCTTTGAGGAAGAGGAAGCTGTTGAAACAACACTTCAGAATTTGTCAACACGATTAGTCTGTGTCTCAATTTGAGGTAGATTTCCCAAGACATTGCTCCAAGTTAAAAGAAAAAAAAGTGTGTGTGTGGTTTAATATTGCAAAGCGCTCCTTGGACCTGTGGTATGTGTATGTATTCCCTAATGTTCCAAAGATCAAACAGAAAGCTGAAGGTGAAATGGAGCAAGCCCAGCCTGTGTTTATCTCGTGCCCAGGGAGACACTGATACTCTACATGTCTTCACAGCATCCTTAAAATAGCCTCTGTGGGGGAAAGGATTGGTCTTATCTTGCTTGCAGGGGAAAGGAAGGGAAGGGTGGGGTGGGGAGGGAGGGAGCTAGCCTAGGGGATGGTGGCCCGAGCTTGCTGCTGTGGGAGCCAACAGGTGAATTCACCTCTGCTGGGCCTTAGCACCTCCTCAGGGAACATGGACATGGTCTTCCTGGCATATCACCCTTGACAAGTGCTGACCTCACAATATCTGTTTTTTCTTACCTGTGTAATGGGGTCCTGGTGAGGTGAACTGAAAGTTACTAATTGCGTACGAAGTACTTAATAAATGTTTACTCAAGTCAAATTCTTCTAGGGTTAAAATCAGGAAATCCACAAAAGCTTTCTTTCTTTCTTTCTTTTTTCAATTTCTGCAGCAGTTTTTTTTTTTTTTGAGCCAATTTTCCAATGTTCTCTTTCTTTTATTATGAAGTAAAAACTCCTACAGATGATGAGTTCTCCGTTACTCACAGCACTTCATCTGCCCTGGAGGTGACTTACCATGCTGGGAGGTGCTTGTGGTGGAGTCTGGGTGCAGCCGCTCCTGGAGAAGACACTTTGGGGCATTGTCACTCCCTGCTCCTCTCTGTACTTCTCACCTTCACCCTCTTTCCCTCCTCTTTCCCCCTCTTTGCGATAGCTAACAACCCAGTGGAGGGTTCGAAAACATATGGGACAACAGGAATGAGGAGTGCTCACAGGTTCCCCTGGGACCTGCCTCCTTTCACATCACGCTGGCTCTCTGGGATTCTCCACTGCTGGTCTGTCCACAGGCATCTGGGACGGTGCAGCTCATAGGCCTTCGATCTGGGATAAAGATGTACAGGGAGGAGTGGCCAAGAGGCTCCTTACAAGGCCTGAAAAGAATCAGGTAAATGCCATCAAAACCCCTAGCCGCCACACGTCTACTTCGAGTTCTATTTTTTACTTCATCTTATGTGAACTCTTAGAATTAGAAGTGTGTTTAGAGTCAGGTGTAAAATAAGAATATTGTCCAAAGTCAGGTACAGGTGACTTTATGATTGATCTGATTTGGGGGTTGTCCATCCCACCAATTTGAGTCGATATGGATAGTTGTCTTGACTTTACCTCTCAAGCCAGTCAATGAGCCCTTTTAAGCTTGCATTAAGCTTTAGAGGAGAAATACAATTTACTTGGCTAGAGGAGCAGCCCAGTGGAGAGAACCACTGTTTGTTCCTTGGGCATCTCTGACAGAGTACCTTCTGTCCTCCTTAAAAAGCCGTTCCCATTGACTCCCTTCTCTGGGAAGCACAATCATACCGCGCACAGCTTTGATAAGAGGCTGGTTATGAAATAAGCACACATATATTTTTGTTAAGCCTTGCTCTTTGGAGATGGAAAACATCTTTTTTTAGATCACATGTTTACTGCTTTGGTAAACAGTAAAATGCTGCAGCAGCAATTGCCTTGAGGATAAAGGGTTTGTAGACAGATACTTCCTGCGCTCACTTCCTCCGCAGATCGCCAGCCCCGCCAGAGGCACACCACGGCAGGAAGGGCTCCGCTGGAGACTTCCCCTGCGCATGTGTGCTCCTCACTCACTGTCTCCTCTCCCGGGGGGAATAAACCTGTTGCTACAGACCTTCTGGCCTAATTCTCTATCTCAAAGCAGTTGGAAACCCACCGTCTCTGAAGTAATGGTTTTAGTCTCTTGTTCCATCCTTGCTCTTGTCTCCGTGCTGTTGTTGGCGGTGATGAGTGTCACCAGACCAGACGTGTCTGTGAGTAAGAGGTGTGTCGTGTAGGAACCTCCGTCCCCTGTGAATCATGGTGAACGATGCGTGAGTCTGCCTTTGTAGTCGGTGGAAAATAAGGCTCTTGGAGATTCAAGTGCTGGGGTTTTTTTTCTGTGGTTATTTAGAGTAAAGGTCATTTTAGATTTTGCTTTCTTCAGCCAAGTGGAGATCACCAGATTTGGGTACAGAAATCTCAGTGCACAGATTGTTCTGTGTGCTGACTTTACACCAGCTATGAAGTTCCAGTGAATGCATTGTTTGGGTCCTTTGAACCAAAGCACATAAAACCACAACACACAAACATTGAACAATGGGGAATCATCAATTATCCATCTACAGGATGTGTCCTTACCAACTGGCCCCTTTGTAAGGGAAAATAATATACCAAGTCAACAAACAGTAACACTTAACAATAAACTAAACCAAATAAACAGCACCTGAAAACCACTCAAGTCAAGCATGGGCAGAACTCCAAAGAGTGATGTTTACATACTGCAAACACGGAAACCTCCGCCTCCCATCTCCTACCGGGCCTGAAAAGAATCAGAAGACCGAGCTGCCCTTAGTTGTTGGGTCACATCATGCTAGAGCACCTCCTTTGATGATCTGAAAGCTCTTGCAATGTCAAGAACATCGTGTCCAGTAGAGCGCCTCCTCCAGGACCTTCTCCATAGATGTTGATGACCACCAGGTGGGGTGGCAGACTGCACTTGACCCAGAGAAACTGCCAGACATGGTTAGATGCAGTCCTGTCTCATGAAGAGGCTAGTACATGCGTGTGCCCTATGATTTTATCTACAGTTACTCCGTACGTATATGCAGGTTGAGTTGACATGAAATTGCTCAAAGAGACACTCTTTTCAGGAGTCATTTGTTGATATACTTTTACTCATCTTCTTGGAAGACACTGGAAGCTCTTCAGATCCTCCTGTTTGAGTGAAGACTCCTTCCGTCCTTTGCAACTGTATTGCACAGCTTTGTTACATTTTACTGAAATGTCCTGGGGCGTCCCCCAACATGCCTCCCTCCAGATGCCACCTCCCGCACCTCTGGTTCTTTGCAAAATGACTCTCTGATCTCCAGAGTCCGTATTGGTTCCAGTGCCAGTAGAATCACGGTTTTGTGATGCTGGTGAAGGGTTGTACAGCAGATAGACATGACTTTGGTGTGGGATGGAGCAGCACCCCTACTGGCATCCTCCCTGAAAATCACCACTGCTTGACTGGGGCTTGTGGTTGGGTTTGTTTTGTCTTATTTTCTTTAGCCTGAAGTGGATACAGGTTCAGTATATCCACTGAATAGCATTGCTCAAACAACAACAACAATAATAAAACCTTTGTTCTTTAACCCCTATTTTAAAAACAATTACTATAGGTTTTAGAAAATAAGCATTTAGAAAAGGAAATTAAAATGATTGATATTTCACCGTGAAGGGTCGGTGAAGACTTGGCACTTCTTGGATATTTTGGTCTTTTTTCCATGCACAGAGACATATTCTTTTAAAAGAATAATAACATTTGAGAAATTAAACTCATTTTTAAGAGTCTTTTTCTACTCGCTTCCTTTTTTTCTAGGATACAGAAGAGGAGTGAGAGCTAAATTTCTCATGATCCCCTTTTGAGATTAAGGCTTCATATTCCATCTTAGGAAGCAGAACCAGACTGCCTGGGGCGAGTCCTAGCTCCACTGTGCCCTGGCAAGGTGACTTCACTTTTCTGTGCCTCACTTGCTCATTTGTAGAACAGATTGAGTAATGATAACAGTGCCTGCATCTTGGTGGTTTGAGCATTAAATAATAGCATGCGTTGTGTGCAATATTTGCTTTTATGAGCACTTTGGTTACTCACTCTAGTCTCGTTCCTAGTATTTAATCTCATCCCGTATTTTACTTTTTCTGAAGTAATCCATTCTTGACTGTTTGTTTCAGTGTTCAGCTTTTGAAAGGTATCCTCCAATATGCTTTGGGTATTTATCTAAATAGATATGGATCTATCTAAAGAGGTGAAAATCTTTCCCTATATATTATTTGCTGCTTTCTCATGGTATTTTTTTTGCTTTTTTTTTTTCTTAGAATAGTAGACATGCCATAATAGAGTCACCACCGGGGGTCCCTTCAATGGTTCAAGCAACATGTTACTTAAAATTTTAGCTGCTGAACTCAGCTGCATTTTCATGAGCTCAGAAAACCAACAATTTTGAAGATCCAAAGAAAAACCAAGATGGAGGACTGTGAGGTACTCACTGTCACCTCCCTCGCCTTTTCTATGCGTGAATGAATGCATGTCTGCAATGGCGAGTTACAGCTGGTTTCTGGAGGAGCCCTAGAGTGGAAGAAGTCAAGTGCTAGATTGAACCAGCTACTATAGCTGGTACATTTTCTACAGGAGGAGAGGAGGCATCTATTTTTTTTTAAGATTTGTTTATTTATTCATGAGAGACACACACAGAGAGAGGTAGAGACATAGGCAGAGGGAGAAGCAGGCCCCATGCTTGGAGCCTGATGTGAGACTCGATCCCAGATCCTGGGATCATGCCCTGAGCTAAAGGCAGATACTCAACCGCTGAGCCACCCAGGCGTCTCCATCTATTGAATTATCATATCTTTTGTTTGTGATGAACATGCCCAGTAAGAAGCAAGCCTTTATTAGATGTCTGTTCAATAATAAATAACTGTCTGCCTGGGTAATAAATGCCTGAATGAGTTCATTAATTGTGAGGTGATACTTGCTCATATGTCATAGAGAATTCATTCATTTCATTCAATGGGCAATTATTGACTTCTTATATGCACTGTATTGTGTTAGTTGCCCCTCAAAGTTATGAGGGAAGTTGCACTTTTTTGATCAGAAGACAGAGGTATTACTATGTGTTGAGACCAGTGTCTTGAATGCCCCTGGGTCACATGTGGACACCTAATGTTAGACACAGGCATGTGTGTCCTAAAGAACCTGCCCATGTTTGGGAAGGTGGGGTGATCATGGGGCTGTCCAGAATATAACTGTGATGGGAACATTTGTGAGCATGTGCCTGATATGTGCACATGTCTCTGCCAAGGCTGTGATGGGAGATGCTTTCCATTTGAAAACTAGAAGCAGGGATCCCTGGGTGGCGCAGCGGTTTGGCGCCTGCCTTTGGCCCAGGGTGTGATCCTGGAGACCTGGGATCAAATCCCACATCGGGCTCCCGGTGCATGGAGCCTGCTTCTCCCTCTGCCTGTGTCTCTGCCTCTCTCTCTTTCTCTCTGTGTGACTATCATAAATAAATAAAAAAAAATTAAAAAAAAATTTAGAAAACTAGAAGCAGAAATACGGTTCTTGGAGCCTGCGTTCTGCTACATGACACCTGTCCAGATGGGGTAAAGCCAAGCAGTGCTTTCACTTTCACTAAGTGGCAACACCCATTAGTGTTTATATATCCAAACTTTGCCTCACATTACCTCAGTGTTCAGGCATTAGAATCCCTTATGCAAAAAGTCTTTCTGGGCACAAAGAAATGAAGAGTTGGGTTTAATGAATTACAATGGGCACTACGTGTTTCTCTTTTGTTGTTACTGCAGCCCCTCCTTTGAAATTTCAGGGAGGCTAGAACTTAATCTCCTAAGACATATACTGGTATCTGATGTACTGGTTCACACTGACAGCTTCCATAATCATCAGTGAATCAGGCAGTCTTACTCTACTGTAATTACTGTATAATAATCCTATAGTAGTATATAGTATCGTATATATATAGTAATATAGTATATAATAGTAATATTTAATACCCATCTGCAATGGGTATGATGTGCTAGGACATTTTTGTTAATAGTAAGTTCTTTGTATTTGATTACAAGACAATCTGCTTTATAATAAAGATTAACTTTATTTTTTATTATTATTTTTAAAGATTTTATTTATTCATTCATGGGAGACAGAGAGAGAGGCAGAGACACAGGCAGAGGGAGATGCAGGCTCCCTGTAGGGAGCCTGATGCGAGACTTGATCCCAGGACCCCGGGATCACGCCCTGAGCCGAAGGCAGACACTCAACCACTGAGCCACCCAGGTGTCCCTAAAGATTAACTTTAATAGCAATTAACAACCAACTTATCTAAGCCAGATAATAAAACCGGATTTCCTATTGAAATTTTAAGTTAAGATTTTAAGTTTAGCAAACATAGTATTTAGCTTAGTGATAAGCCTTACTGTTTAAGGCATTATATATAAGCCAAAGAAAATGTGATCTTTCATAAAACCTAAACTATTCTGTTATCTTGGTAACTTTAACTGATTTTCAATGTAACGGTTTATGAATTTGGTCTAATGTTGTTTCTCCTGCACCTAGCACAGTGCCTGGCACGTGAAGTGCTACCCTGTAAATGTTTGCTGAATGAATGAAAACATGAACACATGACCAAATGTGTATTGAAATCTTTGCCTAAGTGGAGCATGTCTCCAGCCAGTATATATGAACAAAAGAAATCTGACTTGGTTCCTCTCCTGCAAAAACTATGATCTAGTTTTTAAGGAGTCAAAGGAAAGCCACCCACAACTTTTATTTGGGAGTCCAAAAGTTAGATGAAACTTGATTGGCCGTGTAGGGGTCCAGTGTTTCTCAACCAATTTTACTTGAGGTCCGTACACTCTTAATTGTTCTTAGGATAATTGAAAGGAATTCTTAAAAGAACTAAGATTTTGTTGGGAAGAGAATATACATGAACCTGTCATAATTTGCCTCACAAATGTTGGTTGGAAAAAATACTAAAGAAATTAAATTTTCATTTCCATTGGCTGTTTTTTTTTTAACTTCTAACATTATTTTCAAACAAATAACATTTTGAGAGATTTAAAGATCTTTGTGAAGACATCTCCCCACACAATGATGACTTTCATTAGAATGTGAACCAGACATTTGTTCCCTCAGTGGTACAAGCAGAAAAATTCTTAGAAGAATCAGGGCACTGTCAGACAAAGGCATTTACGTGGAAAGTTTGTAAAAATTAGTATTCTGACAGCGTAAGACTCTCTGGTTGCTGTAACCAGGAGTTTATGTAATTTTGGCATAAACTCAAGCACTTTTGGAAACTTTACTAACTCTATAAGGCAAATAGTGAGCCATATAATGCCCCAAAGTGGCAAAAATTTTGTTAAAAACTGTGTCTATACGTAGTGTATTAGTTTCCCAGGGCCGCTGTAACACATAACCACAAACCGGGTGGCTTTCAATAACAGAAATTTATTCTCTTGCGGTTTGGGAGGCCAGACATCCAAAATCAGGGTATGAGCAGAGTCAGTTCCTTCTGGCAGCTCTGAGGGAGAGTGGGTCCCATGCCTGTCCCAGCTTCAGATGGCTGCCCGCATTCCTTGGCTTGTAACCACATCCCCTGAACCCCTCCTCTGTCATCTCATCACCCTGTCTCTGCATCTGGCTGCTCTCTCCTCTCTGGTCCCTTGCTGGGGTTCTCTTGTTGGATTTAGGTTCTGCCCTCATCTCGTATGATCCTCCCCCGCCCCCAGTCCTTGCCTTCATTACATCAGTAAAGACCCTGTTTCCAAATAAGCCCACATCCTGAGGTTCCAGGTGGGCGTGGATGGGGGCACCATTCAGGCAGGAAGGAGACAAGGCAGGCCTTGAGGTTGGCAGCCTCTCTTGGGCTTTGGAAATACGGGCAGCCACTCATCGATAATCCTCACAACCGAGTGCTGATGCTAGGATTCCGGCATCATGCCTGTGTGTAAGTGCCATTGGGGAATATTCAACTGCAGTTAGTTTCAGGAAAAGCATGTACAGCTCTGCAGAATGAATGGCAGCCATCACACTGTTAAATCCAGTGTGATGATCAAAATCACAAATCACTGTAAGGCAGGCGTTCACTCTACAGCTGTTTCAGTTTCACAAGATACTGGGTGTGATGCTGTGGTTTCTCCTTATCTCAGAGTTTTACTTGGTGGATGTCAAGGAGTGCAGCAAGGTTGGTGCCACCGCAGGGCTCATCAGTGTCACATGGGGAACTGGCTTCACCATCAGTGTAGACTCATGGATGAATATGCTTTTTACATCATATATATATATGTGATTCCTGTGGCTTTTTTCTCTAAAGTTCTCAAGTTGAACCTCCACGGCCCTAAGACTAAGCTCATCAAAAATGATTTCATTTTTGTCTTCTGGTTTTGATACCTGCTGAGTTGTAGACATAGAGGATACTGGCCCAGAAACATGAACTTCCCCTCAGCGTCCTGGTGTCATGTCTTATGACATGAATCTGTCACTAAACAAAGAAGGGAGTTTCATCTTAGCCATAATGATGAAGGCTCCGCAAGATTTTTCTTGGGGAAGACGTGCAAATTTAAATCAAGAACCAGTCAGGAGCTCTTGTTGTGTTGTTTATGTGCACCTTTGTCTACTTGGAGTGCACTCGATGGCTCCTTGGGGATGAAAAGTTGACCAGCCCATCTTCACTTGGCCTCTGCCTGAGACACTGGAAAGCTCCCAGTGGGACTGGGAGAACTGGACATCCAGAATCTTCTGCTTCTACCTCATGTAGCTGCAAACACAGAGGTGGCATAAAGCCTTGTGAGGCAAGGGTAAGTCCCACTGGGTGTCCTTCACAACTCCTGCCCAGCAGTGGCAGGAAAAGGCACTGTGGAGATGCAAATGTAGACCATGAAAGCATGCTCTCCTGGCTGTGGCTGCAAGAGTGTGTCCCTGTGGCAGTAATAGTGCCCAGCGGATGCCAGTGCTCTCCTGTTCTCTCTCATTCTGTTACGAGAGGCCAGCGTGAGTGACTCGTGTCTTGTAAGCTCAGCCCTGTCATGTACAGACACATCTGCAAGGCCTCAAATATCATGACTTACCCATTGGAAGAAAGAAACTGAGTTCAAGGGATAAGATGAGATTAAACGTTAGCCTGAAGTATTTAGAGAGCTGTCTCTGGCCATCATGAAGACTGGATTGAAACCTCAGGAGAGAGATTTGTGTAGAACATGCTAAGTGACTGTTCTCATGTTTCCCCTTTTATTATTTGTTTATTTTTTAGAATCTGAGGCTTTAGCCCACTAGCAGACTGGCTGGTTATATAGAACATCTGTCCTTTGTATCAGTTTGTACATATACTTACATATTCTTGTTTACATGTTCTGTAGGGTATATTATGTACCTGCCTTGGTTTGGAGCCACCTCTAAGTCACGGGGCCTTATTCTTTATTTATTATTAATACCATGTCCATAAACACAATCCAGTGGCCCCCATATAAAAGAATGTTCCAAGGATGCCTGGGTGGCCCAGTCCATTGAGTGTCCAGACTCTTGGTTTTGGCTCAGGTCATGATCTCAGGTTCATGAGATTGAGCCCTGCTTCAGGCTCTGTGGTCAGCATGGAATCTGCTTAAGACTCTCTCTTCCTCTCTCCCTGCCCCTCCTCCTGGCTCATGCATGCTCTTTCTCTCTCTCTAAATATACATAAAAACAAATCTTTAAAGAATGCTCCAGAAAGCTATTGCCTGAGTGGTAAGTGATGTCAGAGGTTTCTCTTCAGTGTTGGGAAACTTACTTTCACCGGAGGGTCCCCTAACCACGCAGTGTTCTCCGTGGGCCACTTGGTTAGCCCCGTCGGTTACAGCATGTGCTGATAAAGGCAAGATCACAGGTTTGCTCTCCATGAAAGCTAGTAACTTCTCAGAGATTAAAAAAAAAAAAAATCTCCCTTTGTGACCACAAGATACATTCACTCATGCAGTTGCCCGCGTGGTTGCAAGAGAGGAATCGAGTGCAAGGGGCCAGCTCCGTGCAAATATGCCTACTGTTGGACAAAAGGAAAAGGGGAAAAATCCCCACCCCATTCAGGTTGTGTTGCTGTTAGCAGACGTGTTCCTGCATGAAAGCAGCTAAGCCCACCTCCCCTAAAGCTAGGGATTTGATTTAAAAGTGCCCGGAGCGACTGTTCACGCTAGCGACCTCCGCGGGCTCCAGCCAAGGTCCAGGTTACCTGAGTTACGAGCAGAGCCGTGACCCACCTCTCCCCTGGCCTTTGTCATCAGCGCACATCTGCAGAAAGAGGCCGTTTATATGGAATTCAAATCTGGTTGTTTAGTCTACAAGGAGGAGGGGAGGATCCTGTCTCTTTAATGTTTATAACGGTTGGACAGAGCTTGTCGGGTGAAGGTTAATTGCTCTCCGGTTTAAGCAGTTGTGCCCAGATGGGTTATCAGAGCTGAACACTCGTTACAAGATTAATCTCATTTCCGACAAGACTTCCCTTTCCTTCAACTGATTTTCGCCCAGCCATTGGAGCTGTCATCAGCCGTTAAAAGAAGGGCGGATTACTCTGGGATAGGAGTGTGGTATGCAGCGAAACAATGCAGAGCACTGTCATATCTTGGGGAACATCTTTAGGAGAACACATTTCAGGGGTGTTACAAGGATCAGGCTCGTAAACAGCCAGGACAATTGGGCCACTGACGCCCACGTTCCCCTGCAGAGGCCCGAGGCAAAAGCGGTCACCTCCCCACTGCCAGGACCCAGCTCTTGTAATACAGAATGACATGTTGGGATATGTCCCCTGCTGAAGATTTTTTTTTAAAAATTATCCTCTGATCAGATCTTCGCTCTTGTGGCCCTCCACCTGGGCAGCGGGGGGTTGTTCACTGCGTCCACGATGAATTCCTGCGGCAGCAAGCACCTGCAGGGAGGCACCTTCGTTTAATCCCCGTGCCCATTTCAGACTGGTTTGATTTTAGAGTTCGTCGCATATTTGCCCAAAGACAGTAGGCAGATTTTTTCTTTGTTGGATGACAGGTAGCTTCGTTTTTTTGGCTTGTCTCAAGAAGTTCTGCCGGGAGCATGGCGAACGAGCAATACCACTTTATCCCTTTGGGGCTTAGCATGTGGGAATCAACTCACATATTTGCTCCCGATGTGTTGGACACCCATGGGACGGTCAGCACAAGAGGGTACGTGAAGCAGGGGCAGAGGGACTCATGCAGTGCTCCCGATTGAGTGGGGATGGGAGGTGTGACAGACAAATAGGACTCAGTGGGACAGTGATGATAGAGTACATCAGGGGTGAGAAGTGTGGGGGACACACCGAGTGGCAGGGGGTGGGGGGCTCCAGTGTTGATAAGGTGATTGGAGATGGCTGTCAGGCGAAGACAGAAAGGAAATGTGAGAACCAGGGTCGCATATCCCGTGGGAGAGTGCACAGAGGGGGAACAGTAGGGGCAAAGGCCCTGAGGCAGGAACAGGCTTGGGTGGCTGGGAACAGCGACTGTACTTGTGTGGCCACTGGGAAGAGGAACTGAATACAGGTGGCAGGCATCGTGGCCTCTTGTGACCTAATTCCTCAGAGGCAGCAGTGCGAAGAACCTCCTACCTAACAAAGGGCTCCATCTGTGTGTTGGGTGTAGCCAGCTGCAGCCTTCCATTGGATGTGACAAGACTGGTGAGTGCCTTGGCCATGGAGTACCAGTGGAAGTGTGTGTGTGTGTGTCCCTTTCAGGGGCCCAGAGTTAAAAGCATGAAGAGAAACATCAATTAGGTCGCTGTCCCTTCTTCCATCTTATGTCCTGTACATTGTGTCTTTTCACAGGCTGAGCTAGTTTCAAAACCTCTTTGCAGCCACTTCAGTCCCAGGCCATTTGGTGCATTGTGCTCAATAGTTAGACATCCTCTTTGGAAGCAGGCAGCTGGGTCAGAATTCTGGGGTTTCCTAACGATATGCTCTAGGCAACTTAGTCAATGTGTGAAGGCTCAGTATCACCATCTCTACAATGGGTGTGACAGTAGCTCCTCCTTTCTGAGGAGAGAGGGCAGGTCCCATGCATGAGTTCACCCAGGCACTTAGCGCCCCTGCTACACTGTGACCATGTTGTTCACATCAGCGGTTATTGTCTTGAAGTCCTACAGTGTTAGGACTATGTTTCCTTTACCTAGACTCGTCCATCTCCCTGAGGATAAATTATCATTAAGCCTGGAGATAATTTTTTTGGTTAGAGATTTTATTTAAGATTTTATTTATTTATTTGACAGAGAGAGAGGGAGAGAGAGGGAGAGAGCACAAGCAAGGGGAGGGGCACAGGTAGAAGGAGAAGCAGACTGCGCTGAGCAGGGAGCCCGATGCGATGTGGAGCTTCATCCCAGGACTCCAGGATCATGATGTGCGTTGAAAGCAGATGCTTAACCAACTGAGCCACCCAGACACCTTGGTTAGAGACTTATTACATTTCCTCTAAATAAAAATGAGGGAGCTAAGCTTTCCATTTCCCTGTCCTTCCTCTCCTCTCTCCTGCTCAGCACAAGTGCAGCTGCCACTTGTGCCATGTAGTGCTGTTACAGTTCCATTGCCCATATTCCCTATGCTTCACCTTTCACCCCTTATGCTACACACTTACCCCATAGCTGGAAACCTGCACCTCCCACCCCACTTCACCCATATTGCCCATCCCCCACTCCTGCCCCTTTCACTCTGTTTCTTTATTTGGAAAAGAAGGGGCAGCCACCACCTTCTACACAGCCAGGACTCTTGGTTTTCCTGTGGCCCGGTAAGAGCAGGTGTTTTATCTGTCCTACTAGCCATCACATGATTGATGAGATTTTGCTCAAACCCTCAAGATGCGTGTAGTTTTCAGGGCAAAAAGCTGAGGAGGAGAGGAGAGGCAGGGTGAGATTTGGAATCGTTGCTGTGGAATCTGTCCTGGGCCTCGGACGGACGGATGATGGCACTTAAGGCAGAGCATAGCCCCCACCTGGGGACCCAGCTGGGCTCGGAGACCCAAGAGCTCCTGGCATGAGAAAGAGATGGCATAGCCCAAGACACTCAGCCAGAGGGCAGACAGCAGGATGTCGGAACACCTGGAAAGGTGGCACCTACTGGGTTCCCATTTCTTGGCTTTCTCCTTGAGACATTCACCATTTTCCAGAGGTGTCCTTCTATGAATATACAAACCTTGAGTGCTTTGGGGACAGTCGGGCTGAGAGAAGTGACAGGAAATTGACAGGCATGACCATTTTTGTCAGTGGATTCCAGGACCAACAATGGGGCTTGCCTCTCACAGTGACTCAATGGGTGACTCACACATCAGCAAGAAATGCCCTCCCACATTTCCCTGCTTATGGGAAGGAAACACTCCTTAAATACAGATTTGCTCATGAGTAGACTCCTAGCCATTCTTCTGAAGCCTAGCTCCACTCTGATGCCATCCGAGAAAGAGTCAATGGGTTCATTTTCCTGACTTCCTTCTTTGAGGTTATGAATCTATCTGTTTTAAAAATTTATACACGTTTAGTTCCAAACTCACCCACTTATATCACAGGTAGAATTTAAGTGAGCTTTAAAATAGTTATCAATTTCATACATTTAAGTACAGCTCCATTTCACAAAATGGCAGCATCCCCAAACTCCATCTTCCCCACAACCTCCCACCTGGACTGTTTTCTCTGTGGCCACAAAGTTGAAGGACATTTCCTCCTGGGTATTTGTAAATGCTTCTTGATTTCTGACACTCCCAAATTTGAGTCAGTTTCCCATACGTCAGGGCAGGATTAAGTTTGAATCATTCCTATATCACCACTCACTGATACCTAAAATAAATGTTTTCTTATTTAAAGTATTTTTCAAAAAAAAGAATTGTTTTATATAGAGAATTGAATGTAGGATCATGTTAATATAAAAAGGGGGCGGGGGCTCAGCATCCCAAAGAACAATGGAAAGCTGAACAAGTCAAATGAAGGGGTTTATGCTAAAGATCAACAATTTCATCAAGCCCTCACCTACTTGGACTGAATGTGATTAACGGCAAGGTGGGGGCTGGATGGATCGGAAAGCGAATTTAGGAAACTGCTCACTGTGGCTCAGTTCAGTACACAGTGTCCTTGCAGTGCCTGTGCTGTGTCCTGACTTACGGGATCTGAGTCACAAATTTATGTTTGAGAGGTAAGGAGCACATCTCTACTCAACCTGAGCAGCCTGGGGTGCATCAGAGGAAGAAGACTGAGCTTCTTGGGTGTCAGGCCTCAGGTTCGGAAATGGCTACAATTAGAGCTTTCAGATCAGGACCTTGGTGCTTCTCGACTAAGAGAGTCCAGGCCCCAATCTCCTCCTGCCCCAGCCGAGAGAACTAGCTGTAATCCCCTGGCCACACGCCTGCTCCGGGGGCCTCGGGGTGTGGACCCCACCAGATCCGGCCAGCTCATGCTCTTGGTTCACGGGCATGTTACCTCCCTAGTGTGGATCCACCTCTAGACTTGATGCTGTCTTTTCAAGACACGGCTTGGTGTGCCACTCACCTGCAGGGAAACCTTTTCTGGCCGCCCATCACCTGTAACAAATACCTAACTGCTCAGTGGCAGGTGGGGCCATCTGAGTCTCAGACCAGGGGCACTGTGCCCCTTACCACCTGTGATCCTGGCACCGTGTTAGGATTCTTCAGCATGGTGGGCACTTTCTGCTCTGCTCATGTCTGCCCACAAAGCCCTTCTCATCCCCCAAAGGCTTAACTGTGGTGTCACTTCTCTGTGAGGCTGCTTGCTTTATACACTGAACTCCCGCCTAAGAGTATGGTTGGAGGAAGGGGTCTATGACTGTAGGATGATTTTAATGCCACTGTTACAGAAGAATGGACATACAGAGATAGGAATTCTAGCCCTGGTCATTCTACCCACTGGCTGTGGCAGAGCAGTATTCATCTTTCTTGGGAGGGAGTACGTTTGGTTCTGCTACTCTGTGTTCTTGAAAATGGCACCTAGGTTTTAGTGGGAACTGTCCAGCCATTTTTATGAGCAGAGGTACAGTGAGGCCACCATTGTCCAAAGGCACTCCCATTAACCCCCTTTGGGGATCCATTCTGAGGCTGGGGCTCCCTTAGACTTAGGAAGCATGTCTTGCAATCTCTTCTCACATTCATGTGCTGTAATGAGCGCCATATCACTCATTCTGTGCGGAATACAGATAGAAAACATGGAATTGGTCATGTTTGGTGGGATGTGATCCACATATATGACCAATTTTTGAGTATAGTCACTAGAGGAAGAAAATTCAGAGCAGTGGTAGCAAAGACGATCCAAAAATGGCACACAACTCACCCCAATTATTTCTACTTCATTTCAAAACTTTTTTTGGAAAAAAATTTAAGTTTATAGAAGAGTTACAAAGATAGCGTGGAGAGTTCCCAGATCCCTTTACCTAGTTTCCCCTTGTGTTAATGTCTTTCATAACCAGGGTACATTTGTCTAAACTGAGAAATTGACCTTGATACAACTTTACTGTCCAGGAGTCAGGAAGCCTGGCTCACGCACCAAATCCAGCTCACAGCTTTTTTCTTTGTATAGAAGGTTTTGCCGGAACTCAGCCACACCCACTGACTTACATGTTGTCTTTGACCACTTTCACACTGTAGTTTCAAAGGCCAAAAGGCCAAAAATATTTACCACTCTTCTTGATAGAAAATGCTGCTACCTCCTTTTATTTTAAGATTTTATTTTTTTTTTATTTGAGAGAGAGAGAAGAGAGTGAGGGGGGTGGCAGACAGGAGGGGAGAAGCAGAGAAGGAGAAGCGGGCCCCCAGTGAACAGGGAGCCTGATACAGGCCTTGATTCAAGGACCCCGGGATCATGACCTGAGCCCAAGGCAGATGCTTAGCCTACTGAGCCACCCAGGCACTCTGCTACCTCCTTTTAAATAAACTATACACCTTATCCAAATTCCCCCAGTTTTCCACTGGTCCCTTTTCTGAAGCAGGTCACCACATTGCATTGGATTCCTGGGCTCTGGAACAGTGTCATGCTCTTCCTAGTCTTTCATGACCCTGACGGTTATGAGGAGCGTTGCTCAGGCATGTTGTAGAGCGTGCTTCATTGGGGGTTTGTCCCAGGTAGGTGGAGGTTGTCGGTACTTAGGAAGAAAACACCCAGGAGGTGATCTCATGCATCAGATCACATGGGTACATGACGGCAGCCTGCCTGCCGGTGAGGTTGACCTGAATCATTGGCAAAGGTAGTGTCTGGGGAATTAAGCTCCATCTCTGAAAGGGGAAGCATCAAAGATTTTGTGGATGTAGATTAACATAACAGTAATTGATACATATTTTGCAGGAGATACTTTGAGGATGTTCAGATACCCTGTTTTTTTCCTTGAAGCACCAGCCGCTAATTGTAGCACCTGTCCATACATCATGCCCACAGCAGTTTGGACTGTGGGCTTTTGAGGGTGATTTTCTATTTCCCTCATTCCTTCTGTGTTTATCCCTTGGGATTTTCCTGTTAAGAAGAGTTGTCTTTTTCTCCCTCATTTATTTATTTACCTCATTCCATTATTTGTTCATATTTGGATCTTTCTTTCACTCTTTGGGTTGTAATCCTATTGTCTTGTTACTTATTTTGTTGTGTATCTTGTTCCAACTTTGACCACCACATCAAAGTTGAACTCTCGGGAGTTCAACCAACACTGGGAACTCTCAGGTTGGTTCCTGTGTGCTTTTGACGGGTCTCTGACTCTTTTTGTTTTGTTTTGTTTGAGCACTTCCTCCGTTTAATTTTGAAGTACCTTTTTGTTGACTGTTATGTCTTGAAAACACCCCATGCTTCACAGCCCCAGCCCATGGGGCACCGGGGTGGCTCAGTGACTAAGCATCTGCCTTTGGCTCAGGTCCTGAATCCCGGGGTCCTAGGATAGAGTCCTACATCAGCGTCCCCATAGGGAGCCTGCTTCTCTCTCTGCCTGTGTCTCTGCCTTTCTGTCTGTGTCTCTCATGAACAAATAAATAAAATCTTTTTTAAAAAAAGCCCCAGCCCAGAAGGAGGTTGACAGGTTCGCAGGTCCTGGGTATCCCACCCCTGGGTGGCTGCTGCCTGCCCCTCGTGGGCTCTGCTGGCCAAGAGCTGAGGGTCAGCCTGAGGGGCCGCATGCAAGTATGCAGATGAGGCTGCAGAGCTCATTTCCTTTGGGCCCTGCCAGGGTTCCTCAACATGGGAAGACAGGAGAGCTGAGCTCAGTGGACACCTAGACATGGCCGATAAACTTAGTCCTGCAGGTGTGAGCACAGTTAGCCCACGTACAGCCACTTCCCCCTAAGGTCCTGAGAGAGAGAAGCTGCATTAGTAGCTGTGACTTCTTTTCTCTCCCTGCCATTGCAGTTCAGGAGTGTCTTTTTCAAGAGGTTGGCCTTCTTTCCTTTCCCTCCAGACGCTCAGAGCTCCATCTCCCACGTCCCAGGCCTCAGGCTCTCTGAAGAGCCCTGCTCAGTGTGGGTCAATCGTGAGGGCTGCAGACAGGAGCCTTACGTGGAAGCCTCACTCAACTCACTTAGAACCTATCGTGTCTCTGTGGGTGAATCAGAGAGTTAGAAGTTACAAAGAACAGGCTCACAGTCAACCACTGGGAACACAACCCATGTCTTTATAAACCGGGTATCATAAAATCTATTCTCTGTCTAGACGGAGGGGTTGAAGGATCACAAAAGATAATGATCGAAAGGTGTTCATTAAACTGCAAAGTGCTCAACCTATAATCCGGTAAATGATTTTGCGTAAAGGCTAATCTAACATCCATTTCATGGAGTGCCAGCACACAATCTATTATATGAGGACTTAAGATAGCCTATCAGAGGGTGTCAACTCATCCACAGGCAGATACCACACAGGATGTATGTACACTCGTAAGACTGGACTATAAGCTAGGGAAGGTCAAGGTGACTCGGTGCTGCAGCAAATGCATGGGAATGGATGTTGGGTTTCTCCACACCTTGGGCACTACATGGCCTCAGCTGTCTGGTTTGTATATTCATTATAGCTTAGTTTGTATCAGTGGATGCCTGTGTGACACATAAACACTGAAGATTTTAAAAAAATATATGCTATTTGTAGGAAGACCACAGAATATGGAGCTCAGTGATGAAATCATGTACATAGTTCCATTGCTTGATTTAAATATTAGGGTAAGGGAAAACAAGAAAGCCAGGAAAGTAATGACCATACCGTGGTTCTCAGGTGGAGGCAGCTGTCTCTTATCTTCCACGTGGGGTGGTGCTCAGGGAATGTGTGGCATTTGGGTTCCCACGCCATGACCATGGAAGGAGTGCTCTGGCCATCAATGGACAGAGCCAGGGATGTCTTAAATGTATTATGTAGTTCCATGTAATTGAGGAAGACCATCTTCCCAGAAGTCTACTGGTTTCTCCTGCTGAAATGGTGATGTCTGTAGAGCTCATGAGGGAATGATAAACTGCTAGAATAATTAAAAAGACTGATGTCTAATTCTTCTGAACATATTCGGTGACACTGAACATTTATGTTCTATCCTAGTTCTGCTTCCCCAAGGAAATCTGCCACACTTCATAGTGAACATCAAATCTAATTAAGGATCCTAAGCAGATAATGAAATTACTCAGTGACCAAACTATAATTAGCTTTCTGCAAGTGAAAAAAGTGAGTTTCCCCTCCTTGCTTAATTCTATTTAATCCCCTCTTTCCTGAATTGAACAATAAGATAAAAAGTCTGAGAATTCATTGGCCAATAAAAGTGAACATGATTCAGAGCCCCATCTATTTGTTAATGATGGGCGGCAGTTCCTTTTCTGACTGCACTTGCAAATATTGTTATTACATAAACGTGGTGTGGAGAATAAGGATTGGCCCAGGAAAGGGAACCCCTTTTGGATTTTTCAGGGTCTGAAAAGCCCCCCAGACATGAGAGGCTTCTAACAGATCCTTCCTGGAAACCCAGCCCATCCCATCTTCTCTGGTGGCCTCTTGTTAATCTATAATCTGGACTCACCCAACATTGTGCTCAACGGAATCTTCTACTGTTAGGATGGCAACTTTAATAGACTGTCTTAGAAACAGAAATGTAGAGAATATAATGGTGTCAATGTTGAGTGTACTTCTGATTTTCCACTTTCTATGCTGAGAGCTGGCTCATTTTCATTTGATTCCTGGTACAAGGTTACACTGATGAAGCAGTTTGCCAGATGTAATTATAAAATGTAAAATGTTGAGGAGAAGAGATGCCACTGCACAGCGAGGCCAGGGTATACTATTTCTGTGTCTCCTCAGCTTTCCAGTGTGTCAATGTCCCATGTGTATTTGGTAAGGTAAAGACCGTCATGGCAGGAAAAGAAACACAGGGAACACTTACAAGTAAATTATTTTAAAAATTATATTAATGGAAATGATTTAGAAAAAAAAAAAGATCTATGACTTTGTTTCATAGCTTAGCTAGAGCTGCAGACCAGGACACAGAATCCCTGATGGTCCTTTCTTTCTGCTGGTCATCTGTCCCATTCCCCTGTATAAGTTACCTTGCTCTCACGAACTTCAATTCAATTCAGTCTAAATAACAAGAACAGCAGTGGTACTAGTGGCAAACACTTACAGGTACTTACTTTATGCCTGATGTTGTATTAATTGTCTCATAGATTGGAATAGGTAAGATAAGTGGTACAGTTGCTATCCTCATATCACACATGACAACACAGAGCTATTGGAAAGGGTAAGTCACCAAGCAAGGCTGCACTAGATGACTGTATTGAGTGACTGTGTGGTTGGCCCTGAAGACACAGAAGCGAGTCAGATATGTCCCTGCCCTCCAGGAGCTTACAGTTTAATGGCCTGAAACAGACGGATAAACCATGAGGTGCAACAAAGTTGTACATAAATTGTAAACACCAGTATGCAACACAAATGATCATCTTACAAAGACAAGTTCTGAGGGAAATCATTGTAACACTACTGCAGGTGTTGATACTTGCAATGTGTAAAGATTTTATTAGATCCAAGTGAGATGGGGTGTGTAAACATGCTCTATGAACTGCACAACAGGAGGAAGTATGAAGCTTATAATTCTGACACTAGCATTGCCTCATTAACTTTAACAGTAAGCATCTACATTTATTTCCTTTCTCACATAAAAGCAAGACATGCTTGCAAGCTGCCCGTAAATTTACTTTCATACTCCCTGGTTTGTTCAAAAATAAATATGAAAAGTCATTTATTATATCAAAAAATGCATTTATTACAAATTAATATTACCTATAAGAAAAATGTTTCACAGTATTTCCTCAAAGGGAAAAAAGAAAATTGCTCAAAGCTATAAATACAGTGATTCTAGGGGAAAACAGAATGAAGATAATTATATCCATATGTAGTCAGTGATTTTTCTAAGAAAGCTGGATCTTCTTGAAGCTTTAGAGCCCAGCTCCCATAGATGATGTTTATGAGCATTGGTGGCTGAATTTCTATGACATGACATTCAGAGAGATGGGAAGGTTTCTTACAATAATGACATACAACTAGCAGGTAGATAGAACCCTTGCATCTTCTTGCAAGAGGTCCTGAAGTTGTGTCATGGTGCGTGCGTGGCAGAGTGACGAGTCAGTAAATGTTTGGTAAGTGAATTACTGAGTTCCTAGATGGATAGATTTAATATATTTTTTAAAAATGTATGGCCAGAGTCTGAAGGCGAGCATCAGTTCTATTGGGGCCTCAGGTTTGTGTTCCGGTTGGACAAGGGGCTGGAGGCCTTGCCTTCCAGTCACATTTTCAGAGTGGGCACACCACTTTGGCTGAGATAGCATGTTTATATGGGGTGGCTGGATGGGGTGTTATGTGAACTGAAGAGCTCGCTCCCCCCAGCCAGCCAAGACTCCCCCTTGGGTGGCAGTTGCCAAAGGAGAAATCAGAATGTTCCATTCTTGCCTCTATCATGACATTTTTTTTTTTTTTTAGCATCATTAACTATGCTCATTGGGGCACCTAGGGTTCCAGAGTCATTCCATGGGTCTTGCCAAGGAAAAGATCTTTAGGAATTGAGTCTGGCACTAAAGGAGTTTGGGAAATCTTTGTTGTCTCCAGTTTAATTTTTGTTGTTAGAAAACAAAATTAAGCTCACAGTATCTATTCTGTGTTAACCCTGGGTAACATCCAGAGAAGCACACATTTTCCTTTACATAGAGCTTCAGGGAAGCTCAGCAGGCCCTACAGCAGCCCCATGGGAGAGGGTAAGAAGTCAGGCAGGGCCGTGCCAGTCAGGAGATAAGAATTATTGATTGACCGACCTTCTGGGTAATGAGGAAGGTGTAGATCTGAAGGAACCACAAATCTCACTTCCCTGGCTCTCCACCACAGGCCTTTTACTGGAAGCACTGATAAGTCGCGACGTGGACAGAGTGGAGTTTACCTTTTTCCCCCATTGGCTGATGGCCAGCAAATGCTTTAAGAAGGCAGGAAGCTGGAGGGAGAAAAACAAAGGCTTGAGTAATTCCTAGAGTGGGTAACGGGCCATGAGGTGGGTACACATGTAGCCCCTGTACGTGGATGACAGGTCTGCTCAACCCTGCACGGAAACACTGCCAACACGCTTGTGCATTTTGCTAATTTGGCTCACTTCTACTTCATATGCCTGAAAAGTATACATTTTGTTTCGATATGCAGACTTTACTTGGAATTAACCAACTGAACATGTACTGCTTTTCTGTTGTTTGGGTGCTGAGATAGAAGTAGTAATTTTTGGGAGGGCCAGAGTCAAGGTCCAAATTAGATCTCTCGCTGGGCTCAGATCCAAGTCTTTTGAAATCGGCAATTTGATGAGAATACATTGGCAATTTCGAGATCCTTCGCTGTGGGTCTGTCAGGTTTCCCACGGACATCCTCCTGACCTCCCTCCTCTCCTCCTCCTCCTCCTCCTCCTCCTCTTCCACCTCTGCCAACACCCCTGCCTCACTGCACCTAACTTGTGAGCATCATGCACTTGTCCCTTGAAAATGTGTTTCTGATTTCAGATTTCGGTGTCTCTTTTTTGGGAAACCATATAATGAACAGAAGTCCTGGGGCCATAGGGGGTCCCTCCAATGCTCGCTTCTGAGTGTACATACTTCCTCAGAAATGTTGACAGCACAAGCACTGACATTGATGCACCTCTTGCTTTTGGCTATTGTGTGTTGCATCTCTCTGCTAAATACAAGGTAGCACAGTACATGTTTCTTGAGTTAGTAGAAAAGGAGGATTTTCCTGGAAAGTCAAATGATGTCGGCCATCCCTTGCCAGGTTAACCTGCCTCTTCCGGTTGATTGGGAATTACTTTCGTTGCTTAGGTCACTAACAGTGAATGCAAGAGTAGTCACTAAGAAAAACAAGCTCAGGACTTAAGGGCTTCTAGGGGCCAGGACACATTGGGAAGTTGGACTTTATTTAGGGGCAGCAGGGTGACACAGTGTGATTATTATTACTGTAAAGGAGCCCTTCTTTTCATTTTACACATGACCTTGTGATTTGTTGTGAGCTGTCCCACATTCAGAAGAGCCAATAGTCCCAAACTAATGAAATGTACTGTCTGTCAAGTTGACTAATACAAGTCGTGGCTCAGATATATGAGTTCATTCTCCATAGACACTGTCCCTGTTTTGGTTGTCACTGCCATTTTACCATATGGGGAATTGCCTGTCCTTAGATAGAATTTTCCAAACTTGGCTTTCTTTAAATTGCTGACTTTTATTTTTGTTTCCAACATATATCCCCTCCCATTGGGCATTGGGTCTTCCAGGATTGTAAGCCCATGAGAAAGCCTTCTTAGGTATTCTGTGTAGGAAATTAAACCACTCCTGATAATGCAAAACAAATTAATTACATTTTCAAATTAATTTAAATGATAATCAAGTATGTACTTCACCTAAATAGGAGGGATATAATCCCAGACTAGATGAGGTGATTAATATTGTGAATGGAAAGGATGTGAGACAATAGTGATCAGGACGGAGAGGCTATGGAAACATGGAAGTAAGAAGCCCATGTTTTGTGCAGAATGAAAGACAAACCCTGGATGGGGCATCCAGGGCCATCAGAAATGAGGTGCAGTCTTTGGATCCAATCTGAGCTTCCACAACCTGCCCCCACCTTGAATCATCCTCGGCCCTCTCCAACTCACAAGGATGGTCCTACTTCTGCAGTTTTTTTCATGTGTTCTTTACCTGAAAACGTTCCTCGCCATCTCAACCTGTCTTGTCCCTCCATTCTTCAAGGTCAGTGAACACCAATTCCTTCCTTCTCCCTTTCTCCTTCATCCCTCCTTCCTCCCCCACCAAAGCAATCAACAAACTAGCACCCACATACTACAAAGTTACATGACAGATAATTAGCATGTGTGCATTGAGTATGGGCACTTTTCCAAGCACTGGTGAAAAAAGTCACTGAAAGAAGGGAATCCCTGCTCTCATGGAGCCTGCATTCCCCCAGTCCTGATGAATCTGCTCTTCTTTTCTCCCAGGGTATTTTGTCCCTCTATTAAAGTAATTACAGTCTATCTAAAATAATTGATTCTGAGGACAATCCAGCTTTCTGTCACCACCACCAGTGCCTACTGTGGTTGTTTTGGTTGTAGTGGATGCCCAACTACTGATTATTTACATCAAATGCCTTTAAGAATCTTACTTATTTTATTTTATTTATTTATTTTTGAGAACCTGTTTTAGAATGAGACATGACATTTTCACACAGTCTTCAGCAAGGAAATAAACAGGGAGGATCTTCCAATATCCAAGTATTGGAACTCATCCAAGAAATGAGTTGAGAACCTAAGATACCCTGGTTATTAAAAAAAAAAAAAAAGAGTGGTACTTGGCATTAATTGGAGAATGCCACTTCCCAATCCAGAGATGCACCAAGTGCATCAAGATGGACATGCGAAGAGATGGGCCTGAAGTTCATGCCTAGGTTCTGCAGCCCTATGGCCCCAGGACCACTTTCTCAAGTTGGCCCTGCCCCCAAACCACAACCAGCTTGGCAGCGGGTAGGTGGTCTACAGCCTCCCCTCATTTCCTGCTGGTCTGTGGTCCCTCACCAGACCTTCTCCCATTTTGCCAGAAGACACAGCACTCTCCAGAAGTCTCAGCTGAAAACAGATGTCGGTGGGTAGTCGGTAGCTAAGAGGGGATGGGCAGCCTGCTTCTTTAGTAGCTTCTGTCCAGTGCTGGAGTATCTGGGGGCCAGCACTCAGCAGCTGGGATACGTGGAATGCCATTCCCCCCGACTCTTGGTTTTTGAAGCGTGTAAGTTGCAAATTTAACACATGGCTAAGTGCTATCTTCAGAGACTCAAGATTGGCTTGCCTTTTTTTTTTTTTTTAATAACTCCTTTTTGTCAACTTATGGGAATCACCAGTAGGCTTCATTTTTGTAGCATTTAGCTACTAAAAATATTTTCTTTATAAAGGACATTAATGGCCATAAGACTGTGGGTTACTTCAGAGAAGATGGACCATGTCCCAGCTGGTTTAAACCCCTGCAGCAATGGTCCTCAAACTTGTGGCTTCAGGACTCCTTTGCACCATTAAAAATGATTGAAGTTTCTAAGAAGCCATTGTTTATTTAGATAATATCTATTGACATTGACTGAATTAGAAACCAAAACTGAGATGTTTTTGAAGCATTATTTATGAATTCATTAAAAAACAACAGTAATAAACTCATTGTGTTAGTGTAAAGAACACAGTGCAGTGAGAAATAACTATAATTACCAAAAAATATATTTAGTGAGCAGAGTGGCATTGTTCTATATTTTTGCAAATCTCTAAAATGTCCAGCTTAATAGGAGACAGCTGGATTCTCATATCTGCTTCTGTGTCCAATCACCTCTGCTATCATATGTCCTGTAGCCTCTGGAAAACTTCACTGCACTCCTGTGAGAGGTTCAGTATGGAAAAGGCAGATAATATATTAGTACATCACGAAAACACTGTAGAGCCCTGAGACTGCCTGGAAGGACCTTGGGAGCCCAGGAGGTTCCTGGAACACACTTCAACAACTACTTAGTCTGGGACCTCACACTCTGCTAGGCAGCAGGGGATAGCAATGAATGAAGTCGACCCATTCTCTGCTCTCCAGGAACCTACAGCCTGCTACAGGCTAAACTGTGCCACCCATATTCATATGTTAGTGTCCCAATCCCCAGAACCTCGGAACATGACCTTATTCAGAGAACCAGCCTTCCAGTAGTTATCAAGTGAGAATGAAGTCATCAGGGTGGCCCTAATCCAGGATGCTGGCATCTGTGTACAGAGGGGAAACTTGTCAGAGACACAGTCATGCCTACACTCTGTGAAGCCATGGGGAGAAGACAGCCGTCTACAAGCAAGGGGAGAGCCCTGGGGCAGATCCCTTCCTCATAGCTTGAGAAGGAACTAGCCCTGCTGGCACTTTGATTTTGGACTTCTGTCTCCAGAGCTGTAAGAGAACACATTTCTGTTGTTTAAAAATATCTTTTAATTTAGGATGCTTTTTTTTTTTTTTTGAAGCTTTAGGAAACTAATACACAGACTATGTACTGAATTTTGACATTGGATTCAAATTCCTTAGCAAGGAATTTAGCACCCTTTTTCAGTGAGGAGGCACGTTCCACTGATAAAGCTTTGAGAATTTAGGGTTCTTGATAGGCAAGCATAGTAGAAATAGTTCTTCAGAAGGCCTCTGCCCTAAAACAAGTTTATCCTTTTGTCTAAAGAGGAAATAGCTGTTCATCTGAATCCCTTCTCCAGCTCTGAAGCTGTCACTGGGGTGTGAGGTGAGCAGAACGGAAGTGATACCTGCTGTCTGCTGCTCACCATCTAGAGCTGTTAATACCTGCTCACCTCACACTTTCTGTCCCTGGGGTTGTCCCTGACTTCAGGGCGGGGGAGCACTTTGGTGCTGTTCCTTTTGACTGCCAGTGGTTGGTTTCCCTGAGGGCTGCCCTTTATAGGAGGTGTCCAGGATGGCGGGAAGCCTCAACGAGGTATTTCCTATATGTGCAAAATAGCACAAAAAACGGTCATGGCCATGGACAGGCTCTCTGAATGAAAATACGCATCCTGAATTCCTGAAGTTTCTGTATATGATGATGTATGGAAGTAAGCTCCATTGTATAGGCGGCAAAGGACGGCTATCATGTCTCATTAGGTGTGACTCCTGGTGTATACTCTGGCATGCATAATACATGCATTCTGATCACGCTGAGTTTTGAAAATCATAATACTTAAAAGATAGAAAGATCTTTCTTTGCAGAATGCTTACAAGGTAAAAAATATTAGTACATCTCAGGAAAGAAGACATTTCCCTGGTTCCCCTTCACTCCCAGGAGACCAGGTTCTGGCCACGGCTCTGCTCATCCTCAGCCTCATCAGAATCCCCTTCTCAGCCAATAGTCACACTCTCCCTCTCTGCGATGGCACTTCCTTCCTGGCTGCTCCTGATCTCAGAGTCCCACCTCCAACCCCAGTGCCCTCCTCTGGCCTTGGCATTGTGGCTTCAGTGACCCTGGAGGCTCACTCCCCAGGAGTGCATTGGGATGGCTCCCTCATTTCCTTAAGTTTATTCAGGCCTCACCTCCCCCCACGAGAACCTCGCTGACCATTCTATATTAACAACAGCTGTCTGTCCCTCTCTCCCTGGCCCTCCTCACTCGGCTCTGCCTTTTCTTTCTTTTCAGAACCCTTGCAACTTTTTAACCCAGTTCCCAGAACTACTTGTGTATGCCATTCATCTTAGTAATCTTGTCCATCGGGATTTGGGCTCCCTAGCTCTGGGGCAAGGCCTGGATTCTGTGTATAGAACAGGGTCTCAGGTAATGTTGATGCTGCCTGTGCCAGCATCGGACCCCGAAAAGCAAGGCTCTAATTCACTCTACAAATATGTACTTAATTATTTTGAATTTTAGAGTTTGTTTGTCTGTTGCCTGCACTTGAATGGGTAACGAAGGGGAAGCTGGAAGGTATGGCTTTGTTGGTGCTATAGAGAGAGAGTTCATTGCCTGGCATGACAATGTCTGCCCAGATTGTGAGGTTCGAGGAGCCAGCGGGAGATGAGTTTAGAGGAGTTAGAGTTATCAAATACTTAAGTAGGTTTATGTATACAATGGAATATTCCTCAGCCATTAGAAATGACAACCACCATTTGCTTCGAGGTGGATGGAACTGGAGGGTATTATGCTGAGTGAAGTAAGTCAATTGGAGAAGAACAAACATTATATGGTCTCATTCGTTTGTGGAATATAAAAAATAGTGAAAGGGAGTAAAGGGGAAAGGAGAAAAAATGAGTGGGAAATAATCAGAAAGGGAGACAGAACATGAGAGACTCCTAACTCTGGGAAACGAACAAGGGGTGGTGGAAAGGGAGGTGGGCAGGGGATGGGGGTGACTGGGTGGCGGGCACTGAGGTGGGCACTTGAGGGGATGAGCACTGGGTGTTATTCTATATGTTGGCAAATTGAACACCATTAAAAAATAAATTTATATAAAAAAATACTTAAGTAGGTATGCTGCTTTTCATCACCCCACCTGCCAAGATGCATATGGACACACGTCTACTCTTTTGCTTGGAAGCAAAAATGGAGGTTAGTGACATTAACATGAGTGAAAATCCAATGGATGCTAGTGAGACCTGCGTGCAAGGATGAGTTCTGTAGAAGCGCCTTGTGACTGTGGGAGTTCAGCATCAGCATCAGCTGCATTAGTAACAGTCTGGCCTCAGATGTTGGAGCCCATGGGAGCCCGTTTGGTCCCCTCTTGATTAGGACTTGAGAGGGGCACCAGTCTGCTCGCTTTTAGATCTGTCGCTCACCGGCGTAAGATTTGACAAGGGCAGAAGTGGCTTTTGTCACTTCCAGCAACATGGCTCTGCATATGTCTTTTTTTTTTTTTTTGCATATGTCATTTTAATTTTTAAATTAATTTAGAGTACACCTGTGCTTACAGTAGTGATCAGTGGAAGTCCACCAGGATAGAAGACAGGGAACCATCTTTTATTCCAGGTAAGCCCTTTTTAAGTAGAGAGAGCCATGTGTGATATACACATACATAGGCTCGTTGTGCAAAATAGGTGGATGAGTAACACAGAAAACCCCACCCCTTTGACAGGAGCTAGCTCTGCAGGGGCCACAGGGCTCTGCAGGGGCCACCCCTCACCCATCCAGCAGATGTCTTTGCGCAGCATGGGCCTGTACAAAATGCACAGAGCCCCGAGCCCTGGAAAAGATGGGAACACACTGGACATCAGTGGTTCTGCTTTCTCCATGAGTGTTCAGTGCAATTAGTATAAAGAGGTCCCAAAAAAGGAGGCAGTCCAAAACCCAAGGTTTAGACCCTTTTGTAGGCCTCATTAAAATTTTTAGGCCACCTGCTGTTCTGCAGGTTATAGTGGTTTTGGTATGAATGGACCTACAGAGTTTTAAAGAGTGATTTTGGCTTCCAGCGTAGACCAATTTACAGAGGGGCTCGAGCTAGACTCTAAGAGAGTCCTGTTGGTTATGACATATGTATGTGTAGTTTGAAATTGTTGGACGAGTTTACAATGAATAATTCAAATGTATTAGGTTTTGAGATCAACACTCCCAGAGTCATAAAAATGAGTCTCGCTGGCAACTAGCTTGCTGGTGCATGCAAAGTGTTCCAGTGACAGGGTACTCCCTGGTGCTGCACACTACATCATGGGAGAAGAATGAGCTCAGCCCAGAGCGTGAACAAAGGTTATGATACCCTGGCTGCTTGGTCTCCTTCCTGTGCAGCAACCAGGGCAGATTTATGTACTGGAAAATCTTCTGCAAAGCACAGGCTTAGCCTCCCAGCCCCGGGGACGGCAGCATCATCACTCACAGGGCTGAAGCAGGAGTTTGGCAGGGAGGGAACCCTCACAGTGGGTGAGCATTTGGCTCTTTCCACAGTGGGAGTCAGTGTCTGGGAAAGAAAGAGTGTCCATGTTTGGTTCTGCTTTATACGGTATGCAGTCTGTGCCAAAAATTATTTGGGGTTGGGGATGGGAAAGAAAGCAGGGAGGTCTTTGGACCTTGTGAGGGATAGGGGCTTCCAACATGTGCTCCCTTCCTTGCCTGATCATCCTGGCTTCCGAAGACTTTGGTTAGTAGAACCATACTTTATTATGACTGGTGTTCTTTATGTGTCAAACAACCCGAGTCCCCATGCAGGAGATTAGGTCCTAACCACACTTGAAGACATGAAGTGAGCTCTCAGGGTCCTGCCTACCTTCTCACGGTGAGCAAGAAAGAAGATATCCATAGGACATGGGAAATTAAAATCTGAGACAGCATGGACAGAGCCTACAGTTAACCTTTAACTTGAACGTGTAAAGACTTCTTGGCAACCACGGCACAGGGGATAGACTTCCTCCTCCCCCCCAAACCCTGCGCACTGCCACGTCTGCACATCTGCTCCGAGATATAGAAGGTGGAGCTTGCAGCCCGGCCATGGCAGGAAGAGTATGTCACTAGTTAAATAAAATAGATTTTGTTTTGGTTCAAGAAGGGACCTTAGGACACATCAGAAGAGCAGACTTTCATTTCAAAGATAAGGAGTCAACAGCCCCAGGCCTGAGCTGTACTGAGTGAGCAGCTGCATCTGGAACCAGTGACCCTGAGCCTTGATGCTGCTTTCACACCCCCATGGGCCCCTCCTGACACCTGCATGTCGAAATTGTGGGGGAACTGCATCAAGTTTGTTTTTCAAGTAAGGCTGCTATACTGCTCCCTTTTCTAGGGAAGCTTGGCTTGGAGGTTTGAAGGCATGAGAGAGAAGCCTGATGCAAATGAACTGAGCCAGCAGCACTGAGGGTGGAGGCCGGGACATCTGCTGCTCCTATCCCGTACTGTACTTGCCAGGGTTTTCCATTGTGCCAGAACTTTCTCATGAATAAAATTCTTGGAATTTTATCGAAAACAATGAATCCATGTGTGAGAGATTCATGGATGAGACAAATTCCAGATGTGCAGTGCACTGTATTTTTAGCATACGCCTGTGTGTTTTGAAAAGGCCAAGTGTAGTGCTGCCTGTGTTTCATGGAGATCCTTCTGAAGATGAGAGGGTTGATACGCATCCCACCCTTGGTGTTCAGAAATGGACTTTTCCATTCTTTTCCAACAGAGGAAAAATGCAAAAGCCCATGTTACCCTGTGAGCCCAGGATGCTATTCTGAGGATCCTCTGTGCCTCTTAAAACCTGAATCACCTTACTCCTGGTGAGTAAGCTTCAAAAATCAGAAGGATGGCATAGTCCCTGTGAGTGGCTTAGCCAAGCTGCTATAGAAACATGTCCTTGTATAAGTTTATTAAAAACGCATGACGTTTTAGGGAAAGTTAAAATAAAAAGCATCAGGGATCCCACATGCTGGAAAAGGAGATATTTTTAGGAGTTAGAGGAACATCAACTGTATGCCATGGGCTATTCTAGGGAAAGATATAGAGCTTATGTTACAAGAACATGGTATCTTCATCCATCCATCCATCCTATCCATCTATTCATCCATTTACTCGTTACATAGAGAATGCCAAGCATGCCAAGGAACATACCAGTAGTTGAAGCTACAGTTTTGACCAGAGGATCTAGATCCCCTCTCATACAAAACTTATAGATAATTGATATCAAAGAAACTAAGGTAGAATTACAACCAAAAACCCTACAAGAACTGATCAGGAACCAGAAAGATTAAATCACGTGGGGCCAAAGTGACAAATGCCCTCTTAACAATAAAAGAAGAGATGTTAGCCTATTCACTCCCCCATGTTAGATGAAGGTACGTGACTTTTAAATGTAGTACTTACAAAGATAAGTGACTAATTGCACATTAGAGATGTCATACTTTTCGTGCATCTGGCTTGCTAGAACAATATGACTAGAAATGGATCATCTAAACCACTGCTTGAACCATGTGGAGAATTCAAGTCAGGCACATCAGCTTTCTGTAACGTAATAACAATTGAAATACAACATTAAGGTTTATAAAACCTTTTACACATGCTGGCTCATTTGGTCCATTTAACATGGTTGGGAGCTGGGCAGCTGTTATCAATGCCATTTTTTATTGGTTGAAGAAATCGAGACTCCAGCAGGGGTAAAATGGCTCTACTTGCACTTGACTGTGCAAGTATGCAATAGTCCCAGTCCACGCAGGAGGCTGTGGTAGAATGGACTCTGATTCAGCAGAGTTGGAGACCAGACTCTACATCTCCAACAAGCTCCCAGCAAGCTCCTTTTGGGACACGGAGCAGAAAGAGGTCCCCGAAGTTCCTGAGGTGGCAAGGAGAGCAAGGACAGAATCTGGCTTCAAACTTGGTTCTTCTGAACCCAGATCCAGTGCCACTACGCTCTACCATGTTGTTTCCTGCATTGTGATATGACTCCATGTGTATCCTAAATTTTACTATAAGAAGTGAAAAGAAAATCTTTTCATCTCAAATGAATCACTTAAAAATAAAACTTCATAAAAATAAGATGAAGACTTTTGACAATCTGTGAGTGTTCTGTGATGGCGGTGATGAGGAAAACAAAACCAACCAACCATGGAATGCCAGCCACACAAAGCCAAGGGCATAGGAGGGTCTATGGGGGCAGTGGTTCCATTCTTTGTGCTCACTTCTACCTAAAACCTATAAACATGATGCTTCCACACGTGTTTTCACACTTTTCGTTCACCTCTAAAGAAGGAAAGAAGCCTGTGGGGCGGGGGGGAAATGCATTTCTTTGTAGAAGAACAAAGAAGCTGTTGACATCACTTACATATTGTTCCTTTAGGGTTTTTTTTTTTTAACCTTTTTTTTTTTTTAAGATTTTATATATTTGTTCATGAGAGACACAGAGAGAGACAGAGACAGAGACAGAGACATAGGAAGATGGAGGAGAAGAAGCAGGCTTCATGCAGAGAGCCCGAAGCTGGGACTCTGGGATCATGCCCTGAGCCAAAGGCAGATGCTCAACCACTGAGCCACCCAGGCGTCCCTTTTTTAACCTTTTTTATTGAGTCTTGATTGACATACAAAAAGCCATACGTATTTAATGTATACAATTTAATGAGTCTGGGATGAGTATCCACCCGTGAAACCACCACCGCAATCTATGCCATAAACACATCCATCACCTCAACAAGTTTCCTTCCTCCCTCTTTATTTATTTTTGTGTGTGTGATAAGAACACTTAACATAAAATGCACCCTCATAGCAAATGTTTAGGTTGACAACACAGTGTGGTTAACTCCAGCCCCAAGCTGTGTGGTGGGTCTCTGGGACGCACTCATCTTGCACATCTGAAACTGTACCCTTTGATTGCTGGGAGAAATAGTCTCCTTATGCTCTCCTTTCAAATATTTGAAAGGGCATCCTGCGCATCACTGAGCAAGTAAACAGAAGTTATTTTAACATTATGTTAGCTGGCTCTCTAATTGCTCAGGGTTCACTGAAATCTCATTTTCATCGTGTGAGATAGACCTATTCTTTCTTGGAAATTTTTCTGCAGAGCTCTAGGCTTTCACAATATTTCTAGGATTTCTACTCCCTGATGAATGCTTCTTCCTTGCTTTGGAATTCTCATTTTCCAGGAAGCCTTATTTCATTTGTATATTTCTAACTCCACAAAGTCCCCAGTTTATGCCCACAAAGATTTAAGGCAAGACCCTGCTGCAATCATGTGCTCCATGAGAGTGACTACAGACATATTGCTGGTGACAGCCTCTGGATTCGTGGTCACTGGCTGCAAAATCCAATGATCTTATAAGTGTCGATCCTTTGTTGTGATGTGATAGATGTTTCTGGACCCTACTTATTGCATTATGATGTGGCTATAATATGATTTCATGACTTCAATGGTTAATATTAACATCAGCAAACATGTGGTGTTGGGAAGTTCTTTTGATGCTAGTAACACATGCACAAAGGATCCTGCCCTGAAAGTGCTTATAATTTAATAAATGCAGGAGTTGAGGAAGAAGTATCTGAACAAAGAGAATTCTGGAAGCCACCTCAGCCTGCCCTATAGCCAAGGAGAAACCCAGAGAGTTCAGACCAGGGAAGTGCGACAGGAGGTCACCAGGGGACCCATCTCCGGCTCAGTGTTTTCCAAAGGGATATACAGAGAGGGGGGAAAACTCCTAGGATGAAAAAGGAAGAAACGAGGAAAGATGGAAGGGGGAGAATTCAGGTCTTCTGCATCATCTAGGCAATATCTGTCCCAGTGAGTGTGCTGAGAGATGGGGAATATGTGAAGGTCTTCTCACATGCTCTGTGAATAAAGATGATGACAGATAGATGGACAGATGGATTGTAGACAGTGAGATGGGTGTACATCTGTGTGTCTCAGTGGGTATCTGCACATCTGGATGTATCTCCTTATCTCTGCACCAGCCCTGTGTCTCATTCTCGTAGCACAGAGCTGGTGTTGTGCATTGTCAACTTTTCCGATACTGCAACAATGCCATATTGGAGAATAAATACATTCTTTACATGGACTTCATTTGCCTACGTGCGTTTTTCCTTTGAGGTTAATCCAAGATTTTTTATATTTTTTGAAGGACTAAAATAGCAACGTGTTAAATGAGAAAAACGTGACACAAAGCTAGATGCTGCATTTAATCTATGATTTTAATGATTCCCCACACTGAAGAGTTAAAAAGAAAAGAATGCCAAGAAAGGGCAGCAGTGATTCACACCCAGCTTGATGAGTCCTGTGTCACTTAATGTTTGGCTTTTTTCGTGTCATGATGAAAAGACACACTGGTCAGATGAAGTTTCTTATTACATGAGATGTTGGCTGTATCTGAATGCAAAACCATACACATTTAGAATAAAAACTCCTGAGGGCAGCCCCAGTGGCACAGCGGTTTAGCACTGCCTGCAGCCCAGGGTGTGATCCTGGAGACCCCAGATCGAATCCCACGTCAGGCTTCCTGCATGGAGCCTGCTTCTCCCTCTGCCTGTGTCTCTGCCCCTCTCTTGCTCTCTCTCCCCGTGTCTTAAATGAATGAATGAAATTTATTTATTTATTTATTTATTTATTTATTTATTTATTTATTTATTTATTTATTTATTTATTTAAAAAACTCCCGAGCAGTTGGTATGTGGTTGTTGGATGAATGGTGGGAAGTGAGGGTCTCCCCTAGGTGCTTTGTCTGTTTTGTTTGTGTTGCCTTTTTCTCTCCCAAATGAGAGTAGGAGGTGACTTTCTAGAAGCATCAATTGTGTGGCATCTGCGTCAAAGAGATGTTCTGAACAATTTTGCTTGAGACAACCTAATAAATAGTTTTCCCATATCATTAGGTCTGCAGACATCCATTAAGGCCACCAAGTGGCACTGGCTCTAGCATACTTATAATGGTGTTCCTACCTGTCCGATTTTTCCTGTGTATTATTCACTAAGAGAAGTCTGGCATCCATCCACCATGAACGCATCCCAGTACATGACAATCAGTTTGAATCTAAATTATCTGATTAACCAGAGAAAAGAACAGCTTTGTGGATTACATAAATACTGGAGCCTATTGCTGAGTAGCTTTTAGGTTCATGGGAGAGTCTGTTGTACTTAGAGGGTTCATTTCCATCTTCTGATGATACTTCAATTCCATCCTAAATCCTGGGATTCTGCTTCCACCTGGTCCACACTGTTAATAACACACTTCTTCTCCATTCCGCTTTCTCATCCAGGAATGACAACTGACTGTATGGGACTGTTGTCAGAACTGAATAACCACATTTCATAGATTTAAGATCCCCACTGGTTATAAAACGAACAATTATTTTCTCTGCCACCAAAGTGGAAGACATGCTGCCCATAAACCATGGCATACCATTGACTGTAGGATCATCTGGATTTCAGAGCTGGGAAAATGTGAAAAATGGTGTATCTTAAAGTCAGTGACATAGGTTTTAAAAAGATATGCATGCAGAGCGCTTTTTTAACTGGGCAACCTGGGTGTTCTGTGATGGATCGGCTGTTTGTGAGAAAGTGGCCACAAGATATCTTACTCATGGCAGGGTGTGGAGTTGTGTGATGCACCAAATTCTGCTTGGCTGTGTGCGGGAGGAAATTTAAGGTGGAGTTTTGTATTGGGTTGTAATGTGCTAAGAGGCACAGTGGAAGAGGCAGGCTCCTGATTTCAGATGACACTAGCTTTCTGGAGTAGACACTGTGTTGTGACGACCAGGACATCTTTAAGGATGTTTTCTAAAGCATGACCATAATCTTACTCAGCATACTTGTTCCATTTAGTTTTTCCACTTGTGTTTCCTCACCACAAGGAAACACAGGGCTTGAGAATCCAGGTCTGTGGATGTTGAGTTCTGGTTATGTTCTGAATTTTTGAAAACCATGGAAGGACCGTGTCTCTCTGTGGGCTTCACTTGCTCCAGCTGTGAAAGAGAGCTGATCATTCTGAGACTGGCTTCCACGTCAAGCCCGGATTTCATGGAAATCTAAGTATGTTGGGTTCTCTGGATTTAACAGTATAGTACTTTTAACCCGGGGGGATGACAAATTAGAAGCAAATAGGGGGATCCCTGGGTGGCGCAGCGGTTTGGCGCCTGCCTTTGGCCCGGGGCGCGATCCTGGGGACCCGGGATCGAATCCCACGTCGGGCTCCCGGTGCATGGGGCCTGCTTCTCCCTCTGCCTATGTCTCTGCCTCTCTCTCTCTCTGTGACTATCATAAATAAATAAAAATTAAAAAAAAAAGCAAATAGGATCCCTTATTTTCTAATTCTTTTACTTGAAATATAGGAGCCCCTCAAAAATATTCATCTGTTACAGAAGGGATTCATCTGTTTCAGGATCCCTGAAGTCTTTTGCCGAAAATGTCAGTGCACTTACAAAGTGCAGTCGACTTTTTATTGCTGTCTTTGTAATCTAAGCATTTGGATCCTTTGCTGTACCCACATCTAGTTACTTGAAAATAAATCAAATTTTAGTCTTACACTATGAAATATCATCTAGTTGAGAACTTCCCAGTTTCTGAAACTATCAGTTGACTGTTGTCCCCTGACCAAGATTGGAAGGAATGGTCCTTGTATGTTATTGGTATATTCAGTATTCATATGAAATAATAAACACTCGAGTGCTAACACAGCAGCACCTTTAGTTTGGGGGCATTTAGCTTAGAATTTATGTGTGTCTTGTAAGTTCAAAAAAAAAAATGACATTGGTAGCCTGCCACTTGCCACATTGGACTATCCCAACTTTCCTGGAGCTACAGAGAAAACACCCCCACACACTAGCACACACCAATCTAAAGTTCAGGTCTTTTTATAGTAACATAGAGGCAAACATATTAAATTATTATGCCATGTTTCTGCCAGGTTTTGACTTTTTTTTTTTTTTTTTGAGTTCTCTGCTATAAAGCAACCAAAGCAGTCTCCCAAGTCCTGCGGCTGGCTGAAGGTTCTGAGAGCATAACCTATACATGTTAACTAAGGCATCTGCCGACACCCTTGGCAGGTAGGCAGGTAGGTAGGTGAGGTGGCCACGGATGAGGAGGGAAGCCAGGTGGCAGGCAGGGAAGCAACGACAGCATCAGTCAAGGCCAGAAGTCCCTTGCCGAGCTGGAGTTGAGGGATTCATGTGTTCCTGGTTACTAGCCTGTGCTCAGAGCTCCGTTCTGGTTTTAATCCTACTGGGCGAGATCCTCTCCCGCTTTGAAGTCTCAGAGCTGCCAGGGCGGGAGAATCCTGTGCAATAGCCTTTGTCATTCATATCGAACCAAAGGGATGATGAAGCCTGCGTGTAATAACATGACTGAGTCTAATGGATGAACAAACAGATGCTGCTGGCCCATGGCGTCTGTTGCCTGTTTTCCTCTGAAGAGCAGCAGTTAATTCTAGTGATTGTGCTGTTGAAGTAGGTCTTGGAAAAATCACCCTTTGGGCTTTTTTTTACTCCCCCCTCATTCAGATGTGCTACATGGGTACGGGTGTGTGTGAGAGAGGGAGAGAGAGAATGGGAGGTTGATTTTGTGTGTTTCCTTTTGCTGACCTGTACTTACTTCTAGGTGTTCGGTACTCTCGGGTTAGTTAGAATCACTTTGGGCCATGCTTTCTAATTGCTCTGTCGTTCCAGAATGTGGATTGTATTTCACTCTTTCTGAGGTGTTTATTCTGAAGCACCCTCACTTTGGGGCTCTTTCTCCTCTAGTGAACAAAAGCAACCTCTGATATTCTGAGTCGCATCACCTTTCTCATCTTTTATGCAATGTTAACTTTGAGGAGAATTCTAAGATATGAAGAAAAGATGTGTGTCTTCCTTATCTTTAGCTTTGTAAGTACCCCCCCCAAAAAAATCGATCTCAATTAACTTTGATTTCTTTCTTTAGAAAGCCATATGCTGAAATAATGCTTTGCCAGATGTGAGAACGGGGTTCCTCCCCCACCAAACACACACTGGAGCCTTGTCTTAGTTCTGCTCTTTCGGTCCACTTCTTAAACCTTATACTACATTTATTCAGTCATTGGCAGGCTTTGCAAGGATACCCTGCTTTATCTTGGGGGTATACTAATATTTTGACCTTGTAGGCTCACCTCTGCTATGAAAACTTTTTTCTTTTTCACTTGTAATTTAAAACTGAGCCTGTCCCTTAAACCTCACCTGTTTCTGCCAAGTTCTGTTAGAAATTGCACCTTTATTCATATTTCTCTTCCCGGGTGAGCTGATGCTAGTAACATGCGGTAATGCATTATCCCCCTTGGAGCCGGAGCTGGAATCGGGCTGGAGTCTGCAGGATCAGGCGGGAGTGGAGGGCGCCAGTCAGCCTTGTGTCCTGTTGTGAGTGTGTGAAAACTTTCTGTCCAGGGCTGCTCCGGGGTGGGAGACTCTGTTCCGCAAACATTATATAAGCAGCTGTGATTTATGTCTTTATTGAATAGCACTGCTACACTAGGTCCATGTAGTGATGCCAGTCTTACTCTTAAATCCACATCTGGGAGTGTAGGTGGCTCAGGTTCCTTCACTCCCCTTGCAGAGGAGAGAACCCTGAGGTCCCCCATGCCTGTTACCGCACACTGCGCTTTGGTGCTGCTGCCTTGTGTTGTTGCTGTGTGTTGTCGATGTGTTTGATTTTGGCATGTATTCAGAGATGCCTTACCTTTTTTTTTTTTTCGTTCTCATGTCTGATTCTGGCTGTCTAGCAGCTACAACGTGTTCTTTTCTTTTTTCAACGTGTTCTTTTTTGTATGTTTTGTGTTACTGTGTCAACCACCAGCTTACTCTTCCCTCAAGTGTCCCAAGCTGTGATTTTTTAAAAAAGATTTTATTTATTTATTCATGAGAGAGACAGACAGAGAGGCACGCAGAGACATGGGCAGAGGGAGAAGCAGGCTCCATGCAGGGAGCCTGATGTGGGACTTGATCCCGGGTCTCTAGTATCACACCCTGAGCTGAAGGCAGATGCTCAACTGCTGAGCCACCCAGGTGTCCCCCCAAGCTGTGATTTGAGGGATCTTTAAGAAGTTGGGTTTAATAAGTTGGGGGTGGTGGGGTGTTAGGTATCTACAGGCACTTGGCCACTGCTCTGGGGGCAGAGTGCTGCTGGGTCCTTGTGCTTCTTTCCTGCTCACTGATTCCTAGCGCAGTGTGCCTGGCCACATCGTTCCGGTACCTGTGAAGTTAGTCCTTGGGTGGGTGGCGGAGAGAGTAGCAGAGTATGCACTGGGTTTGGAGGGGGGCTTTGTGAAATTGCATGTGTTCCCTAAAGATCCCGATGCTTCTGGGTAAGGAGAGTGGTCTGAATCTTAGAAAGGCTGCTGCTTAAGGCTCTGTGACTAACAGGGAGGGTCCCTACTTACTTAAATATCAAATTGAAGAAGAAGAAGGGAGTGCTAATGTAAACAGTATCCCAAACCAAGAGATGTAAGAAAGGCATCGTCATAGGTTGAGGGAGTGGACAGTAACACACCTGCCCGATGTGTCCCCAGTTCCACAGCTTACTTCAAGGTGAGTTCTAGACCTTTCTGGATCTCACATTTTCTCATTTGGGGATGAGAAGTTTGGACTAAAGTTCTCCACGGTCTGCCTCCACCCCGGCATCAAAATTTCCATTAAAAAAAAATGTGACCTTGGCAGCATTTGCTTCTCACCAGTTAGTAGCAATACTGAGGATGCCAAAGGATTAAAATTAAAATGAGTTATTGCACAATTTTTTTCTCTGATAGAAATCAATATTAGATTGTGTCATAGTTCTTCTGCTATATGATATATCATTAGTAGTTGAAATGTCCGAATCTAACTTGCCTTTGCTGATTTGGCCATAGAATATAGAAGTGTAGCCATAGGCTAACCACTTGTGTGACCTCAAACCCCAGGAGAATTAATGATCCAACAATGACATACTTCTGTTTCTTTTCACCAAATCCTACAAAAGACCGAAGATACTAACAGAAAATAAAGGAGAAAAAGAGCTAGTCAGAGATCCAGATATTTTAAACACCCTGGTATTTGGAGGCATCTGGATAATTCACAGCTTTTTTTTTTTTTTTTCTGGTTCATTTATCATCCAGATGTTCGCCATCATGGAAGCACTGCTTGAAACTCTATTTCAGCTAATAACTTAGAAGTGGAAAAATTTGTATCTTTGTACGTTTGTCCTTCGGGGCTCCACTTCCCTTTAGCCTTCTTCTAAGTGACTCTTCTTTAAAATCTCCTGGGAATGTAGCAATTTCGCCAGATGTTTAGGTGTTACCCATCACATTTCTTTTTTTAATCTCCACGACCATTCTGTACCCTGTCTGCTTGAATTATAGATTGCATTTGTCAAATAATGACACATGCAATTGGATGTCTTCTAAGACCTTTGAAATTCAACTTCCTTGAGTTGAGATTAAAGTGGGTATTATCTGCACTGCTGCAGTCAAGCCAGGGATGCTCAGAGACCCACAGGAAAGTTTTTCTGGGCCGGTCAGTTCCAACTGTTATAGTCTAAGGGAAAGAAAACAAGCTACTTTTTTCTCCTCAGACATAGGAATGGATTCTATGAAAACTCCCTAAAATGTAGCCCCCCGTAAGAAACGACTCTAAAGTCAGTGGCTCTTTGAAGCATGACTGTCCTTCGGCGTGTCCTGAATGTGTGTTTCTTTGGGCATTCAGGAAGCGTTATCGGTTGTGAGCGAGGACCAGTCATTGTTTGAGTGTGCCTACGGGACACCACACCTGGCTAAGACGGACATGACCGCGTCCTCCTCTGGCGACTATGGACAGACCTCCAAGATGAGCCCACGCGTCCCTCAGCAGGACTGGCTGTCTCAACCCCCAGCCAGGGTCACCATCAAGATGGAATGTAACCCTAACCAGGTGAACGGCTCAAGGTAAGGAGACCCCTGACTCTTGTTCTCCGGGACTTCTGGTTTTCCTGTCCCCTGAAAAGGTAAATTGGAAGTCAGTCACGCTTCTCCAAAGACTGTTTCAGAACCTAAGGCCACCGAACGGTAACATTGGGCAATGCTGATAAAATGTGTTCTCCAGTGGTTTGCGTGGAGGATAGAGGTTGTAAAACCGGTAGTATATTTACCAAGAACTCCCTTTGAAGATGTAGTGTTCAATTCTATTTCCCAGGCATGAGGGCTCCGTGGGAGGGGGGCCATGCCCACATATGGCAGGATTCATCTCTGAGGTTTTTATTGCCTGGAAAATAGTGCTGTCTTATGTTTTTATGGAGGGAGAGTGTCAGCTAGTGGCCAGGCAGTGCAGCATATGTCCAAGCCATATGACTTGGCTGGCACGTCTACTTCATATGTCCTCCACCCCCCCCACCCTCCTCTGTCCCTTCTCTTACTGCACGCTGTTTCTTCTCATCGTTCTTATATTTAAAGCCCAGCTCTGATGGCATGCATGAGTATCCACTTTCCTGAGTTTGTCACAATAAAGCCTCTGTCGCATAGAATGTATTATCAGATGCAGAACAACAGTCCCTGAGACTCAAAAACATTTAATCCAATGGGGGTTTGAAAAGTAAAGTTGATTTCAAGTATGGTATAATGCTCCATATTTATTCAGAAAGAATATAAAATCTTAAGACAAGAAGGGGATAATTTCTTTTTTTTCCCCCCAAGGATTTATTTATTCATTTGAAAGAGTAAGAGAAAAACAGCACAAGCAGGGGGAGCGGCAGGGGGGAAGGGAGAGAGAGAATCTCAAGTGTACTTGCTGCTGAGTGCAGAGCTCGAGGTGGGCACCATCCCAGGACTCTGAGATCACGACCTGAGCTGAAACCAAAGGTCAGACATTTAACCAACTGAGCCACCCAGGCGTCCCTGGGTAATTTCTTTTAAATGTTGCACAGTCTGACACGGAGTCGTAAGAACAGCCTACATTTGTTAGTGCTCTATCACGTACAAAACCCTTTCATATTTATCAGTCCTCCAAGCAGCCCTGTGAGGAATGCTTGTCCCCATACCATGGAAGAGGGAACTGAGGCTCACACATTTTCTGGCTAACCCAAGATCACAGCTTAAAGCAACTGGATTCAAACCAGGAGTGTTTGACTCCACACCCAGTGAGTGCGTTTTCCACCCTGTTGCAATATATATTATATATTGCAATATATAATATATATTGCTATATATTGCTAAATGCGCTTTTTATAATTGTTTTATAAGTGCTGGAAACCATTGTATCAGCTTGTAGTTGATAAAGGGCCCAAGTCACCGTACCTTAGCAAGAATGCTGAGGGGAGGCTGGCATGCCAGACAGGGAGACTGCAGATGTCAGAGCTTTCCTCGGCTCCAAGAAGTCCGTTCCCTCCATGCATCTAGCTGCTTCTGCAAAATGAGAATGATAACTCTGCTGTTGAATCTTGCTATGATGCTGGTCCTTTAAATGGAGTTAAAGCCAAGGCAGGCCCAGCAAGGCAGTGAGTGGCTCCTTGAGTCCCGATAGGATGGAAAGAGCTCAGTAGGAAATGCCGTCAAAGGGCTCAGGGGAGCGGAGTCCCAGCTAGTTGATGGTTACGTGCCCGTATTTCACAGGTAAACCTATCCATCTGATAGAATGTTCCCAGGGTTCATTAACTGGTCATCGTGCTGTGAGCACTGAGAGTACTTAGCACTTCTTCTTCCAAATCTAGTTTCTACCTGCAGGGAATCCACCAGTGTGTGTGTGTGTGTGTGTGTCTGTGTCTATGTCTGTGTGTTAGAGAAAGACTGTGCATGTGGGAGAGAGTGGGAGAGAATACTTCGGACAGAGGGTGCTGAGGTGATTCCAGGCAGGTCTGCGCAGAGTGAGCCAGGCCCGGGCCCTTATTTCTGGAGCATGGCCTTCGACCAGCTCTAGGAATTGCCAGCCTGGATTTAGCAGCCTCGGGAGGAGACCAAGCAAGGAGTCGAGGATAGTGTCAGAGAAGCGAAACCTTCTCTTGTTCTCATTCTGCTATTCCTGAGTTTAGCAGAACATGTAAATAGAAGAAGCCTGTTGTCTTGCAGAAGAAGTGGCCACTATTTCCTTTGAGGCAGGCTTGTGTTTCCCATCCGTAGCCAGTGTCCATTTGCCACCTGGCTGGGGCCGTGCGCCAGCCTTCTCAACCTGAGGAGGTCCCCACAGGGATTCAGGACAGGAACAATGAGCCTAGCCCAGGGGCTGGGTCCTCAAGAAGGACGGGGCTCCCAGGAAGCTTCTTCCATATTCCTCAGCCCAGCTGACTAAGGGAAGCCCTTTGGGGGTTCCTTTCAGGAGCAAAGGTGGGTCTATTTTCTGTGAAATGCAATTGTTTTTGGAGGAACCTATCAGTTTTCTTGTGAAGGAACAATGGAAACCTTACTACCTTCCTCTCTTAGGCCCTCACAAATTTCTAGGATTGCTCAGAAGGTTCCCATGACAGAAATTTTGAAGGTAGTTCCAGCTTTTGAAGCCAACTGTGATGTGTTTTGGTGGTGGATACTGAGGGAATTCAGTCTCGTGATCCTTGTCTTCCTCTTGGATCCACGGTGGTATGTTTGGCAGGTGCCGTCCGTGAAGAGAGCACAGCTGACTGTATCTACCTTTGATCAAGGTCCATATGCTTCTTTGATGAAAAATGGCAGATCTGGTGTGAAATGGGGAGGGAGGGGCTTCAGTCACCTCCTAGGCTTTGTGGAGTTGAACTCTGACGCAGGTATCAGCTGGTCACCAAGTGACATCGTTACCCACTCCAATACAGCTGACATGTCTACTATAGAGACAAATCCAGTGCTCCTGTCCATCCTTGCCAGAGCCCAGTGTATCTGCTGGAGTTGAGTGCGGGGCCGGCTTGGTGTGTCTGTTGAATTGGCTCTTGCGGTTGTGTGGGCTCTCAAGTGTGAGATCTGGAGGACAGGCTAGGCTGGCAGGCTGAAAACTCAGGCAGGAGTTGATGCTGCAGACTTTCTCTTCCTTAGGGAGAGCTGAGTTTTTGCTCTTTAGACCTTCAATGGATTAGATGAGGCCCACCCACATTATGAAGAATAATTGCCTTTATTTAATGTCAGTGGGTTATAGATGTTAACAGTATCTATGCAATATTATCACAGCAACACCTCGATTAGTGTTGGGTTAAGTCACTGGCTGTGGTGCCCTGACCAGATGGACACAGGAAACTGGCCATACCTGGTACTCCCAGACCCTGTGCTGGTCAGTGGTTGGTGAAGCCATTCCTTTTAGACTTCCTAACCAAGGTTCCCTGGGGGTGTCCAGTTCCTTGTCACTAAGGGGCTCAGCCTGGCCGGATGGGAAGTGGTAGGGGGTGGTTCATAATATCTGTAGTTCACTGGGACCTACCAGAGTACTGAGAGGTGGGTGGCCCAGCAGAGTCTGTGCTTCAGAGCATGCCAGGCTGCCAGGGGGGTTCATGGAGAAAGGGAATACTCAGAATCCCTCAGTGTAGCTAAGGCTTACTTCATCTAGAGGCCCAACAAGCAGACAGAAGATGGCTGTGGGTCAGACCTGCAGGGTTTTCTGACTCACTGCATGATACTTATACACACATCAGTCCCAGCTCCGTAACAAGAGGACATGGCCCTGCAGTCACTGGAAACTGGACTTTCATTCTGGAAACCTTGAATGGGCCCCTGGCTATATATCAGCTCTATCTAAGGTGTCAGGGGCAGAGGCAGTGCCATGGAGAACAGGGGTCCTGCCCTGCAGGTTTCATGGCAGAGTCAGTGTGGAGGAGGGCATGGGAACCAAGAAAAGGGGTGTAGCTCCTGAACATTCCCCCCACCCCCTGCCAAGCATCTTTCTGGAGGTAGTGGCCACCTCCCCACCACTCCCCTGACTGGAAGCCCCAGACACGGTATGTCAGGGACTCTGGGACAGAAGCAAGAAAAGAAGTGTATGTCCTGGCCCCCAGCTCAGCAGCTTCTTCTAATTGTCATTGCTATGAGCTTTCATGCAGTGGACTTTGGAGGGGGCCACGTGCCTCTAGAAGTCAAGTTCAAGGGGGAATTGACATAAGTCAAAACCCAGACTTTGGCTGCAACATGTAAGCAGTTCCCTTTGCGGTCCTTCATTGCTCTTTGGTGAATATCCCCCAGGACAAGAGCACTCTGTAGCTGGGGTCTTGCCTGAATCTGACCCAGCTCCCTCTGACAGAACACCATCCTTGGGAATGGTCCTTTCTGACCCTCTCAATCTGTTACCCTTGGAGGAAAAGGCCAAGTGCTTTGGGTAGAGGGAGGGACTTTGTTCCTTAACCAAATGATGGAATTCTACAAAACCTCAGCCCTTCTGGGCTCACAGGGTCCTGAAATGAAATATAAGTGGTGAAATGAAATCTGTTGCCATTATAATAGAGCTCTATAAAAAATAATAAAAGGAAAACAGGAGAGAAAGGAACCACTGCTTTGTGAGCCAACAGGGAAGTAATTGTGGGTTTGGCTTGGCTGCTGCTGTATCAGAGGGCACGGTTCTTGCAGACACTAATCTCACTGCACACTGTGTAGACACAGGACATCATTTCTCAGCCTCAGTAGTCCATGGCCACCCTGCCTTCCCCCTTTCTTCACTCCAGCCTTACACACAAGAAACCCCCAAGTGTTCATACGGTGGGGAAGTGTCTGTGCACAGTCAAACTTGAACCAGCTGTTTGCCCACACAGTACACACAAAGGTTCCTGCCAGTGGGGTTGCATGCTCGCCTGGCCTCCAGCAAGCCCCCTGCTGATGACCTTAATTTACTGTGAGGTTGCTAAGGCTCAAGTCACTATAGACAGGCAAGATGGGCGAGAAAAAGACACACACGCATACACGCACGCATGCACACACACTCACACACATGATTGCCTTAAATGAAAGGCAGTATTGTGTGCAAAGCAGCTGTTTGATGGCATCTGAGTATCTCTGACTCAGAGAGTCAGCCGGATCTCAGAAAGGCTGCATTGGACATCTCCTGCATCCTTCCATACGTGAAAATCCCATGTAGCCCACCTGGAAGTAACAAATCCATGTAGGCCCCCCTGGAAGCTTATTGCAGCTGGAACATAATGAATTTGGGTGCCATGCTGTGAATCCTGCCCCAGCCCAGTCCCCACACCACCTGGAGTCATTAACCTCTTGCTCGAGTCCAGTGAGGGCTCCCTGGTGTGGCAATTCTCACAGTGGAGCCCCAAGATCAGCAGCATCAGCACCAGCCGGGAGCTGTTAGACATGCACATTCTTGGGCCCTCCCCACACCTGCCGAATCTGACAAGACTCTGGGATGGAGCCCAGCTCTGTGCTTTAATGAGCCTTCTGGGGATTCCTGTGCTCACCGATCTGAGAATCAGTGCTCTGTTGCAGGATTCAGGGAGATGAAAAATGAGTGGCCGGCAGAGTCTGGGAGAATGCAACGTGGAGAGGTTGGTCTGCCCCCGGGAGGTCCGTCTGCCTGAGCCGAGGTGCGCCTCCCTCACCTCACACCATAGTAGGGTTTTACCTGCCTGAGCCTGTGTGGCTGGGAGGGGGAGACTGGGTCTTGCCCCTCTGTGTGGTCTGGCAGGAAGATTCACTGGGTGGGTAACTCCGGCCTAGCATGAAATAGCAAGATGCTTTGGACATAATGTTTAATGAGCATGCCACCTGCAGTGTGATGACGACGACAGGAAAGGGGCTATCTGATTGGTCCATCTTGACATCAGACATACCGGGTATGCTGGCAGTTGTTCATTCATGCAACAAGTATTTATTGAGCATCTACCATGTGCAGTCACTGTTCTAGGTACCTGACATAGAGAGGCATAAAACACAAAAAAATATCTGCCCTGCTATATTCACTTTCTCCTCGGGGAAGATGGCCATTGAATCAGATAACCAATTAAAACATATAGCTGGTTAGATTACGGTAAATGTTAAGGAGAAAAATGAGGCAGGACAGAGGGTGGCCTGAGAACATTACCTCTAAGAAAGTGACATTTGAATAAAGCCCCAAAGGTAGTGAGGGAGACTGCCCCCTGGTTAAACAGCAGAATATACCAGGAAAAGGAAGTGCTGAGTGCAAAGGCCCTGAGGTCAGGCTGAAGCTTTAGAGGACAATCGTGACTGACATTTAGTAACCCAAGCCACAAACAGGCAATGAGTTAAAGTGATCGTGGGCCTCACTCTGAGTGAGTTAGGAGACCCAACGGGGTGCTGTAGGCAAAAGTGGGGGTGTGATTTAGCAGGATTTAGCAGGATCTCCTGGCTCCGGTAGTGAAGCCGAGACCTGCTGAGAGGCCTCTGCAGGAATTAGGGTATGGGATGGTGGGGCCTCGGTGAGAGTGGTAGTGGTGGAGGGGTGGGGAGAATGATGGCGTTCTGGATATATTTTGAAGGTAGAATTGATGTGCTTTGCTGCTAGGTTGGACCTACAGAGTAAGAAAGAGGGAAGTGGGGGTGAATAAGGTCTGGGGGTATACTCCAGATGAGGTGTGGACAAGCCACACTGAGAATCCTCCTGTGGTTAGAGCCTGGGCCCCTCCAAGTATTGGGCGAGACCTTGAGGCCACACACTTAGTGCTCATAAACACCAGGCACAATGAGGGAGCCCTTGCCTTCTTGCCTGAGTTCAGTGGATCTTAATTCATTAAACCAACAGTGGTCAACCACAGTGATTGTGCCTCAGGGCACATTTGGCAAAGTCTGCAGACATTTTTGTCACAACTGGGGGACATTCCTCACATTTAGTGGCTGGAAGCCAAAGATCCTGCTCAACATCCCATAATATACAAGAGAGGATCCCCACCCCCACCCCACTCCTTCCATCTCCAAAAGAATGGTCTGGCCCCAAATGTCAATAGTGCCCAAACTGAGAAAACTTGTCCTAAATTAACATTTAATTGGTGTTTACATCATGCACTGTGTTAGCTGCTATGAAGATGAGTAAAAGAAGCTCATGGTCCCTCAAAGGTGAGGAATGTTCTGTGAAATCACGTGACAAGTTCAGAACAGAGGGATGTTCAGGGCTCAACCGTAGCAGGCATGATGGTGTGACCCAGTCCTCCTGGGCATGAAACAGAGCATCCCAGATGAGCAACATTCATCAGTACCTCCACAGCATACTGTGATTTATTAACAGAATTTTAGTACACAGTATCTCCTCCAATTTCTTCATTAAATTTGTGAAATGGCATTATGATTATATCCCTTTTTTTGGATGAAAAACATTGAGTTTCTCAATATTTTCATAACTTGCTCACATCCACCTGTCATAGGCCCTTTGACCCTAGGCCTGGGCTCCTCTCCTCTCCCTCAGGCTGCTTCCTTGAGCCAGACAGCTCTTCTGTGTTGACAGGGACAGCGGCGCTTCCTCCAAATGACAGACGAGCCATGCATTCTGTCTCTTGTCCGACAGGCATTACATCCACACCCTGACCATTTTGTTGTCTTGCAGAGAGTACACATTAAAAACCATTTACCTGCATCTCATTTGAATTTATTACAGCAGGTCAAGTTATCCGCACTCACCTTCACATTACCTTCGTGAGATGTCTCCAAACAAAATCACATTTTAAAAATTGTAAGCGTGATGAAGAGACTTGCAATCCGAGCACATTGGTGGCTCCCAGTAAATACTCATTGGGCTGAAATGTAGAGTTCTCAGGATGGTGACGGCTCATGGACTCTGCATGTCGTCTGTGCTGAGCTTGCTGTGCCCAGCCTCTACCTACAGAATGGAATCTTGGCTGAAAGTCTTCGAATGCCGGGATTCCTCCTTTTATGTGCAGCACTCAGTATTTGGTATTTGAAAGTGGTTTGCTGGGCCTGCACTTTCTCCATGCCTTTCTACTTTGACTCCTCGACATTTGACTTAATATGTGTTTTCCTATATTTTCTGTAAGACTTCATGTATTATGTTAGGACTGTGACACCTGCAACAGCAATTGCATTTGCTTCTGTCTGCCTCAGGCTTCTGATGGCTCCTAATTAAGCTCGGCCTTCTTCCAAGGTGTGGGTGGCACGGTGTTGGAGACTGGTAAGCTGGTGAATTTTCCAAAGGGTGATAGTGAGGTCAGTTAGTAATAGCTTGTCCTACTTGTAAGAGGCCTTGAGTCTTTATAGATGTCAGTTCCTTGGGCTGCAAAACTGAGACATGGCCTGACAGAGTCTTACTCAAGGAAAAGTCAGGAGGGGACAAAGCCTCTGCTACTGCTTCTCTGTCTGGAGCAGACTTCTCCTCATCCCCTCTTTGCAGCAGACGCTCCTTGCTGTCTTTGCCATCTCTTGGGACGTCCAGTGGATGGGTTCCATTTTGTAGGGGAAAAGAGCCTAGGAGTCCTGCTCCCCATTATGACACACGGGAGTCCCATCAGGTCGCTGTGGGTGTTGGCAGAGGGACAGGGGGACTGCTTTGGCATACTCTGTCTCAAAAGTGAAATCATGTTGGTTAACCAGAATTTACATAGCCTGTTATGAAAATAAAAAATTGAAGCACTTTGGTGGCTATTGGGCTTAATTCATTCCTCTCTGAGAAACCTGTTTTGAGCAAAGAATAAAAGAAAGACACACATGCGCGCACGCACACACACACACACACACACACACACACACACCACTCACAAGGTAAAACATCCTGAGCATGTTTATAGAGATCTTAGTCTGTAGAATATTTTATTTCCAAATGATGAGTCCCAAAAGGATGCATTTCTCCCCAAATTTCAAGATCTTGCTGATATCCGTTCTCAAGCCATAAAGAGAAATAGAAACTTAAATAGTGAAATGCAGGGAAACTTCAAACCCCTTTCAGGGACAAAGAACTAACTGTTAGTGAGTTAGTGGTGACTTTTTTAATTAACTTAGTCTTCAGCTGCTTTGGAGAAGGGGAAGGGGACTGGACTGGAGGGAAGAGACTGGGATTCCAGGTGTAAGAGAACATATTTAGCAAGGGTAAAAATAACACACAGCTGTGAAGACAAACATCTACAGTTTCAGTTTGAGCGGGGAGCTCTCCATGAATCACTGCCGAGCTCCACCCGCTGCTCGGGCCATGGGGTCTGAAGCAGCTTTTCCACTGCCTCTGATTCAGAAATAAAACAGACCCACAAATTACCCCGGCGCTCTCCAGACAATCCCCTCCTTGTCTGGGGTCCTGAAAATACTTTTTGTGGTGCCTTACCTCAATTCATGCTATGAAACTCGATTAGGAGTTTGTTCGGTCGATTAGGACTAAGTATGTGCTTTTAGGGTTCTTAGGAGGAAAACCACCTGAGAAGGGTTTTTCGGTATTCGGGTTTAAGACAGGCCCGGAATGCATGCCCCAGCCAGCCTCCCACGGGCCCTCTCTCGGAACTGACCTCTTTGGGCTTTTAGGGCAGAGCTGCCAAAGAAAACCTTTGTATTTCTCTCACATAGCTTCATCACCCAATAAACTAAAAAGAACATTCGGGAAGATAGTGACATTCTGGTAAACAGGGACGAGCTGAAGACCGCACCATAGTAACATTAGCTTGCTTATCCACTTAAGAGTCAGGGTGATACAGAACATGGTCTTTGAGGGCAAGAGAATGTGGAGTGTGGGAGAGGGGGTTTCTGCACTCAAATGCAGACACCATGAGAATAGGGACGCCGATGTATTCTTAGCACCTGGGACAGGGCCTGGCTGAGAGACTTGCTCCATAAGTACTGGTTAAAGGAGTGAATGAATTGAGGAGACCCAGGGCCAATGGAGAATCTAGGGAGTATGGGTTTATCCAAAGGTGGGAAGGACTTAGGATACACATAGCCAGCATGGGTTTGTATTTGCGGAAGATCAGTCTGGAAGTTAAAGCTTAGGAACACTCCACCAGCATGAGGTGGAGAGCAAGACTGCAGACAGTGGTCTCTTTAAGTGCAAGAGGAATCCAGGCATGGGAAGAAGGATGGGTCTTGAAGAATAGGTGGATTTTCAAGAGGATTGTGGGTTTGTCTCTACCCACTTCTAGAGGAAGTATATTGATTTTCCAAATTTAATTTGACTTGCCTTGGACTTTTTTCTAAGGCACTAGTGCCTCTGCTAACTCTTCTGAAGTGAGGGTGAATCACAGACTTCATGTGGCTAGTGAGCTCAGGATTGTTGCCTGGGGCTGCCCTCAGCGACATTCTCAGATCAATGAGGTCCATTCAAGTGGTACAGAGGACAGCGCAGGGCTGAGGCTCCATTTTTGTCAAGCTAATGGCCACGTCTGTGCCCTTCACTGCGGGCTCTTTCCATGATGGAATCTCCCCTGCTGTAAGCAGTCTCTGATGTGAGCAAACCAATGTCAGATGCCAAGTTTATTCTGTTTTTCAAAAACAAAGCCCCGGCTTTAATTTCTCAGTACATTTTCACAGGTGTGTTACCCCTTTTAAAAATAAGGTATTATGTATAGGAACAGCTAAATGAAGCTTTTGTCTCGGGCTGTGTTCCACTTGATCTTAAAACCTGAGACTGCTTTTCTGATGGTCCAGCTTGTGTCCTGGTCCTCAGTTCTTGGGCCGACATTCTGGATCAGATTTATTGCTTGCTATGCCTCTTAGTGTGGGGACCTCTCATCTGACTCCCTCCCAGGCTCCCAGTGTGCAAGCCCGTCATCTCTGCAGAGCATGTACGGTACCGAGCACCTCAAGGGAGTCTTGTTGGGGGAGCATTTGACATTCAACTGGAAATTGAGGTGATCAAAAAAAAACCTAGACTAATCAAAATTCATGTGTATATCCACATCAACATGCCATCTTGGGCTTCTCCCTGGAGGCCCTGGCTTTGTACGTGGCTGCCACTGCTCAGCTCACATCTGCACATCTCTCCATGACTGCCTTCAGGGCCACTCCGAGGATATTCTTCTGAAAATACCCAACAGTAAAGAAATGGAGTTTTCTGAGGGCCCATCCACTTATGTTGCATGTCCATGAGAGTGACTGCTCATGTGGAGTTACCAGGTGAAGTCCTAGAGTGTAGTGGTCAAATACTTGGACTCAAGGGGCACCTGGGAGGCTCAGTGGTTGAGCGTCTGCCTTTGGCTCAGGGCATGATTCTGGGGTCCTGGGATCAAGTCCCACATCGGGCTCCTGCAAGGATCCTGCTTCTCCCTCTGCCTATGTCTCTGCCTCTCTTTCTGTGTGTCTCATGAATAAATAAATAAAATCTTTAAAAAAGGTACTTGGACTCAGGATCCCAACAGCCTAAGTTCAAATCAACTGAGGTCTATAAACATTTGTTTGTCCACAATGCATTAGGCACTTTCAGAGGCAAATTTGAGTTTAAAACACAGAAATAGAAGATTGTGGAAACTGGAATATATAGCATTCCATCTCTCAAGATCCCTTCACCGATCTCTCTGGTTGGCCCATTCTTTCCAAAAGTGTCAAGAAATGGCAAGTATGAAGGACTAGCTAAGCATGTGCAATCTCTTGATTTCTGTAGCCAAAGCAGCTGAGATCTGTGTTCTTGGAGCCCCCTGCTTTGTCACCAGCTCCCAGGCACTGCGTGGAATGCTCTGGATTTGGGAAGGATATTGCTTGCTGTATCACCCACTTTTCTTTGGGAGAAGCCATGAGAGAAACTTCTGCTTCTGCTGAATAACTGGTTCATCTTGATGTGTCTGACACCTTGAATTATGACAGGATACATTTCCTTCTTTGCTTTGGCTAGTAGGAAGCTCAGAGATAAATTGGTGTCCTACTTCTAGCAGCTATAAAGAGTAAGCCTACTCAATGTGCTGATATTATCTCATGATTAATTATTTTTCTGCCTTACATTCCATTCACTTCAATCCTTTGATTATTCATGTTATCATTTTGTCTTGTATGTATTTTATAACTGTCTTATATTGCATGTCATGTATGCAATCTTATAAATGACACACAGTTTGAGAAAGGGTAGGGGAAAATATATTGAAAACCACCACATATCCACAGAAATATAACTCTAAAGGTACAGTGGAAAATGATGGAATCTCCTGTTTAGAAAAATGTTCATTTGTTGGTCTAAGTAGCTTCTGGAAAGTCATGTCTGGGGGCTTGGGAATGGAGCCTCTTCTAACTCCTTGATTCTGAAACTGTATGAGAACCCTGTGGGGGTTCATGTTCATGTTCATGGGGGGGTTCATGTCTGACTTCTCACCTGAATTTAAATTTAATGCAGTTCCAGTTTATTTGATATTCTTTGCCATGTCCTTTCACCGTTAATTTGAAATACCAGTATGTCGTAAGAAGTCAGTGCTGGTTATCTCAGTCACAGGCTTTATTTTCTACTGTTTATAAGTGATTCATTCCTTGAGGCTCAATAAAACAACTTAATTGGGCATGTGTCTCCAGTTACCTGAAGAAGGGCTCCATTGCCCCATCTTTTTATCATGTTGGTAGAATGGGCTTTCTGCATTCCCCGGAGTGACCCCAATTAGCCCACACCCCAGGGAGATCTGTGAGGTTGCTTCTGATACTGACCTCCTAAGGCTGTGTGGCTCCAAGGGGATGGTAGGGGAGTTGGGAAGTGATATGGTGCCCCAGCTGTTGTCCAGTGTCTTGGTGAAATTCTTCCCTCTGCACCAGCCTTCCCCCCCTGAGGCAACCTCAGCCCAATGTGAGATTTCTCCTGCTCTGACAGAGGGGAGCAGCTGTCCTCTCAGCTCCTGGTCCCTCTCACTGATGCCACATTCTCTATGGGATTGCCAAGACTGGTGGTTTTCGGGTTACACATAAAACCCAGACATGAAAATGTGCATTTGAGAATGTGGTTAAGACCTAGTAACTCTTTTTTTAAAAAGATTTTATTTATTTATTTGAGAGAATGAGAGAGAGAAAGAGTACAAGCAGGGGGAGGGGCAGATGGAGAAGCAGACTTCCTGCTGAGGGTGGGGAACCCAACTCAGGACTTGATCCTGGATCCTGACCTGAGCCAAAGGCAAACACTTAACTCGCTGAGCCACCCAGGCACCCGAAGGCACAGTAATTCTTAATTTATTTTATTTTATTGGGGTGAGAACACTTAATATGAGACCTACCCTTTCAACAAATTTTGAGATGTACATTATTATTGTTCACCATAGGTAGAATATTGGAGAACAGGTCTCGAGAGATTTTTCATCTCGCTTGACTGAAATTTTATGCCTCTTGATTAGTATTAACTCCCCATTTCTCCCTCCCTGAGCTCTGAAAAACCACTTCAATTCCCTCAAATTGACCACATTAGACACCTCATGTAAATGGAATCCCATGCTATTTGTCCTTCTGTGACTGGCTTATGTCACTCAGTGTAATGTCCTCAAGGTTTGTGCACAGTCATAGACTGTAGAATTTCCTTTTTTTAAAGGAAAATAGTATCCCACTATTGTATACACCACATTATCTTTATCCATTCACCTATCAGTGGACAGTCACTTCCACGCCTTGATCATTGTGAAGAGTGTGCAGTGACTATAGTAGTGCTAGTATCTCTTTGAAGTTTAGATTTCAGTTCTTTCAGATAAATATGCATAAATGAGATTGCTGGGTCATATGGTTGTCTTTTCTGAAGACTTTCAAGGAACCTCCATCCTGTGTCCCAATGCTGCACCATTTTGCATCCCCACCGACAGCATGAGGGCTCCAGTTTCTTTACATCTTTGCCAACATTTATTTATTTATTTTTTTTGGACTAGCCATCCTGACAGGTGTGGGGTGATCTCTCATTGTGATTTTGATTTGCATAATAACTTCTGTATGCCCCCAAAAGACAGAGTCCTTGAGAGAAATATCTTTCATGACATCTATTTGCAATAATGAAATTAACCCCCAGAACAACAACACAGAGACATTTCATATTCCCCAAACGATTCTCCATTTAACAAGCATCTAATGAATTGCCTGAGAATTTTCACAGAAACTGCTGGAAAACACATATGCAAATACTAAAAATAGAATATTTAAAGGGATGCCCTTTGCTACGTGTATTTCAAAAGCAATGCATTGAACGTCCAAATCCTTTTGTTGGAGTAGGAATCATGTGATGCGAGTGGAATACCAAACTGTTCCTGGGAAGTTTCTCCCTGCCAACTTGCAAGCCTTAGAATGCACAGTGTCTGTGGAGCTCAGTGCAGTCAGCCAGGAGGTAGATTTCTGAAGTGTGGGTCTTTCCTTATCACACCTGGGCCATGAGCTGAAAATGTATTTATTGGGAGACTTTTAAATAGACACTTGCCAGTTCTCTGAATCATGTTGGGATTTTTTTTTTTCCCCTTAAACAAAGTGTCTAAATAGATGCCTCTGAAAAAATCTCCGGGAATTGCCTCTATTTCTTACTCAGGTTTTTTTTTTTTAGACATGTCCTGGTTGGTTCCCATACCTGCTGTGCCAGGAATTGAACAAGCCATGGGGCTACAGTGGTGTCCTAGAATAGGAATTGTGCAGGTGTTGCAATGCATGCCTTAAACCAGAGTAACACGTGGTCAGGGAGTTCTCCATGCCTTTCTGAAATTAAGGCCTATTTTAACTTGTAAGAACAGCATCTTCCTTTCCTTGGTGGAGGCTTCCTTGTGGAGGTCCCCACATGGGGACCAGAAGCATGGACAGTGGGTTAGGCTGTCTAGCTTCCAGTCTTCATTCTGACCCCTCCTGGCTCTGGGAACTGAGCATACCCCTTCAGCTATACCTCTGAAAAGTAGATATGGTGCCCATACCTGCTACCTCAGGCTGTGAGAGGACCGATAAAGGTTAGGGTCTCAGGACAGGGCCCATGTATATATGCTCTCCTCTTGGGCTGTTAAAATTCCCAAGAGAATAAACAAGGGAGAAGATTGAGAAGCGGGAACAGCACACCTGGGATCTCTGGGGCCCTTATGCCTTGATTACCTGCTTGAGTCCAGCATGTCGGAGGCCTGTGGAGTGACCCTCTCCTCTCCTCGGGGATGGAGTTCCCTTAGAGTTTTTACAAAAACTATTTGAAATGATCAAGAACATGGTTCCAATCTGTCTTCCTCTGAAGCTTAAACAAAATACAATGTTCTGAAGAGGCAGCTTTTGAAAATCAGGTCTGATGGGTTCATGTGGCTGTTTTTTTACAATGAAAGCTAAATGGGAAAGCTTACCTGTCTTGCTGGAGAAGAGGGGATTTATGGTGCCTGGTATACAGCGGGCACTCAATAAAAGTGGTCTAAACAGATGACTGAATGAGCAGAACCCACAGTGCTCACCCTAGATTTTATAGTTGTAGCTGGAGTTACTCTCATCCACTGAGCAGCATCTAAAGCTTTTGCCCTGAAGAACCAAAATTTTCAGACTGTCCCCTCGTCCCTAGTAACTTCTCTCCTTGAGGCAAATAGACCAAAACACACATCCTCCACTCAACTGGTGGAATTTTCCAAAGGCATAGGAAACAAAGTCTCAAGTGAAGACATTCCATGTTGTGATATTAGGATGAGGCTTCTAGAGATAAGTGTTTGAAGCCAGGAAAAGTAGCATCAGCAGGAAGTAGTGCATGTGTAGGCAGCGGTGGAAATATAGAGGATCTGCACCATGGGAACTCAGACTGTGTTTGTTTTTAAATTTCCTTCATGTTAGCACAGCTGTGAGGATGCCATGAAGCAGGACCATGGATTTCCAGGCCTGTGGTAGGGCCCTAGTCCTGTGACCCTGACCATGATCTCTACCCACAGACATGCCTGCTCCTTCCTCCTCGACAGCCCTCAGCCCCTTCCATCAGCACCAGCCACGTGAGCAAGTGCAGAGAAGGCCCTTTGGTTTTTTATAGTTCTAGAGATGCTGAATGCTCTTTGCAGGGCACTGCCCATCCGTCTGCCCTTTCTGTCCACACCCTTACCACACCTTTGGCTCTTGAATAAACTCCTCCATCCCAACTCAGCCCTGTCCCACCTGGAAAGTGCCCTTCTGCCTCAGATGGTTTTGACCTTCTCAGACTTGAGGGTCAGGTCCATGCCAGTCCCACAGTTCCATGATTCCACAAGTTGGCTGCAGAGCTCCCACTACTGAGCTGTGGAGAAGATGAAGTAAAACTCCTTGGAGTGGAGTCCATAGCCTCAAGGCTTTAGACACTGGGTGAGGAAATCCGACATCCAGTGGAAATTTGGAGATTCCCAAAGGCATGAAAGTCCTGTGTTGGGTAGAGCTGGAGAAGCAATTGCTAGAAATCCACCTTAGAAGACGTAACCCAACTATCAAGATCCCTCAGCTATACAGTGAGCTTGAGTTAACCATCTGTGGGTTAATTTCTAAAAGACATTGACATATTTTTCTGTTTCCCAGGTAAGCTGGATATTCCATGTGGGATTTCCCTATTAGATATGATTCCACCATATCCTCTACCCTTCAAATTTCACTATATATATATATATATATATATATTTCCAGAAAAGAAAGGCAGATTTGTCTTTATCCAAATGACTACAACTGCCTTAGTAACAGTAGCCCTGTGAAGGGTTACCCGAGTGCCAGCTGCTGATCCCTTTCTGCATCCTCAGAGCTGGCTTCATCCTATCCCAGCCTAGGGGCTGCTGAGTGTACTCTCCCGCCACCTCCCAGGGTACCAGGCCTGCCTCCTCCTCTGTCCTGCCTGCTTGCACCTCCGCTGGGGACATGGTGAGCCTTCAAAGCTCCATATCTAAAGATTGGCTATAGGGATTTGAAATTGGACACAAGGATCTCATTCTGAGGTTTGGAAGAGGAATGCCGTTCTAGGATAAGCCTGTCAGAGTGCCTTCAGAGCCGGTGTTGCCTCCAAGCATCTGTGTACATGGCTTGTTTATAGTCACAGAGAGAGGACAATGGTAGTTCACTGTTCCCTGCAAGTGTTTCCAAACAGCTGTCACCAGGGAAGTTTTGACATGACAGTTTCAGAAGGAGCTGGCTTAAGAAAGAGAAGCCAGGTGGCAGCTTTGCATCCCTGGTGTCTGCTTGGTGCTTCAACTGAGCGTGGGCGCTATATTAGTCCAACTCCGCTGTCATAACAAAATACCACAGACTGGGGGGGCTTACCCAGCAGGCATCTATTAATGTATTTCTCACAGTTCTGGAGGCTAGAACTTCAGGACCAAGGTGCTGGCAGGGTTGGGGTCTAGGGAGAGCTCTCTCGTTGAGCTGTGGACGGCCACCTTCTCAGTGTGTGCTCAGTGGCAGAGACAGAGAAGGAGAGTCCTCTGGTCTCTTCTGCTTCTTGTAAGGGCACTAATTCCATCACAGGGTCCTCACTGTCATGACCTTGTGGGACCCTGGTCACCTCCCAAAGGCCCCACTTCCAAAAACCATTACTTTTGGTGTCAGGGCTTCAAAAATGGAGTTTTGAGGGGACACGGTCATTCAGCGCAGAGCAGACACTGTATTTGCCCTTTGACATTTCTCTTCTCTCCTCCTCCTTCCTCAGCCTCCCCACCTTGCCCTTCTTTGGTTCTCTCTGTATATCACAAAAAGACTGGGAGGCAGGCTTCTTGGTGGCAACAATAATGGTAGGATTTATCTTCTTCTCCTTCAGGAACTCCCCGGATGAATGCAGTATGGCCAAAGGCGGGAAGATGGTGGGCAGCCCCGACACTGTGGGCATGAATTATGGCAGCTACATGGAGGAGAAGCACATGCCGCCCCCAAACATGACCACGAACGAGCGTAGAGTCATCGTCCCAGCAGGTCAGATGCTCATACTTCACTCTGCTCAGTCCGCAAGCCACACCTTTCCAGAAGGCTGTTCAGCTTTCTCTTCCCACCTCTGGCTTCCATCATCCTCACTGGTCTAGGGCCATTATTCTACACGGAAGCCAGCAGGAGTCTGACCACCTTTGGTGAAATGTCCCCTGATCTGTGTGTGTATGTGTGTGTGTGTGTGTGTGTGTGTGTGAGAGAGAGAGAGAGAGAGAGAGAGAGAGAATGGAAATCTATGAAAAGTGACCACTCAAGGGAAGAATTGCCCTTTTTCTGAGATTATTTGGTATTAAATATTTTTTAGATGAAGTGCTCTTCATACTAGATAGTAGGCTTTAAAAAAAAGAAATTTTTATCCAGCAAAAAATAAAACGCTGGGAGCTATGTATTGCGCGTTCTCAAAATCAAGAATTCCAGCTATCCCTGGCCTGTACTACAGATTCCGAGAACCAGAGTAATTCTTTGCCACAGAAGTAATTCTAAACTCAAACCAAAGCAATAGCTCTGAATTTGAGGAAATGCCAGGAACTAACTTGTTGAGCAAAACTGAAGGGAATGGGAAAGATGAGTTTCACACAGCTTCTCAGAGGAAATGTGCCACATAAAACCAAAAATACCATGGCCACAATAAGAACTTACTCCATGGCAGGGTTTTTGGTAAGCAGTTTGGAGACACCATCTCAGGAAATCTTGGGAAATGGAATTCTTAATCACAATTTCCCTGATGAGGAAAATGGAGCTTCCAGAGGTCAACTAACTTTTCCCAGGGTCTAATAGTAAGAGGCCACGTTAGAGTTCACACAGATCTGCCTGCCCACTTTGTTCTCCTCCTTGAGGTTCTGGGCTCAGTCTTGGCTCCTGACACAGCCCCCGTGGGATCCTCCCTGTCACTCCTTGTGGCTAACCATCTGGTCACCCTGTGGCTCAGTCTCGGGAGCTTGGATTTGCTGCCACTTCAGCCTGAAACCCTTGATTCCAGGTAGCTCTGTCTTTCATCAGGGCTGGGTGCAAACTTCTCCTCAGAGAGCCCTTTCCTGAGGGCTTCTCATCTAGAACCATTCTCAACTCCAGTTGGCTGATCTCAGCATCCTCATCTTCCCTGCCTTATTTGTCTTTACTGTGTTCACTCCCATTGGTCATCATACTGCACATTCATGTGAGTGTTTGCTTTTTAGCTTCCTCCCTCCATACAGCCTCAGCCCCCCCAAAGGCCCAACCTCCATGGCCAACCAGGTGCTGACCTGGAATGCAGTAGGTGTTCAAGTGAATATTAACTAAGGGGAGGATGAGTGAAAGGATATCTATGCATGGGCAAGGTTTGCAAGAACGTGATTCTCCCTTGCTCCAGGGGTCACTAAATGCATCTCTGTGAAGTGTGATGACAAACAGTCCCCTCCGTGGTGTGATTCCCATCCCACTGCCCCTTAGTCTGCATACGCTCACTTTCACGGACTTCTGTCCCCTTCCACATAGACGGCAACATATAGAGGATGTGGCCCAACTTCTGGCGTGGGTTTGTGGACCGGACTTTGCTTTAGGATTGTCACGGGGAGAGGGTGGCTCTCAGCAAACTGCATGAAGCTGATTTGGTGCAGTTGATTGAAAAGCATTATCCTTTGGAGCCGTCCCTCATCTTGAGGCATTTTGTAAGACTTTTACTGGGGACAGCAGAGATGAAGTCTCATGTGTACTTGATGACAGGGACAGAACTGATTTTGATGCTGATTAAAAGGCAGTTGACTTTTCTACAGAAGCCCTGTACTTGGTTTGATCATAGCAGCTGAGCTACTTATCTGAAACCCATTGCTCGCTCTTGGGCTGTAGAATAGAATGTTGTTCCTCTGGGAAAAATATGGATATGCAAATGTCCAAGGCAAGCATCCTGGATGTGTGGTACCTACAAAAGGCTGAGAGCAGTTGTTCCTGGGGAAGAATGGAGGGAAAGGATGGTGTTGCCTCAGACACTATCCGGATATAACCAGGATGAGGTAGGAATGCAAAGGATGTCCATCCATGCCCATCTCACCCGTAGCCTTGTTTCTTAAGAGTGTTGTTCCTCCAATTCAGGCAAAACAAAGCTTTTAGTTCTCTAAGATGGGAGAACCAGTCAAGGTCTATATTGAAGATTCTTGTCTTGGTACTTTAGAGAATCACAGATCCAGGAGGTAATGTGTGGTACCACTTAAACTGTTCACCCACGGGGTCATATTTCTGTCACATCGTCAGTGTGCTTTGAAGTCATCAGTATCATTCCCAGCAGGCACAGACTTGAGGGTTGCTACCTTAAGTAAAATGTTGAGAAAACAGGAGAGATACTTATATGGGGAGGAGGCAAAGAACCACTTTAATGGAGTCAGAGCATCCAGCGTGCCTGCTATTGTATAGTAGCTGCTCATTAAGTGTCAGTTGGATGAGTGGACTGATGGTCGTGCAGATTGGCTCACACTGAAGGTTTTGTGTAAAGACTGGTTTCATCCCCTGAAGAAAGTCCTCTTTCAGCTGTTCCCTCCTTTGGTTGCTTCACGCCAATGCAGGCAGTTATTCAGTTAATAGTGTTTGTAAGAGAGCTAGTGGTGGCTGATTTTGCAAGTTGTGAGTCTTTCAGTTATTGGCCAAGCTTCATGTATGTGTGCTCAGACACACAGATGAACACACACGCCACACACTCACACCCACCTACCCACCCACCCACCTACCCAGACGGCTGCATTGCACAATCCAAATAATTCCCCAATGTGGCCATGAGATTGCAGGCCCTGGGGGCAGCTCTGTCAGCTGCTGCATCTGGACCTTCAGCCCCCACTCCAGGACCCAGGCACCTCTTGCAGGCATAAAGCACTCTGCACACAAATGGAATTCTCCAAATCTGCTTCCACCTGGCACATTGAGTTCCTACTAGTTAAACACATTGATTGACACTCAGAAGGGCAAATCATAAAGATAGCTGAGAACAATGACTTATTTCTAAGCATCTGCTTTTATTTTTTTTAAATATTTATTTATTTATTTGTTCATGATAGACAGAGAGAGAGAGAGAGAGAGAGAGACAGGCAGAGGGAGATGCAGGCTCCATGCCGGGAGCCCGACGCGGGACTCGATCCCGGGACTCCAGGATCCTACCCTGGGCCAAAGGGAGGCGCCAAACCGCTGAGCCACTCAGGGATCCCCTCTAAGCATCTGCTTTTAAAATGCAAATTTTTAAGTCTTGTACAGTTGCAAAAGGTGAGTGTCACTCAGCTCCAAGGTGTCAGCAGGCAGTGAGAAGGGGATGCCTCAATCATTGCATGAAGTGTTCATAGGCTAAAAAGGAAAGTAGTATAGGAGAGATGGCCCAGCTACTCACTCTAAATCTAGAGAAAAATATTCCCTCGAAGAACGAGAAAGTCCTGAGAAAAACACTCAATCAATGAGACCAGCAGACATTCTGGGGAGCCCTGGCTTATGCATGTTGTCCTGGAAAAATTGTATGTGTGTTTCTTCCTCTCACAGTACACTGGTTAGATGGTAAATCACATTTGTGCGTTTTCATCTACCTGTCTATTTGGTGTACATCTGTATGTCTAAGTCTACATCTCATGGAGTTGGGCTGTTCCTGACATGGTTGTAGATCAGAGTGTCATTCAGTGAAATCAGTCTTATGAGGAGCTAGACACGTGTAGCCTGGTGAAATGGCACTTCAGTGGTTGGCTCAGCTGGATTTGGATGTCGACTAGAAAATGTTTCTCCAAGTACAGTCAGAATCACTTGCATCAGGACTCCCTGGGAGACTTATGATTTGAAAATGCACATTTCCAAGTTTCCTGAATCTGGATGTGGGGAGGGTCAAGGATTCCACATTGTTGATGCACTGTTTGGGTGATTTCATGCATAATACGATTTGAGAAGCTCTAATCTAAATAAGAGACTGCGAGTAAATTTTACTTGAGTACACCTTAACTGTTTTTAATGAAGGCAGGCTGGGTTACTTTTTAGAAGAGGGAGTGGCCAGGAAGATAGGAAATAACCAACAATTTCACATTGACATTCCAAGCAATTTAAAAAAATGAAGAGTCGCCCATTTGGTGGGAAGCAATGTAATATTGTGTGACAAAGGTACTCAAAAAATAAAAATAAAATCAATAAAATAAAATAAAACAAGCGGTCATATGTTGAGGCATCCACAGGAAAACCCAGGACAATTAAAGTTACAGAACGCAGTGAAGAGTGGAGGAAGCCTGGAGCTCCATTCTGACAAGCTGGGTCAAGCGCAGTATGAGGCCTGCAGGCATTTGGCTGCATTCCTATCAACAGCCAAGACAACTTGGGCACAATGCAGGCCGCTGACTTCCAAGTGTTCCACGTTTGCCTCATTGAGTCTGTGAACATAGATCACTGTTTAGAAACAAATGGGTCGCCATTGCATGATGGAGCTAGTATTCTAAAACTGGATTTCTCCACATTTCACAGAGCATCTGCCATCGGGGACACTGGCCCTCTGTGTACCAGCTATACCTCTGGTGGTCATTGTAGCTTTTTCCGTATTGACAGTGTACTTGGCAGTGTGCTAACCAGCAGGGCTAACAAAGAGGAAGGCACAGTCTTCATCCACTTTTCTTAAAAGTTGCAAAATGGTGACCAAAATGCAATAGGACCTCAGGTTTTAGCAGCTTACATCATTTTGAAAGATTTTTCCTTTTCACTGTTTTTATTCCCTAAAATGGGTGCAGAAGCATTGGGCATTGGGCTTGTCAAACATTTCTACTTTTTTTCCCCTTTTTTCAACTTAAATTCAGTTGATTAACATATAGTGTATTATTAGTTTCAGAGGTAATTTAGTGACTCATCAGTCAAACATTTCTACTTTTATTGTCTCAATATTCACCTTGAGCACAAACACTCATGGCAATCAGAAGTCTCAGAGATAAAGAGTTGCCACATTCACTTGTTCCCTACATTCATTCATTCACTGAGGCTTACTGTGTTTTAGTCACCATGAATAAAAGCTCTTCTATGATTTAAGACCCCCCCCTTTTTTTTGACCCCCCCCCCCCCCCCGCCCAAACACACATGGCTGCAGCTCCTTGTATTATGTCATCTTCAGGCCCTCCACACTGGATCCTTTCTCCTCAATTCATGAAGTATCAGTGAGTATTTGCGAATCTCATGCCTGTCACATAGGAAGTGACCAGAACTGATCAAGAGTAGATAAGACCCATCCACATGAAGTAAGTGGTTCCTGACAAGAGCATATGGGATTAAGAGCTTAAATGACTGGTTCAGACACATGTTTCAGAGCATCTGAGATGAGATGACAATAAACATGACTGTCAAGAGTAGTTTCCTTGGAATCTCATATGATTCCTTAATCTCTTTGCAGCCTCCATCATTTTTCTCTGCCATATCCTGGCCCTGAGTCATATGTTCTCACAGTCTGCATTGCCACAAGCCTATGTCTAGATCCATGTGGTTCCCTCTGATGGAATGCCCTTCCTCCTTTCTTTGCTCACAAATATTTCTTCAGGGAAAATCCACCCTGTCTAGGAAGCCAACCTTAATCTTTTGGCAATTTAATTGCTTCTTTTAAAACATCTAACCAGTTCTTTTATTAGCATGCTTAATTTTCTTTCACATTATATTCTAGAATGCATCTCATATGTACTTAAATCTGCATATACCATTTAATCCCACAAGGATTGGAGATGCTTTGTAGACTAAACTACTGATAAACCTGTGAACCAAATTACTGATCAAAAAGAAATTAGGTATCAGTTTTGAGGCAATTAAAATATTAATGAAAAACCAAAATCACATGAAAGAAGAATGTATCCATTTTGACCACATTTGACCACAAGGTTGGCCAAGAAATTGTAGCCACGCTTCCAGTATGGCTTTGAGCTTCCTGGCAGCCAAAATAAAAAGTCATGTGGGGACATAATCCCTGATTTTACAAAGAAGTTTCACAGGGAAGACAATGTTTTTCTTAATTCTGAATCCCAAATGCAGGATCCCTGGACTTTACACTTGAGGTCCAGTGAGACTGTAGAGGTGACCATATTTCTGACATGATTGCAGCACTGCATTTCACTAGTATGGTCCTTAAGACATCCTTTATGAACAGAGTGAATTACATTAGAGAACAGCTCATTGTGGACAGAGAGCATATGTCCACGGTGAGTCTTTGCTGGTCTGGCTTATTGTAAAGTCAAGATTTTGAGTTCTCAGAGTGGAAGAGGACTCACGTGGCTCTCACATGATTCCTTCTCAATGTGACACCTCCAAGCTGGGCTTCGAAAGCAGGTGAATAACAAGTTATAGAAGAATATCCTCACCAACCTTGGACGGTAAACCTATTTTGTTTGAATCTTGCTAGAGTTAATTAAAGACTGTCTATTCTATTAGATTGCAGGTTGGGGAACACATCTTTTGCATTTTTAATCACCAGACAAAATAGCAGCAGGCTTGTGGCCTGTATGCAGAGGTCAGTAAATGTGCATCTGTTGAGTGAGTGGTAATCTAGATTTAGTTAGCAAGAATCATGGAATCACAGGAGTGGAAGGTATAAGACCCTGGATGATCTTAGCTCAACTTTGTATTATTATTATTTTTAAAGATCTTATTTATTTATTCATGAGACACACACACGCACACACACACACACACACACACACACACAGAGAGAGAGAGAGAGAGGCAGAGACACAGGCAGAGAGAGAAGCAGGCTCCATCCAGGGAGCCTGACATGGGACTCGATCCTGGGCTGAAGGCAGCACTAAACTGCTGAGCCACCAGGCTGCCTTCAACTTTGTATCATTAGTCAAGATTCTTCAGAGAAACAGAACCAATGTCTCTCCATCTCTCTCTCTCCTCTTCCCCATTTATTTATTTATTATGAGGAATTAACTCATGTGACTATGGAGGCTGAGAAGTCTCACAGCCCACAATCTGCTGTCTGCAAACTGGAAGCCCAGGAGAGTCAATGGTGTAGATTTTAGTTCAAGTCTCAAAGCATGAAAGCCAGAAACCTGAAGGCAGAAGATCGATGTCTCAGCTCAAAAACCAGGCAAAGGGAGCAAATCGTCCCTTCCTTCCTCCACCTTTTTGTTCCATTCAGGTCCCTAGTGGGTTAGTTGATGTCACCCACCCACACAGGGGAGGGCAGACTGCTCTATTCAGTCTTTCAGTTCAAATGTTGATTTCTTCTGGATACACCCTTACAGACACACCCAGAAAAAATGTTTAACCAAATGTCTGGACATCCCATGATCCAGTCAGGTTGACACATAATGCTAACTATATCACAAACCTCTTCCTTTAAACATGAGAACGTAGAGTACTGGAGAGAAGGGAAGCGCCTCTCCCCGAGATACTTGCACAGGTGGATAAGACCAGAGCCAGTTCCCAGGCTTGTGTTCACATCTACCTACAGAACTTGTAAGAAAGATGACACGTCTTCATGTTATTTTGTCACGCCACTAAACGCTCCCAAGGATCTCTTCCACTATGTCTACATTATGAAATGGGTTTCTATAATCTTCTGTTTAAATTGCTTCTGTGCAACCAAGTCAAGTAACCAGACAAGCAAACCATCTAAACCTTAAATCCGAAGTCAAAGTTAATTATATTCTTACACTATAAGCTGATTGAGGAAACTGTCCCGGGGTTCTTCTATGTGTGACTGAAATCATAAACACAGAAATGATACAGCTGCCATCTGTTGAGTGCACCCTATTGTCAGGCACTGGACCATCCACTTTGTAGAAAAAGGTAATATCTCATTTAAATCCCCAAGCACCCTGTGGTGTAGGTATTATTCATTATTCTCACTTTATAGATAAAGAAACTAAAGATCATTGCTCAGAAAGTCCCAGCCAACAATTAACAACTCCGAGAGCCAGGATTCTAATCCAGTTCTTTCTGACTCCAGAGTCTGAGTTTCTCATTCTTGTGCTACCCTATCAAAATTACCCAGAGAGGGGAATCCCTGGGTGGCTCAGTGGTTTAGCGCCTGCCTTTGGCCCAGGGCGTGATTCTGGAGTCCCGGGATCGAGTCCCGTGTCGGGCTCCCGGCATGGAGCCTGCTGCTCCCTCCTCCTGTGTCTCTGCCTCTCTCTCTCTCTATGTCTGTCATAAATAAATGAATAAATCTTTTTAAAAAAATTACCCAGAGAGGAACACAAGGACATGAAATGGTGAGATGCTCTTGTTGCAGAGATTCTGAAATGGCCTTTTCAAAGGAGACTAAGTAAAGGACAAGATACTAGAGGAGATGTTAAAATAGTCTACTGTGTTGCTCAGGATGTAACCACTACATTTCTGTGATGGAATTGAAAATAACTTAGATTTAGCATGAGTGGCTAGATGGATGTTAATGTGTGGAGAAAAAAAATTAAGTTAGATGATTTGGTTTGGTTTATTCTGTATTTAAGTTACCAGTGGGACATCCACCCACAAGGCAATCTGAGAGCCATTAGGGTTAAAAGTCATTTATCAGGGCTTACCACACCTGGGTTCTAAACTCTGCCATTGTCTCTCTCTGGGACCTGGAAAGTCACTTAATCTTGGTGTTCCTTGGCCTGCAGCTGCACCAAAATACAGATGATGGTAATACCTACTTTGTATGACACTGTATGGATTAAATAAGAAAATACATCTGAAGCACATAAACAATGCTGAGGATATTGTAAGACCTCCAGATATTATAGTGTTTTTTTTTTTCTTTCATATTCAAGTCAAGCATTTGGGAGAAATCCTGAGATTTGAGGTCGATCCACAGACATAAGCATGTGGTGTGGGTTGAATTGTGGCCCCACAAAAAAGAAAGGTTAAAGCCCTAACTCCCAGTGCTTTAGGACATGACCTTATTTGGAAATAGAGTATTTTTTTATATTTATTTATCTGGAAGTAGAGTGTTTTTAGATTGAATCAAGTCAAGATGAGGTCCTGGGGGTGGGTCTAATAAAATGGTGTCCTTATTGAAGGGAAACATTGGACACAGACATACAGAAAGGGAGGATGATGTGAAGACACACAGGGGATTTGTAATAATGGCCTTGTAATAAAGGCCTTGTAATAATGGAAGCAGAGATTGAATTGATGGAGCTGCAGGCCAAGGAATACCAAGGATTCTGACCACAACCAGAAGCTAGAACAGACAAGGGAAGAATTCTACACAGATCCCCAGAGGGAGCAGGGCCCTGCTGAACCTTGCTCTCAGATGTTGGCCTCCACAACCATCAGACAACACATTTATGTTGTTTTGAGTCACTTAGTGTACTCTCTAATGGCAACCACTGGAAACTAATGTGCTATGCATGTTGTAGGTAGACATGGGAATAGACAGAAAGTACAGGGGTAAGTATGGAGTGAGGACCATGACAAAACTCTGTGGACATCAATATCTAAAGAGGCAAAGGAAACCCGAGCAAGGAGAAACTTTAAGTGGAACAGGTCAATGCATCTCTAAAACATGATGAGCAAAAGCTGTGTTGTCATGGGATAACCAAGGAGAGGCAACAGGGGGAAGAAATGAAGGAAAACAAAATCCTGAAACTAGTTAATCCACTCAGGAAGAGCTGAGAATGACTCCATCCAGTGAAGTATTTGGCGTGTCAGAATGTCAAAGATATGTTTAGAGCCCAGCAAAAATAATTTAGTCATGTGTTATGAATAAAACACTTAAATGAAATTATTGATTCTCAAGCAGGCTAAAGATAGCCATATTTCCTTATAGTGTTTGACTCTTTTGTAGGGTATTACATGATTAACATGTACAATTAATTTTTTGACAGTTAATAAATGCATGAAACAGAGCATAGCATGAGCTAGGCTGACCGGTACATTGGAAATGGAAAAGTTTTAAATAGGTAAAAAAATATGCCGAGAAGACTCTTGGGCCTAGTAAAATGTTGAGCTTAAGAGAGACTTAAGGTGTTCCTCTTAAAGAATACCTGGAAATGTAGCATGGAATCTGACATCTTTTATATGTCTAACTGTGGGGGAAAAAGTCAGTGAATTCCTTAGCAACTCAAAACAAGGAAGGAACTGAGAACAGAGTATTCCTCTGTCCTTTTGTCACCTGGCTGTCACAGGTGACGTGTATGGGGGTGGGATACCAGTGTCTCTCATTCAGAGATTTAGGTCTTTAAGCAGCAAGAGATGAGGTCTTGGTCTCGGTCTTATGCAAAGCAAGGAGTGGGACTTGATCTCTCTCTATGTACATATGCACACAACTGTGTTTTCCAGCAATCCTAGGCTGAGAAATTAAGCATTGAAAAGTGGTCGTAGGCTAATGCCCACCTCCGACACCTGACTGAAGTATGTATGTGATCCTCCTGGAGAGACACATCTTCAATCCAAACTTTACAGAATATTCCTGCAGAGAAAGCTTCACTGTAAAATGACTCTGTGACTCCAAATTACAAAAACAGGAAGAAGCAATCTACCTAGAGCAGGAGTCAGCAGAAACGACAGACAACATGATGAAGCCTCAAGAATGTTAGATAATTGAAGCATGGGATTGAGACTATAAAGTAAGTAGGTTTAAAAGGGGTTAAACACACAGTAGAAGGAACTAGAAATAGAGGAGCAAGACATTATGGAAAAGAACAGATACTTTTGTTTGTTTTTTTGTTTTTTAAAAATATTTTTATTTATTCATGAGAGACAGAGAGAGAGAGAGAGAGAGAGAGAGGCAGAGACACAGGCAGAGGGAGAAGCAGGCTCCATGCAGGGAGCCTGATATGGGAGTCGAACCCGGGAATCCGAGATCGTGCCCTGAGCCAAAGGCAGACACTCAACCACTGAGCCACCCAGGCATCCCAAGAACAGATAATGTTGAAGAAGCAGCATGAAAATTCCTAGAAACACAAAAAAGGATTTACAAGTTATCAGGAACTCAGTAGGTGGGTTAAACAGTTGATTTGAAAAAGTCGAAGAGTGAATTAAGGAAAGTAGACTTGCAATTGATTTCAGGGTGCAGATCACTGATAAAGACATGGAATTTATGAGCAAAGGTCAAGGGCAGGGAAGGGGCTCGTGATAATGTGCTGAATCTAATAGAAGTTCCAGAAAGGAGGGAGTAAAAAGAATGGACAAGATGAAATATTTGAAGAGATAAAATCTGACTTGGGGCACCTGGGTGGCTCAGTGGTTGAGTGTCTGCCTTTGGCTCAGGTCATGGTCCCAGGGTCCTGAGATCGAGTCCCGCTCGGGCTCCCTCCAGGGAGCCTGCCTCTCCCTCTGTCTATGTCTCTGCCTCTCTCTCTCTCTCTCTCTGTCTCTCATGAATAAATAAGTAAAATCTTTTAAAAAAAATCTGACTTTTCAAAATTTATGAACAAGACCATTTTCCATATACAGGAAGCAGAAGATAGAAAGAGATAAATAAGAATAAGTACACACTAATCATATTCTGGCAAGACTGTAGAACACCAAAGACAAAGAACTTAAAAACCAGCAAAGAAAAAAGACTATTTGAAAATAATGACAGTTGTAAGGACAGCAGACTTCTCCACAATGACACACAACACTGAGGGCAGTAGAGAAAAATATTCAGTGAGCTAGGAGAAACTGACAAAATTCTAGCTCTCTTCTGGGCTCTTAACTTTTTTTTTTCTGCCATAGACTCATTTAGTAGCTTCTTGAAGCCAATGGGCTCTTTAGAATAAACTTCAGAGGAATATGATTTTAAAAAAAAAAAACTTTATTAAGAGTGCATTATAATCCATTCTGTAAATTGTGGGGAGAATAAAGATACTCTCAAACAAAAGTCTGAGTTTGTTGCTAACCGACCCTCACTTCAAGAAATAACAGAAAATCTAATAAAGAAAGTAGATCCTAGAAGAAAGGAATAAGATACGGAAATGAGAGCAATGAAATTAGTTGAAATAAGAATAGCTCTAGAGGTGCCTGGGTGGCTTAGTCGGTTAAGTGTCTGCCTTCAGTTCGGGTCATGATCTCAGGGTCCTGGTATTGAGCCCTATATTGGGCTCCCTACTCTGTGGGGAGTCGACTTCTCCCTCTCTCTCTCCCTCTGCCTGCTGCTCCCCCTGCTTGTGCGCTCTCTCTCTCTCTCATTCTGTCAAATAAATCTTAAAAAAAAAAAAAAAAAAAAGAATAGATCTAAAGAGAAATGGCTATAGAGTAACAACCACAACCTCCTAAGTAGGGAGAATAGCAACAGAGTAGAATAAAAACACTGGATAATATCATCATTCAAGATTAAGGATGATCATGATGAGAGTTCAAGACTTTTAAATTCCTTGCTTTCTTTGGGAAAGGGATAAATTTGGTGATTAAATTTGGATTTTGTTAAAGAGTAACAAGTAAAGAAATAGAACTTGAATGTTAAACAGCCAGACCAGTAGAGAAAGGAAAAAAAAAAATGAAGAAAAATCGATAAATTCAATAAGACGCTTACGAAGGAGGAATAAAGAACATATAAAGCAAGGTAAATAAAAAGAACACAATAAGGTGGCAGAAATCAGATCAGTAACAATACATATAAGTAGACCAAAGTTGCCATTAAAGAGAGAGTGATTAGATTTAAAAGAAAATACTCGAAAGTCAATTAAGTACTGTTTACAAAAACATTAACACAAAGAAAGGATGACAGCAAACAGATGGAATAAGATGTACTAGTCAAATTCTAATCAAAACAAACTTGACAAAAGTGGAAATAGCAGAAAGCACTACTGGAGATAATTGAGTTACATTCATGAAAACTACATGACAATGATGAACTTGTATATACATAGTAACATAGCCTCAAGATATGTAAAGAATTGTAAAGAGAAAAAGACAAATCCACTTTAGGTGAGAGATTTTAATTTGCCTTTCTCAGCAGCTGATAGATCATTGACCAAAAAATTAGGTATCCATTATCAATTTTAATCCAATGATTTGAGGAAACCTCTACCTAACAATGAGAGAATATGCATTCTTTTTAAACTCTCAAGGGGCATTTGCAGAAATTGCAGAAATTGGCCATTCAATAGGCCACCAAAAAAGAACAACCAGAATCAAAGAAAATCAGTGTTATATAGACCTCATTCACTGGCTAATTCACTAATTCAAAAAAAATTAGAGATCAAAGCTATCAAAATGGTAACTGAACCTCATCTATAAATTAGGAAATTAAAAGGTTCAGAAACAGAATCCAGTGTAGGCTTCTTTTTTGTTTTTTAAAAGATTTTATTTATTTATTCATGACAGACACACAGAAAGGCAGAAAGACAGAGGGAAAAGCAGGCTCCCTGCAAGGAGCCCGATGTGGGACCCGATCCGGGGACCTGGGACCATGTCCTGAGCCAAGGAAGGCAGATGCTCCAAAACGCTGAGTCACCCAGGCGTCCACCAGTGTAGGCTTCTTGAGTTCAGATTTCAATCTGGGGTAAAGTAAAGCCCAAAATGAAGCCAGTTCTCTCTGTTGAGCCTACTTTGTGAATGTAAAGTCTCTCCCTAACAAGAGGCAAAATGTTAAATCTTATTTTTGCAGGCTTTTGAGTGTCTTGGACAGCAGATTGGCAGACTTGCCCAGGGCCTGGTTTTATAAACAAAGACTTCATAGGATTGTGATATGGCTTAGAGGTACAATTTGTGTCGATATTTGTTCTTAAACAAGGGTGATTTTTCTATCTGGAAGCCAATATTTTACGCTGGTATTCAAGAAAAATGACACTAGGGCTTATATTCTCACCAGTTTGACTCTTGCTTAACCTGACTTTTATTCGTTCCTCTGGGGGGTCTCTGACACAGAATGTTTGCCCACATGAGGTATTCTATTTCGTGAAGATTCAGTACGTCTTTGGCAATGCAATATCCTTTTGCCTGATTTAAATATCTACTTAATATTTTCCTGGCATCAGTGGAACGCTACTAGGTCAGAAAACAGTTTCAGGGAAATGTAAAAATAATTTCAACCCTCTACCCACACACCGCTTGCCACCCCCCAACCCCAGCAGTAATTTAAATGGTGCAACTCCTGAACTCTATGCTTCGCCTTTATTATTTTTCTTTTCATTTCAACTTACCGAAATAGCCTTCGTAAAACTTGTAGTTATTAACCATGGAATCAAAGATACAAATAAGAGGCTTCAGAGACTGAGGACTTCTTTTTCCCTTTTCCCTTGGAGTATGGGGTTTACCATTTTGATGTCCATGAAATGTGGACTGATGACACAGCTATTTTCAAAACAATTGGCCCGGAGGCTGAAAACAAAACAACTTATCTTCAGTGGTTCGTGATTCATCTGACAGAAGCACCTCCAAAAGCTTCTCAAAATAAAGCGTAAATCAGACTTTTGTGCTTAAAGGAAGAGGCTGGCCCTGAGATAGGAGATTGTTTATTCCATCTCAGCAGAGTTTGCGATGTGAAATCCACTGTGTGGATGCATTATTTCTCTGCAGTGTTATTGTTGGCAAAGTGCTTTCACATACATTATCTCATTTACTTTTCTATTCCCCTAACATTTCACTTAATTACCCACAGAAAAAGAAAACAAAATCCAGAAAGGTTAGCATTTACATCTAGTAAATCGTTGAATCAGAACCCAAATATTGGTATTCTGGCTCCCAATAAAGCCTTTTATTTTACCACCGAGGTTGCTGTGCTTGATGTAATTGTAATTTGATTCCTCAGACATTTTCAGTGACTCTGAAATTCCTGAATCATAAAGTTCAGGCTTCTTAGCAAGATACTGAAGGCTCCCTGTGATGGTACCCCAACTTTCATCTCCGTCCTCCTGTGTTTGTGTGCCCCCTCTCAAGCCCTCTACTCCAGCCACACCCAATTTCTCACTTCTCCCTCAACACCTCAGGTGTTTCATGTCTCTGCGGGCATGAAGCTGGGCTCTCGCTGTTCCCCTAAACTAAAGGGCTTCTCTGCTTCTGTCACCCGAATCCTGTCAAATGCTTTTCATTTATGTAGTCTCGAGCAAAGCCTTTCTGGTGAAAACTCTGCCTTTTCCCTTGGTAGGTCTCCTTTTCCTTGTCTCCTCTGGATCCTTCTAGCTTGAGTTAATTAATCTTAGACCTCATTTGATGGGAGTCTTGCTTTAGGTCCTTGAATTCTGCATGTTGTTTCATAGAAGAAGGAATAGCCGGCTTCATCATGAGGTCAAGTGATGGGTCCTGAGCCCCACTGGTCTCTGGAGGCCGAAGGTATGGAATGGCACACCTAAACGTAGCTAAAGGTGATGCCTTGGCTGGGGTTAATTCTGTGGCTCCCTCCTGTTTCTCCTTTGTATGCATAGTTGGGGATAAGGGAAGGAGGTAAGGTCTGTTGAATCTTGTGGGACCTTGTGAGCCCCCTTCTGTGATGGCAGAATGGGACAGAAGAAGACAGCTTTGCTAATATACCATGAGCATGGAGGAGACCCTAGAGACTACTGGGGTGTCTGGAGTTGAAGAGAGAGCTGGGACCGAACATACTGACCTGAACTCTACAAAACGCTGCCTACCGCTGCAGCATCCATGCCTGGCCTTGGTAGCTGGGGAAGGTGGGGCTCACTGTGGGACTATCATTGGTGCAGGATTCGGGCTTGCAAGTCTTGTTGTCACTTCCCTGCCCAGAGGGTCATTATAAGTGCTTATCCCTCAAGAGCATCAAGAACTGATCCCCAAAGGAGGTGGTGAGGGAAGGTAAGGGATTAAGAAGGGGCTAGTTCTGCATGCAGTGGGTGTGTTTAGGCACAGGCATGGGGCAGTGGTTCAGGAGATGGCAGGCAGTAGTGTGTGGTTGTAGGATGACAGGATGGGGAGTGGTTAGCATGACATCCCATGAAGATACTGGGGTCTAGCAAACTCAGGCTTCTGTGCTTCATGTTGAGGTGATTGGGCTTGTCCCTTGAAAAGTATTCTCTGTTATGACACCTCCAGAGTAGGTCTGGAATAATGGCACCCCATGAGTAGGTCAGAAAGGACCATCCTTATTTACTCTATCATATAACCATGGTTTGTTTTTCTATTCTTTGCTTATAAACTTGTAGGGCAGGGATGCAGAGATCCATTCCTAAAAAGATTCAGGAGTAATACAACTTTGTGTAACTTTATTCTTTTTGAATGAAACAATCCCCATTAATAAACTGTATAAGAAAGTGAGATTAAAATAGTATGCCCTTGAAAGCTTTATAAAAACACTTTAACAAACATATATGTATATAAATTCTTTGTTGGGGATCCTTGGGTGGCTCAGTGGTTTAGTGCCTGCCTTTGGCCCAGGGTGCAATCCTGGAGTCCAAGGATCGAGTCCCACATAGAGCTCCCTGCATGGAGCCTGCTTCTCCCTCTGCCTCTCTCTCTGTCTCTCTCTCTCTCTGTCTCTCATGAATAAATGAATAAAATCTTTAAAAAAATAAAATAAATAAATAAATTCTTTGTAAGATCTTGTTTTGATTTTGAAACAGAGCAGCATACGTTTTTATAAACAATTTTTAAACCTAAGTATTATATGTCTATTGGAGAGAAAATACAGTTTAGTGAAAAAAAAAAAATCTCCATCACCTTCTCCCCAGAGACGACAGTTGACATCTTACTGCCAAGCTCTCCAATATTCTTTCTGTGGTTATATTTACATTTCTTCGCCAACAATAATTATGCTTCAGTAATGTTTTCAAAGGTTTCAACTTAATCCACTTTAAGCATTTTTTCATATCAATAGATTCAGCAGTATGATTTTCATTTCAAAGTATCACAGGAATATCCCTAAATGTGCTGCAACTTAACTAGTTTTCTTTGGTTGGACATTTAGGGTGTTTCCAACGTTATGCTATTATAAACAGCACTACAAAGGACATCCTTGAAAATAAATCATTGCGCACATCCTCTATTATTTCCTTACGATAAATTTCTAGAAGTGGAATTTTTAGTTGAGAGACGATGCACACATTTTTTTAAAAGACATTTCAAATGTATTGCTGAATTGTTTGTTGGAAAGGTGGTAGCGATTTATAGTCATGCCAGCAGTACGAGAGAACAGCCATTTCACCAACCCAAAGTGAGAATGTTCGTAATAAGAACAATGCAGGTCTGAGGAATTGGCCTCTGGGGTCTTGCCCATAGGTCTTCGAAAGGAAAACTGAATGAGCCATGATAGTCCTGGGCTTAACAAGGGAAACCAATTAACAGTGTACCAAGGGACCACAGAGAGATTAGACTTCTCTTTTTGGCTGTTTTCCTAAGATGTCATTTTACCATTTTAACATGAAGTCCATGACTTTTGGGAAGATGTTTATATATCATTTTTAGAATATCTAGTTATACCATTAGGAGAAGAAAACGCAATTTCACTCTGGACTGATTTCTAGGAAGTAGATGCTCCTCCCCCCCCCCCCCCAAAAAAAATAGTCCTTCTAAGTTGTTAAAGGCAAAAACAAAACAAAACAAATATGAAGGGTTTGCCTAATACCTCATGGTGGGATTTAAAGAAATGACCCGAGAAGGCTGGCGGATGGGAAGACCTTCTGTCTGAGAGCCTGTGACTGTCCTCTGCCTAGAACCTAGGGGCATGAGGGCTTGAATTGAAAGGATCCATGTCTGCATAATGAGGAATTGTGACAGGCCATGAGCAAAAGAAGAAAGAAGGACCTTCTATGAAAATAGTCTAGAGTTTTGACCATTTTCTCCCCCAAGGTCAAATCCCAACATAATGGCAAAAGAGCCATCTGAACTTAATGGTAGACAAAGCTAACCTCCCGTGGATACACTCAATTTTCACACACTAACAAAGTATCTCCGCGTGTTTGAATTACACAGGGATGTGCGCACCTTCCTGTCAACACTACCATTTCAGTTTCTGTAGATGGCACAGAATCAGAGCTCTCCTGGGTTTTCAGATTCTGTACACTGGTGGCTGGTTGAGAATGTGAGTGTTACAAAATTGGTTGAAATCCTAACCAGAAAAATGGAACATGTGCCTGCCCTACAGCCCAGCAGTTCCACATCTGGGTGCTCCCCTCAGGCCAGCACTTCCCTGTGCTTAACCTGCATGCGGATCATCTGAGGATCTGATGAAAATACAGGTGGGGAGCGGCACCTGAGATTCTGCTTTTCGAAGTAGGTCTCCCAGGTGATGTCAACGCCTCAGTATCCCAGGACCACACTCCAAGCAGTGAGGCCCATGGGTCGATGGTCTGAACCTCACTTGCACCTAAGAATTACCTGGGGAGCTTTTGATAGTTCTGATGCCAGGGCTGCCCTCCAGCAGAATTAAGCTAGAATCTCCTGGGATGAGACCAGGCTCAGTGCTCCCATCCCCCGTGACTCCAGGGTAGAGCCAGAGCTGTGGACCAAGGCAGATGCCTTCACATGTGCGCGGGAAGGGAGGCACTCAGACGTTCACTGGTCTGTGCGGGTGGTGGTGCCCAAGAGCTGCTTACCCAATTGAACATGTGTTAACTTGAACCCATCTTGAAAACACGGTGGTGGGTGCCAAAAGAAAATCAGATACCATTCATGTTAAGTTTAAAAACACAAACAATACACATAGTTGATACGGTAACAGTATTCAAATACACATAGAGATGATGCATGCATCAAGTCCAGAATGGTGATTGCTTCTGGAATGTTCAGGAGGGGAAAGCGAGGGAGTGGATTCTATTGGATTTGAATCCAATCTTTCAGTTAAAAAGATATGAAACATTAGGGTGTGAAAGGGAAGGGGGAGGGGAGGCAGAAGGAGAGAGAAGGAAAAAGGAAGGAAGGGAGGAAGGCAGGGAGGGAAGAGGCGAGACCTCTGGTGCTGTGACGATCTGGCTGCTTCTCCCTGTTACTGCTCTTTACTTCTGGAAACTTGAAGTCTCTCCCAACAGCACACAGCATGTGCCACTCCTGAGTAGCCTGAAACACTCATAAGATCAAACAAGCTTCTAAAGCTATTAGCCATGAAGTGATTCAAAGGGATGACTTATCCCTACACCAGATTCTCACTCATGATCAGAGCATCTTGGCATGCCCAACCTCTAAGGGTCTGTCCTAAGAACCAAGGTCAAGGCTCTCATTTACATATAAAACAGACACGGAAGAAGCAGTCTCTGGGGGTTGCAGCACACTGAGAGACCCTGGGATTTGAACTCTGGGTTGCCCGAGTGTCTCCCATCTGCCAGTATTTGGGGACCTTGAATATCCCTCTACCCGGACTGTTCCTGTGGGGGCAGTTCCGGCTGTATTTCCATGGGGATTCTCCCCAGGGCTGTGCCATCTGGGATCCCACGGGGTCCCCTCCCATATGTGGCATTGCCTGCATGCCTTGGGGTGTTTGCTGCAGCTGTGGAGTGAGAAAGTCCCCCAGCCCTTCCCCTACCCCTGCAGCGCCAGCTAGGTGCAAAACCAGAGTTTCTGCGGGAAAAGCAAGTGACTAACTGACAGCTCTCTCCTAGAAATGCTAGCTCATCAGAGGTGTTAGGGTTTTGGTTTACCTACACTTTACTTCCAATTTTGTGGTCAGGAGTCTTCAGTATTTTGTACAAATACTTTCTGGTGTGACAGTAATTAACACCTTTCCCATGTGTGTTGTGAACTCTATTTTCATATAAAGATGCCCATGGTTTAATAAGGAAAGAAAGTTGCCATTTTTTTTTCATTTTTAAATACATAAAAGTAGGGACCCCTGGGTGGCGCAGCGGTTTAGCGCCTGCCTTTGGCCCAGGGCGTGATCCTGGAGACCCGGGATCGAATCCCACGTCGGGCTCCTGGTGCATGGAGCCTGCTTCTCCCTCTGCCTGTGTCTCTGCCTCTCTCTCTCTCTCTCTCTCTGTGTGACTATCATAAATAAATAAAAATTAAAAAAAATACATGAAAGCAAAAGTAAATGAAAAAAAAAAAAAAGAATAATAATAAAAACAATCCATCCCCAAGTGAAACTTTCGATTTCCCGAGCAACCAGGGGGCCAAGTGGTGGGAATAGTCCTAGGCTTTCCAGAACAATTCACTTTAAAGGCAGTGATCTCTGCCTGTTGGGTCAGTTGTGTTTTTATCTTTCCCCCAGACACCTTGTGACAGGTCCCTGAGCCTGGCTGGAGGCTCTTCTCCTGGGACAGTGGGGGGAAAAGGGGCCGCTCTGGAAAGCTGCGACTGCTGGGGGCCCCGCCTGGGACATGACTCTGCCCTGGGAATGTGTCCACAGGAACTGATGGGTTATGCTCCTTCCCCTTTCAGATCCCACGCTGTGGAGCACGGACCACGTCCGGCAGTGGCTGGAGTGGGCAGTGAAAGAATACGGCCTTCCGGACGTTGACATCTTGCTGTTCCAGAACATTGATGGAAAGGAACTGTGCAAGATGACCAAGGACGACTTCCAGAGGCTCACCCCGAGCTACAACGCTGACATCCTTCTCTCCCACCTGCACTACCTCAGAGAGAGTAAGATGGTCCCCGCTCGGGGCAGAGGTCACTGTCGTGCTGGTTCTGGCTAACCCGAGTGGAGAAGGTTCAAAACAGTTTGTTGACAGCTTCTTCCTGTCCTAGTAGTTCTCAGTTAGGGTCTGAGAGGACCAAATGCTTACCAGGCCGTGATTTAGGTGAACGTGGTAAGAAGCAGCCAGCGCGTGCCCCAGGAGCCCCAAAGTCACATTGGCTTTCAGCTGCCTCCACCAGGGTCACGTCCAGCAAGAAGACCACATGGCAGAGGGAAGCAAAGCTTTGTCTGGTCACACATGACTGAGTCTCCGTGGTGCCCCACCCCGAAATAGCAACAGACGGAAAGGCCCCTCTCTGATGGGATTAGGGGGTTTATCCTCCCTAAGGCTAAACTGGGTCTCCCCTAGATCCCACCTGAACACAGGTTTCCGTTTGGGATCGTGAGATGTGGCTCACCTGACAATGGGAATGGCATATTGGCAATCGGAGGCATGAATTCACGAAGTTTGCTGCATGCTTTAATGTTTCAGGCATCAAGCATGGTTAGCGGGAGATGGAAGTAGCGCAGTAGTTGGGGGTTGTGAACTCTGGTGTAAATGCTTTGCCTGGCATCTCCATCACTCATTCCCTGAATTAAATATGGGCCCACCTAGGTTTTAACACGCTAACAAGCAGCAGGGCCATGGAGAGATTTCCAAGCAGCCCACGATACTAGGGTGGGAGTGGGGAGGTGTTTTTCTTCCTTTTCTCTTCTTTTTTTAAAAGAAGGTAATTCTCTCTTTTTTTTTTCATTTTGATGTTGCTTTTTTGTTTTGTTTTGTAGCTCCTCTTCCACATTTGACTTCAGATGATGTTGATAAAGCCTTACAAAACTCTCCACGGTTAATGCATGCTAGAAACACAGGTAATGCTGGCCCCGCCCCTACCCCACAGGACAAACGTAGGGTCTTGGCTCCAGGTCGCATGCTCTCAGGCTGGATCGCAGGACCCTCAGAGCGGTCAGGAAGACAGAACACAGGATGGTTGAGGGCTTCTGGCTGCGCAGGAGGCTCTGGCTGCTGGAGGAACCAGCGCCTACAGGCAGGGGGTGCCCCTTGGTTTCCGAGCACGCCCCCCTCCCCTTGACCATCAGAGGACTTCTTGTAACAGAGCCGTGCAGAACTAGCCTTTAGCCATGGCCTTAGCTCACGTTGGCTGGATTATAATCTGCTGCTGTTTGTCCTCAAATATACGCTGTGCTGACTGTAGACACTAAAAGCATGTTCAATATAAAGGGGCCCTTAGTATTCCTCCCCCCGCCCTTTTCATTTTTGTTCTTAAAGGAATGTGTCTCAGAACAGGCAGTTTTTATTTATTCCTTTTAGGAAAAGTTTCAGGACATTTCACTTGTCTCGAGTCGAATCTTCTTGCACAGACTTTGGACATTGGCAAAAGGCAGCAGGAAGGAACGCTCATTGGTCACTTTCTATGAGCTTCCGTCGAAAGGGAAGCCGCGTTACAATTTTGGAGGATATGAAATTGGTTACTAACCCAATACTGCTGTTCTGCCTCTAACCACAGATTCTGCGTTTTCTTTATTTATTGCCTGAGCCTAGTAGAGTCTAACAGGATGCTTCGTCCCTGCTAACCTCCCCCCCCCCCGCCCCCCACTGCCCTTATAGTAGAAGTTGGCTTTCTGCAGATGATGTGCTCCCGGCTGGCATCCACTGTCTCCCTCCAGATAGAGACCACTACAGAAGCATGGCCACAGGCTGCTCACCCCGCTGTTTCAGCTGCAGGGACCCTGTGCCACCACCCAGGCTAGGGGGGAAAGCTTCACATTCTGGCAAGGCTTGGGTAACCCACTCGTAAGCAAGTTCTTGGCCAGCCTCCCATGGAAGTACAGCAGTGTTCCAACCATTTGCCAGTTTACTTTATAATGTGTAATGTGAGTGAGTCCAGGTTTGAGTGTTACAGTGAAATTGCTGCTTAATCTTGGTCCTCAATATTCAGAACTTTGCGCTTTTAATGTAAAGTAAGGAAGAAAATGCTTTGAGTCATGAGTGCGCCTCTCAAGGCTGATGTGTGCAAATTCTATCTATCGCATCAGCCTATTCTTGACCTTGTGGCCAGGAATAACAAATAACTTAGACAAAGTAATTTCCTTCTCTTAGGAAACACCTTTGGGCTATCCACAGTTTCTGATAATTTCACAGTTGTTTAAAAAATGTATAACAGGGAGTGAAAGTTTCAAGAAAGCTCTGCTTTTGTGACTGTTGTCACTGTTAAACATCAAAGCAGTCAGAGAACAGGACGACCAATTCCAAATGGACTGAACTGCAGAAAGGGATTTTTTTTTCTGCTCACAACAGGGGCATTGATAGAGAGGAGGGGAAACATGCCTCTGAATAGAGATGTGGAGTCACTTTTAATAAGATCCATATATTCTTTGGCAAAATTTTTGCAATTCTTTGGTATGACTTTCTTTGCAAGGGCTCTGTAAAATGTTTTATGGATTTTTATGAATTTAAAAATGCAAAGATACACCATATAATTTTTTTTCTTAATAAGATGAGATTGCTGGTGGGGCTAGGGTGAGTGGGTGGGGACAAACAGATGGGCTTCAGCAAGAAGCTATAAAATCAAAACACAAGACACTATAACAAATGGGGCACAGCTTGACGTCCACTTCCGTAGTCAGAATCCACTTCTGCCCCAAGTGCTCGTCCCTTCCTCCTGAAGTCTGGAACAGCAGGATAGAGGGGCTCACCTCCCTTTGGTGTCACAGGGCAGAGTAGATTTGACACTGTTGCTGAGATCAACAACCACAGCTAAAGACCTTCACATGTTTTGTCTTTCCTTTCGTCTGCAGGGGGTGCAGCTTTTATATTCCCAAATACTTCAGTATATCCTGAAGCTACGCAAAGAATTACAACTAGGCCAGGTACGAAAACGCCCCTGTGTGATCTGTTCCTTGAGACACATCCCAGGATGTCCCGTGAGATCCGTGACCTAAGTCACGTGAGTCAGAGGGAGCGGATCCTGGGTCTGAAGGGAGTCTGAGAAGTCTCATACTGCCTCTGGATCGGGAGCCTAAATTCGATCCGACCATTTCATTCAAAGATCACACCGAAGGTCCCTGACTGCAGAATTCAAAACAGATCAGCCCTTTAACTAGCTGCTTTCAAAGACAGACGGGCAAAGACGGCATGTGGATGCCTGGCAGTCAGGAACCCGTCTGCTCTCGAGGTGATGGAAGGATTTACATCCTTGGGCGAACACGCAACGCACAAGGCATCCCCTTGGTGCTAGTGGCGACTTCCCAGCATGTCCCAAGAGCCAGTCATACAGGGCAGAAGCATGCGATAGAATTTACATCGGACCCTTACTTTACGTCTTTCCTGATGATTTCTCTAGGTAGTTGATTTATGTACCATTTACAGAAAGTACATATTATCAAGTGCTTGTTAGTGACGAGCACAATATTACGTTTTGGGAGTGTGAGGATGAGCTAGGCTTCAGGAAGCATCCCACCTTCAGAAAGCTGGCCTGTTCATTCCACAGATGTCCAGGCGTGCTTCCTGTATGCCAACCACGGAGGGTACAATGGGATCCAGCTTACAGGCGCACGTACGTGCTTTGCCCGAAGTTCTAGATGTTTCAGTAGAGCCACCTAGAGCCAGAGATAGATGCACACACATAAGCATTTAATCATAAGAGCTAGCATCAGAGCCGGAGACAGACACGTACATGTGAACGTCTAGCCTGAAGCTCCCGCCTGACGGTGGAGGCGCCACCTCTAACAGCAGAGACTGTAGGAGCAGGAGGGCTTGCAAATGTACCTCCCACGAAAGGAAGAAGGATGCTCTCCAGAGGAAGGGCCACATGCTGATGGAGGATTAGATGTGTGCCAGGTGGAAAAGGAGGAGAAGGGTATGCACGGTGTAGACCTGTCTCCTCACCAGGACTTGAAATGATAACCTGCCAGCCTTCTACTGAGGATGTGGCCATTCAGGGCACTGGGCTGGTTTTTCCATATTCATTCGTGGATCATGTCTTCCTAGACCCAAGCTGTCACCCTTTGACCTCTGGGTCATGTCCAGAACTCATTTTGAATTCGTCCAGGGCACTAAGCTTGGCACCACTCTTTCCAGTGAGAAAGACGGGATCATTGAGCTAAATAGCAAGAGTGAAGAAGCTTTTTAGCATTGCTCCCACCCCGACACTGCCCTGTTACAGCCATACTGCCTTCAGGCTGGCGATTATCCTCTTCTCTAATCTTGGATGAAGGGTTTGGCCCACTGCTCCCAGGGATCGTGGCGGAAAGGCTTAGCCAAAGTGCTCAGTTACCTCTGCCATTGTAGAGATGGCCTAGGCCATTTAATAGGGAACAAGACCCAGGATCCAGAGTGAACTAGACTGTGAAAAACCCTGCTATTTACCTCTAATAAATGCATCCTTGGGAAAACAAACAGAAGTATAGGAAAATCACAAAGATTTTTGTGAGCATTTAAAAAATATTTCCAAAACAACAACAAAAAACAATAACAACAACAACAACAAACATTTCCATCCATACTTAAAAAAAAAAAAAAAAAAGGAACTTATCTAAAATGGTGGGCCAGGGCTTGTTTGCTTGCTTGCTTGCTTGTTTGTTTGAAGCTGCCTCATAGATGCCTCTGACTAAGTCACAAAATCCAGGGATTGTGAGCTAGTGTGGGAGTTTGGTCAAAAGGCCACAACATTAGCCAAATCCATTGATAAAGCCCAGTGGTCAGACCAGCTAGCTGGTTGCTTGTTGCTGCATAGGACAGTGGATCCTGGAACCACTTCTTTTTCATATTTTCGGACATAGTAGATTTGGAAAATATGGCCTCCCAGGTGTATAGAGAGGGGGAGGCTGGGAGGTGATGGCTGGGACACCCCTCTGTGCTGCCCTGGGGAGGACAGGTGGCAAAGTCAGGTGCACCTTCCAGAGCTCTGATAAGGCTCTTCCTTGGGGCCATAATTTGTGTGTGACCTGGAAGGAGATCACACCTCCATACCTCCATACTTCCATACCAGGAGAGTCCATTCCTAAGAGTCCGTTTGTATCAAAAATACCTGTTTTGATAGCCGCTGCTGTGATTGTCAAGGGAGATACATACACATTGATATGTGAGCTATAAAGAGTCAAACCCAGCAAGCCAGGACTATTTGCTGAAAGCCAGATTCTGGGTTTCAGCCTTGGAGAAGAGACTTATTTCCCTACTAGGTGGGAGACAGGGATCAACCTTGAAGGAATGCTCTTTTGAGTCAGAAAGCCCTTTACGGTGCAGGTGAAAAGCTTGCACTGGCTCTGGGGAAACAGGGCAGTTCCCAGAGCAGCACTGAGGATCCAGCTGTGCTCCTGTGCTGTCAGAAGAGGTGGTTGCTGGTTGTCTCCCTGTGAGAGGTTCTTGGGCCCTTGGGGATAGAGACCCGAGTTCCCCATTCCCTGCCCTCTTGGTTTGCTGAATTGTGACCTTCATGGCCACTCCATTCTCTAACCCCACAGCCGTGGGAACAGGGCACTTGTTCCAGCCATCCTGCCGGGTCCTACTTCACAGGCCCCCTCCCCACATGTTCTGCCCCCTCCCTTCTTTCTGCCTTGAGTGACCCGTCCCTGAGCTGTTGGTCCCAGTCTACTTTTCCCCTCTTTCCTAGCCTTCCTTCCCAAATGCGTCACTGATTCCTGAGTCTGCTGACTGCTTACCCAGTCAAGTCGCTGTGTCATTTAGTCTTACCCCACAGCTGTCCAAGACTGTTTACTGACTTCACAGACAAGGACACGTGGACATATTACTGCTCTGTTCATTTATCTTCCTTCTCTTCCCAGGCTTGCTTCTATTTGTTTTTCCCAGATGTTCCTGGTTCAAAGTGCACCCTCTTTCGTGATCCCTTTGTTAGGTTAGCATTTAGATCCATCTCTCTCCTACCTACTCTTATAAATTATTGGCACATAGGCATATCGTTTTACATTCTGGTTTTTGTGGTCATGATTTTATGGTGTTTCATGGTTTTTTGGGTTGTGTCAGTTGTAACTACTAGAAACCCTTTCTCCTTCTCTCCTGTAAGTACCCTCTTTCCTTCTCAAACACATGCCTTTTGGAGCCATGGTCCCATTCATAGGAAAGCTCTGGTGTGTGCCATCAGGGCCATTCTGTAATCTTGTCTCTCCTACTCCATTAGCACACAATCCGTGTACTGTGACACCCATCTTGAATGTTATCAAAAGAGGCTGAAGGGTTGAGCCAGCAAATACAGCCTTGATTTTCGCTTTTCAGCTGGTGCTCTTCTAGGGTTTCTCAGAAACTTAAATGACTCCATCAGAGTTCTCAACCTAGTGATACTCATTGTTACCAGTCGAGTGGCAAGGCAGTGCAGCTATGCATGTTCTCCTCTATCAGGTGCTATATAAAACCTGTATCCCAGCTCATGGCCAAAAATGCACTCTTTGCTTTCCCCCTGGCTAGACTATTACCACAGAGATCTGCACAAGCTATGTGATACAGGAATGCAAGATGTTCCCAGATCTCTATGTCTTTGATAGAGGATATTAGAATACTGTAGGAGGGTCTGGAGGAAAACAAGGAGAATGAATGACTTAATCACATTAGGGTTGACTCCAAAACTTCTTTCCATTGAGTATGGCTTTATTGGTTGGTCCTGGACAATAGCTCTTGGTCTGTCTTCACATTAGCATCTAGGTTCACTGATAGCAGGCAGATCTCATCTTTTCCCTCCCACCTCAGCCAGGGCCCTTTAGCACTACTTTGCAAACATGGCATGGATCCTGCAGAATGATAATGAGCTTTTCCATGGTCCAAGTTCTGGTCCATTAAAAAAATAAAGTGAGCAAGTGGACTTGGTGAGGGCTAGAGGATGTTCATCTCTAAGCTTGATGAAAGCAGAATACAAAACTTGGTGGACCTAACACAGGAAGGAGAATAGAATATATATATTATCTTGATTCACTGGCAACCAGTTCCAGCTCCCAGTAAATGAAGTGCTGGTATGGAAGGACCCAAAACCAGTAAAACTCCCTATTTTTAGTTTTGTGCTTTTTGATCTGGATCATGGCATTAAGCACATTTCTGTGGTAACCCTAAGCTGCCCATGAATGGCTTTTATAAATTTCAGTTTCTAAAACACATAGAAAAAAATGGAACTGATGCCAGAAAGCAGCCCTTCTCTGACATGGGACCTTCTGCCAAGTGTATGAGTTAATTACCTCGAAGATCACGGTTCAAGAGAAATGGAGAGTATATTGAAATGAGTGCCAAAAATTAAATGTAAAATCTGTTCTTAGTAGAAGTTCTATGTCCTATTGTTAGAGACACATCGCAAATGTGCATGGAGTCCTAATTTCCCAAACAGCCCAGGAGTAGGACTGCCCAGAGCTGGCCATGCTGTGGGGTGGGAGGTGTGGCTGGAGGGGCCCCCCTCATGACCTCCTGTCTCACTGTGGCTTCATTCAATCTTTCCCCGGTGTCCCTTCCCCCTCCCACTGGAGGGGGGCTCAGTGCCCACAGTGCGTGAGCGGTAGCAGATAAGGCAACATTGGACCAGAATTTCATGAACGAAAACAAAAGCCTACTTATCTTCCATAGCAATATGTTTATGAACATGTTAATCATTGTTCATATAAACATCTCAAATTCTTGGCTAAAAGTCAGACTTGGTGTTGTTTAGGTCCTGACTTATTTTCAAGGGAGGATGGAACATAGTTATACATCCTAAGAAGGATTTATGAATAAAAAGTTTCAAAATATTTTTCTCTTAGTAGTTGGGTGTTTAATTTTTTTCAGCCACACTTCATGAGGAATACTTTTATGATTAAAGTGGTAGTGGACCAACCTACTGACATTCGCTGTTCATTCTCTTAGCATTCTCTCTGGTGAAACCCAAATTAGAGCTCTTTGCGTGCATTTATTCATTTGTACTGACACGCTCAGATAATAATTTTGAGATTATTATCTGTAGGAACACAGATTCCTGCCTAGAAGCAAGTTGTTATAGTTGCCTTGCTGGTCCAGTTTTCTTTCTGAGACAATTCTCAAACTGAAACTGGCTGACCATGTTTTAGACAAAATGCAACTGGATAAGTCTCCACGTGCAAAGTGCTCCCAGAGACTTAAGTTGAAATACAGTTGTAAATTGATAGCGGCTGCAGATTTAATTCCCATGGGCAACCCCAGCACCAGGAAAGTGAGAATCTGAGGAGCTGAGTGGGAAGAGGCTTATGGTCCAAACTGCAAAAATGCCAGTGGAAGAGTTTACAAAGAAAAATTATCTAACTCAACCAAAGCTATAGAGGGTAGGATTTCATAGACCACACTGGTTGAGATGCTTGTAGCCAAACAGACCAAATAAATTAAGGCAATTCTGTGTTGAATTTCACGTTGCATTTCAGTGGTATTCTCTTTGGGATCCAAAAATAGGAAGAGATGCATCTTTTTTTAACGTAGTCAGACTTTCTGAAGACTGGTCAAACTACCAGTCTAAAGCAGGGTCAAATCCTCTGTTTAAAGAGAGGCTTCAAACAAATTGCACTGCCCTTCAAGTGAGATTTTACAGTGATTTCCAGGTGTCTGGCAACAGAAATACCTGAAGTATCTGGCTGTGGCTTTCAATTGGTTCAGAATGACACATGGCATTGAAGTGAGTACCCATCAATTTAAGAAGACATAGTTTTGAAGTGGTTCTTTAATGAGATTTCATGTAGAAATCATTTTATGTATGCAAGACTATGCGTGGTAATGTGTGGGAGTATATTTTTGAAAGAACCTTGAAATGACTTAGAGTCTTCATAATCATTAATAGAACTTGCACTGAGGATGCAGAAGTAAAGTTTGCATTGTAAAGTGCAATGAAGATTTATGAGACAAATGATAATGCATTGCAAATACAAAGAAATCATTGGTATATGCTTCGGCTCTTATGCTCATCGTTAATGTGTTGCATGGGCAATACTATTTCAGTCTTGCAGTTGATTTCATGAAATTCTTTTAGAGAAATTCTAAATTCATTTAGAGAAAAAGAGAAAGTAGATACTGACATAGGAAAATAACTGGACACTTAAAACTGGTGTAATATAACTGGGTGAGATTATAAAAAGAAAATGAGGGGTCATTGAGAGAGCCAGCTGATGGATAAGATGACCATGCCCATTTCCAAGGAGGAAGAGAAAGGAACACGAGTGTCAGTTGGTGGACTTAGGGGCAGACCTCAAGCAAGAATTGGTGGGCTTATCAAATCTGTGAGCACTGTTTTGGATGGTTCATGAAGATAACAAAGGGATGAATTTAAGTTGGTTGCAGATGGAAGCAGGTCAAAGTAGATTGTTAGAAACTCTAAAAAATGGTCTTGACCTGTGATTGTAAGAAGTTTCCTTGGAAGACTCAGCAAACCCTGCAAGAGTCTGTCAGTGCGAGTTGTCAGATCAATGGGTGAAAATGTTAAATCAGTAAAATAAACAAAACAATAATTTCTAAGTAAAATCCAAACCTGGGCAGCCCGGGTGGCTCAGTGGTTTTAGCACTGCCTTCAGCCCAGGGCATGATCCTGGGCTCCTGGGATCAAGTCCCACATCAGGCTCCCCGCATGGAGCCTGCTTCTTCCTCTGCCTATGTCTCTGCCTCTCTCTCTCTCTCTCTCTCTCTCTCTCTCATATGGATAAATAAAATCTTTAAAAACAAAACAAAACCCAAATCTAATGGGATACAGGTTGGATATTTCTTTGAATTACTGGATTTTCTTCCACAATATTTATTCTCATATACACAAAAGTCACAACATTCACAAAAAACACAGAACACAAAATTTCTATTATAAAATTACATTATTGATCTTTCAGTCAATTTATTTGTCTTTGCAGATTTACCTTATGACCCACCCAGGAGATCAGCCTGGACTAGTCACGGCCACCCCACCCCCCAGTCAAAAGGTACAGTGTTGGCTCAGCTGCTTGAATCTGCAGGTCACTAGGCAGCAGATAACCATTGATAGAACACAACGATTTCTGCAGCAAATCTATGCTTTTTTTAATGCATAAAATGTTTGTTCCAGTGGCAGCAAAATGCAACTGATCTTTAAGTGCAATGATTCTTTTTCTGCTGGGGTTATACCTACTTCTATATTTTTATAACAAAAAGAAACAAATGATGTGTTTCAACATGGACAAAGGCAAGTGTCATGAGATTTCTGCGCACAGATTAAATACTGGGTGATTTCCTAATCTTGGCCATGTTTAAAAGTATCCCTAGCTTTATTTTCCTAGTGATTTCTCTTTCTGTTTCATTTAGACTATGATTCATTTTCATTGGTTTCTCAAAAGAATTTTTTTTTTTTTAGTTTCAGAAACAGTGCTGTATATTTTTTAAATAATGGAAGTGTCCTCTCTTTTTATGTCACAATGTCAATGTTTGGTTTCATTACAAAGGAAATTTTCTTGCTGTTAAATGCTGCTTATAGGACTAAGATGTTATGTATAAGAGTAAGACTATTATGTTAATAACTAAGATAATGGATAGGATGGTAATATAACAGCATCAAAGACTAGTGGCCAAATAGAAGCTACAGCTAACTCTGTCTTTTGTTTTTGGATTTTCAGCTGCTCAACCATCTCCTTCCGCAGTGCCCAAAACTGAAGACCAGCGTCCTCAGTTAGGTATGTTTCAGGGAACATCCTGCTGGCCATCAAAAAAGAAGTTGGTTTAGTAGCATATTTCTAAAATGTGTTACTTTCTAAATGAAATCAATGGAATTTTGTCTTCTTTTTCATGGTTCCATGTATAAAATGTGGACCAAGTCATCAGTCTTTTCACTAGAGATAACTTGAGATTTTGCTAAAACATTTCCAAAACCTATGCAGTAAATATGGAAAAAACACCCTGTGGCACACAGGCTGTGTCTTTGTGACAAATGAGTTCTTTTCATTTCACCTTCAGGTCATGTGCAGCATGCCAGCATTTGTGCCAGGCCCAGTGTGGAGCACAGTAGACGGCTGATAGTGCCAGTGTGCTGAACAGCACAGGCAACGTGGCCCCCAGGCCAGGCCAAGTGGGGATGTAACACGTTTGCCCAGTTTATGTCCAGGGATGGAGAGTGCCAGGTGTCGGGAGCTCTGAGCCAAATCTGTGCTTGGCCACTAGCTTAAGAGGCCTTTAACAAGAAACTTCTCTCAGATTCCATGTGACATCTTATTCAATAAAGGAAGTGGTGCTGGGTAACTTTGGTGTGTTCAACTCTGAAATCTGGAAACACAAGTGGGTCAGCATTATGCCTGTAGTGACATCATACCGAGTCATGACTAGGTCTCTGAGATTTGACTTCTTTTTTTTTTTTTTTTTTTTGCTGTAGATCCTTATCAGATTCTTGGACCAACAAGTAGCCGCCTTGCCAATCCAGGTGAGATAATGCTGGTGGTTTTGCTCCTTATAGAGTTACCTTTTTGGCAGTGGCTGTTTTGAAAGATGAACTTGTATTGGTGAGAAATCCCTTCAACAGAACAAAGTTGAGTTTTAGATCTCACTGGATTATTTGCCAAAGTGGAAAAAAATGGGTCATGTTATAAATTAAGACTTTAGCTTCAGCAAAGAGCAGTATCACCTAATCTAAGCCCTATTGGTTCCCTTGGGCCGCCATAACAAAATGCCACAAATGGAGGTTTACACAACAGACATTTATTATCTCACAGTCTGGAGGCCAGAAGTCCAAAATTGAAGGTGTCAGGTGTCAGGCAGGGTTGGTTCCGTCTGAGGACTGTGAAGGACGGATCTGTTCCAGACGTCTCTCCTTGGCTTGTCAATGGTCATTGTATCCTTGTATCTCTTTTACCTGTCTCCTCTGTGCATGTGTTTCTGGGTCCAAATTTCCCTTTATAAGGACCCCAGTCATATTGGATTAGAACATACCCTGGTGTTAGTTTCACTTGGTCACCTCTGCAAAGACCCTATTTCCAAACAAGGTCACATTCTGAGATCCTGGAGGTTAGGATTCCAGCATATGCATTTTGGGGGAACACAGTTCAGCCTATCACACAAACTGATCAAATAATATCTTGAAAAGGAGAACCTTAACTACAACCATGAGGCATCAGACTTAGGATCATCGTCAATGAATAGCCTGTTTTTGAACTTAGAGGCTAGCACCAAGTGCGAGTCCCTAATTGGCCCACTTGTGACCCGTACCTTGCCAGGGATCATCACCTGTCATCACATTTCAGTGCCCACCGAACTGTTTTATTTGTTTGTATTCAGATTAGAACCAGCTGTGCTGGCATCAACTTCAGAAATTCATGGCATATGCTGTGTATTCTCAACAGCACATTCAAATGCCAAGATGACACAGGCATATTGCAAGTACAAGCTGGAATGTATATTTCCTAAACACTGAGGCCCAAACAGGGTTGGAAACCGAGGAGTCCAGATTCAATCAGCATGCATCCCCACAAGGGAATCTATATTTTGAGAACATGAAATATCATCATTATTGAGTGTCTTGAGCTTTGGCATTCAATTTTAGGTACCATTAACCAGTTCAGCAAATACCTTTTAGGCATCTGAGCAGTTAGAAGGGGCTGTTTTGTTTACTACTGCACCCTGGGGACTGGACCAGGTGCTCAACCATTATTTGTTGAAGAAATGAATGGCAAGGAATAAGGAGATAGCATCCTTGACCCTCAGGGACCTTATATTTTGGCAGAGAAATAAACATGGGTGATGACAGCCCTGTCCACTGTTCATGGAGCCACAGGTGCTTGTCTCTTCAGTGAGCATCCAACTGGTGGCCAAGGCGCCTGGGTCCCTGGTTCCCCCCTCATCCCTATGACCGCTGCATAACTGTTCAAATAAAAATGATTACTATGTTTTGAGATGACTATTATCAGTTGTGCTTCAGGAAGACTGATCTGGCTGCAGTGTTCAGGATAGATTAGAAAGAGGAAAGGCCCGGAAGCGGAAGCACTCTGGGGACGTTAGTACAATAATGTGAAATAACAAATAGCTCCCACCCTGTGTAATGCCTGGGCAGGCGCTCCTGTGTTGGCGCCGCCACATGACAGCCCTGGCGGCTCATTATCTTCATCCTACAGAAGAGGAATTAGAGGTCCAGAGACATTAGGTAACTTTCCCTGGGTCACACAGCCAATAAGAAGGGAGGTGGGATTTGAGCCCTGACTCTTTGTCTCCAAGGCCTGGTTTTATTTCCTTTCCCTACATCACCTCTGGATAGGCAAGAGGGAGGAGGCACTGTTTGGAGAAGGGACGCCAAGAGAGTAGAAGGGAGGGGTTTCCATTTAGTTCAACGACTCTTTAGGCGCCAGGAAAACATCTCGGTCCATAGTGGGTCAGCAGCTCAGGACTGGCGGGTGAAGACTGCACTTTGTATCACAAAGACCATCCTCACTGGCCCTGGGGAGAGTAGCAACATCCCCACCTGGGGCTGGAAGGTAAAGATTTCTGTCCCTCCGTTTACAATGAATTAATTAGACCTTCTCTCTCCATCTCTCCTTGGGCCACACGTCAGTTGTATTCGTGTGGCTTTCTCCCCACAAACCGGAATGTCTTTTATCTTTCTGTGAATGAGAACATCTCTTCCTGTTTGATTCTGTTTTCCCATTCTCTGGTAAATAAATCCTTCATTACTGAAAATTGCTGCCTTTGCTCTTTGTACCATGCAAACTGTTCTTAATCATTTTAAATGGAAAGGTGACATCATAGTGTATAAATGTGCAAGATCATCACAGCATCTCAATGTCTCAATGAGAGTTATTTGATGTGCATTGGATGGGCCGTATTTCTCCTGCTGAGAGGTATGTCCCTGCATAATTAGGACAGGGACCACATATACACCACGCAGCAGCTTTATGTCGCATCAGGATGGCTGCACATCTACTGTAGCTTCTCTAATGAACTGAAGTTGCCTTTCCATGAAAAAGCATTTTCTCAGGTGGTGTGCAGGGGCTCCCTCGATGTTAACTGGATGCTCTTTAATGATGGGCATGAAATGTATCCAGCTTCATGCATACCCAGAAACCAATGTTCTGGGATGTTTTGCCATTTGTTAGAAGGTAGGAGTGTCTAGTCTCCCACTGGGAACCTCCCAAGCTCCAGGCCCAGGGAAGGGACAACCTGGAGAGGAGTTAGGAGTGTGGAGGTGTGCGCAGAAACTCAGACCTGAGAGCAATGGTTTATGCTGTGATTTGGCGTCCAAGCTTGGAGGCTGGGTTTCAACCCTTGCTGACCTTGGACAGAATAAGTCAGAAATCGGTCTGTTTTCTGGGCTCTAATTTCCTCACCTCTACAATGGGCTGTCAGATGAACCGATGGGGATTAAAAATATCAAATGTTCAGAACAGTGCTTGGCACATGGTAGGCTCTCAGTGGCCTCCGGCCAGCCCTGAGAACATGGTTCAAAGTCCTTCACAGCCAATGAAGGCTGCATGGGGGGACATTTGGCTTCCTTTTTCAGCTTGTAGCTATAGGCAAGGTGTGTGCCTCTCTTTCAACTCTGATTTTCAGCTCAAATTATGATAAGACCCCCTCATGATTGAGTTTATCCTCATAGTGACCCAGCCAGATAGTAGCATTGCAGTCACCCCCAGTTTACAGATGGAGGCACTGAGGCACAGAGAATTGGGTGAGTTGCCCGAGGTCCCATGTGTGCCAGCACCAGGACTCAGCAGAAGCGGCGATGATTCCAAAGTGGTGCTTCCGACCACCCTAGTGCCTTGCACTCTCCTAAGTCTTGTGTGAGCCACACCAAGCCTGGGACACGCCTGCCACCTGGAGCTTAACATGGTGGAGGGGCCAGGCTGTGTGCACCCGTTTCTCTGCAGCGTGCCCAGCGAAGGGTCCCCAGATGGCTGCCACCGTGGTGCCTATTGGGCCCCTCTCTGCTTTCTTTGCCCTCTGTTGGGAGGTGGCTGCTGTGTCCTGCTCTGGGGATCCCCACCCCACTGGAGCCACAGCTGCTGAGTCATTCCCAGCCCTGCTTCTCCGTGCTTTAGAAACCTTTTAGATATTTTGCCTTTTTCAATTCAGTCGTTCTTTTTTGCTACTGTTATTTCTCTTCTTTTAATTGCATTAAGAGACCACTTTCCTTCTAAAAATTAAAGGATTGCATTCATCTATTCCAGGCTGCATCCCTCCTCCCTTCATCCCATTGGGCTCTTCTGGGGGTGGGCAGCTGATATCTTTGTGTTTCTAACCAGTCCTGGCTTTTGGGTTAATCCTGGACAAAACCAGGGCAAAAGTTGCTACTCCCCTCTGATGTTGCAAGGCTGCCACCCAGATAGGGCAAGAAAACAGATGTGAAGGGTTTTCCGGAAGGAAGGTGAGGGACCAGAGGGAGGTGGCAGGGCTGCTGGAGGGCAGATCCCAAATGTTAGAGCTTCTCTTCCACTGGTTGGCTTGGCCAGTGAGCAACTCAGGCCCCTCTTAGGCTTCCTATCCTTGTTTTGGATTCCCTATTAGATGTTCTGAGATGTACCTTTATCAAAATGTTACTGTTTTAATAAACTGCTTTTGAAATTTGTGGCCACAGGGAACTTCATTAATCTACCATTGGCTGAGTTCTCAGCAGCCACGGTGTATCCTTGACAATTTCTGCACAGCGAGAAAATCTGCCCTATATATATATATAACAAATTTTGTTATGAATATTACATTTAATGATTAATAAGCTTGATATCATGTTGTATTTTGTAACATTTATTTATACAGGAGGCAATTTTGCATTTTTGCATTTGTTCTCAGGTTTGGAAGCTGATGAATTTTGTTTATAGATCTCTTATTTTCATAGACCCTTGAAATGCTCAGAGGCCTGAGCCTGGCTAATGGGTAACATGGTCTAGTAAGAAATTGCTCATCTTTGAATTTCCAGCCATGAACTTAGGTCCCTGACTTCCTCCTTCAGGAGCAGGAGAGATAGGAAACCACTTTTGTCCACTTGTTCTCCCATACACGTTTACAAAGGAAGTAGGCCAGGGATAGATTCCTAAGAACAATGCCAAGGTTTGAATAAATACCAAGTATTTTTCTGGCTATTTAGGAAGGTCTGTGTATTTATGCAAAATCTGTGGAACTGCTCTCTCTGTGGGAGAAGGTTGACAGTGAATATTTATTTTCAGACAAGTCTATGTGTTTACATTGAAGCATACATTGGAATGTTAAATAAAAAATCCATGTTTTTCCCTATTCCCAGGTCCTATATGGAATCTTTTTCAAGTAGTAATCCTTTGGTTACAATATCTATACTAAAACCATATGGTTTTCTCATACCATTCTTTGTATTTTTTAAAATGCATATTAATAAGATGTTGGGGGCAACAAAACTTGATTGGGAACAGTTTGAATATGTGGTTCGGAAAAAGCATACGCTTCCATTGAGATGAGCGACAAGCTGTTAATATATTTCAAATGTGTTGTGAGACTGAAAATGATAATTTTCCAGAACACATTCAGAAAAGGCTGACCTTTCTCACGATGCTATTGTATGGATGAATTCACAAACATACCCATTTCCATGTAGCCAATGCGGAAACAAGGATTTACGAGTTGGACAGTTTATATAGGGAGCTAGTGAGAGGGGAGGATTTAGGAAAAAAAACATTTATAATTGACCTTTACATGACATCAGTTCCCTGAAGAGTTGCCAGTTAAAGTTACCTTAATCATTTTATCACATCTATTGATATTTACTGATAGTGTAACATAAAGTAATCTTTTTGGTATAAGCCCAAGGCAGTGCTGTAGCTGGAGTTTGGGGGAAAAGACATGCCTCTTAGTTGCTTTTAAAGCTTCTAAAATCTGTTCAGCACATCTTAGCTTCTCCTGGTGCTCCAGATTGCTGTTGATATTTACATGCTTCCCTCCTGTGGGGAGCCATAAATCATCTTAAAGTAGTGTAACATGGTGGCTAGAATCTTGGGCCTGGGTTTTTCTCGGAATTTAATAAAACCTAAAAGCCACATCCACATGTCTCCAATGGGATCAAAAAAATTCTGACCGTGCACCCCCAGCTAAATGAGATCTCACTGATGAAGCTGGAGTCTTGCTTGGTCCCCCCGAAATGGCTTGCAGCCACGCACCACTGCCGTTCTTCTGGAAACTCTTCTGAACACAATTGGCATCGCAATGCAGGGGCAACACGTGGATTTCCGTTACGATGCAGTTGCCTAAGTACTGGAAATAGGTGATCTGGTTTGAAAAAGAGCCAACTTTTTTCTAAACTTCCTCATTCTGAGTGGGTTAATTCTGTTCTAGGAAAAGTTTTGACAGAATTGCTTTCTGGGTGCCAGCAAAATGTTATGTTAGAAATAACGGTGTTTACTTCCATTCTCTATGTTTTTCCATAAACTTTTAGAAGTTCATTTCCTAAATCTGACTTTTATTATTTTACTTGACCTAGCCAATATAAATGGTATTAAGTCATTATTGCCATCGACATAATGGCACTTTTTGCCTCACAAAATAGGAAAAATAAATGCTTTTGCCTCTGAAACGCAAAGTTGACTTGGCTAAGGAAGGAAGTCAGAAATTTACAACCTAAACTTTGTACCATAGGAATTCTTTGCATTTTATAAAGAACTTGGATCTCTGGATCCCCCTGATAGTCTCCAAGGATCCTCACCCCGGGTCAGATCCCCTAGACACGGAGCTTGCGATAAGGATATACTTGTGCAAGTGATCAGTTAAGTGGAGGTTTTTGGGAGAGAGGTGGCCATGAAGCAGGATAGTGCAGGGCTCAGGCTACGGGGGCTGGTGGCCTTAAGCAGAACCTTGCCATGGTCTGGTCCCACGAGGAGCTCTGGAGTTTGAACAGCATCACAGAATCAGCCCCTCCTGGAGCAAGGAGACCTGCCTCTGGCCCATGGTGTCAGCCCCTCTGGCCATGGGCTACCTGGGGTGGGTGAAGCATCTCCTGTTCAGCCAAGGCCAGTTTTCTGGAGAAGGGGGAGGGAGGCCTTGGGACAAGAGCTGTGGCCACCCCCAGCAGCTAAGGGATGGGTGCGCAGGCCAGGTTAAGGGGATTTGCATGGCACAGCACCAGCACCCACTTCTGTCGCTGGAGAAACAATGCTGTTAGCTCAGAGCCTGTTCTCACTGGTGTCCCGTTTCCTTTTCCCACCTCCTTAGGGAGTGGACAGATCCAGCTTTGGCAGTTTCTCCTGGAGCTCCTGTCAGATAGCTCAAACTCTAACTGCATCACCTGGGAAGGCACCAATGGGGAATTCAAGATGACCGATCCTGATGAGGTTGCCCGGCGCTGGGGAGAACGGAAGAGCAAACCCAATATGAACTACGATAAACTCAGCCGCGCCCTCCGTTACTACTATGACAAAAATATCATGACCAAAGTCCATGGGAAGCGCTATGCCTACAAGTTTGACTTCCATGGGATCGCCCAGGCCCTGCAGCCCCACCCTCCAGAATCATCTCTGTACAAGTACCCCTCGGACCTCCCTTACATGGGCTCCTATCACGCCCACCCACAGAAGATGAACTTTGTGGCTCCGCACCCCCCGGCCCTCCCTGTGACATCATCCAGTTTTTTCGCCGCCCCGAACCCCTACTGGAATTCGCCAACTGGAGGTATCTACCCCAACACTAGGCTTCCAGCCAGCCATATGCCTTCTCATCTGGGCACCTACTACTAGAGCCCTGACGGAGGCCTTTCCCAACAGCATACGATCACCAAGAAATTGCCACAAACTCTATTGGAGAACGTGAATCAAAAGTGCCTCAAGAGGAATGAAAAAGCCTGACTGGCGCTGGGGAAGGAAGCCAGGGAAGAGATCCAAAGACTCTTAGTGGGAGGGGATTACTAAAGTATTACTACAGGAACAAAGAGGATGCTACAGATGTAATGTACATGGACATACCACATGTGGACCAAGCTTATAAGAGACGTTGTAAGTAGAAGCATGGAGTCACAAGGACAAAGTGCCAAAGAAAGTGTTCTTAAGGAGTGTACAAACTCCAGAGAAGAGTTTGGGGTCCTGCTCATGCAAATGGGGAGGGGGGGTGAAAGCAAAGCAATAGTGGTAACACGGTCTTGACCTAACATACCATTGAAATGTCATTTTAAGAAAACTACCTGTATTTAAAAATAGAAACATATCAAAAATTTGAAAAAGGACGAAAGAAAGAGAAAGAAAGAGAGAGACTGGCCTGTGAACAGATGGCCATGTGGAACTCAGCAGCACTTGCTGTTTGGGGTGAAATCCGATTCATTCCATTGGGTGGAGAGCCACCAGCTGTCGCCAGCTGTGAAGGTGACCCAAAGCTGCCAACCCCTTGACAGCATCCTGAGAACTGCGAGCCCGGCAGGGCGGCGGGGCTGCGAATGTGTGTGCGGACAGCGAGCGAGTGGTGTAGACGGAGGGCTGGAGAAGGTGGAAGAGGAGGGAGCCGAGGAGGAGGCCACAGGGTGGGGAGAGACACTTGTCAAGCAGTAGAGACTGGACTTAGGACAGTACGGAGACTGGAGAATCGAGTGGAGGAGACTTGCGGGTTCATCGGTCAGTGTTCTACCAAACACAGGGTTAAGAGGAAGAGTACCGCACGGTGGAGGAGGACGGGAGGGGGACGTAGTAGAATGCAGAAACAAAAAATATGCATCTCTCTTTTTTTTTGTTTGTTTGTCAAAAGAAAATTTTAACTGGAATTGTCTGATATTTAAAAGAAACATTCGGGACCTCATCATGATGTGGGGGCTCTGCTCCCCACTGGGTCAGGTAAGAGGCGGCCTTCTTGGCTGCTGCCATCCGAAACCACCTAGGCATTGGGTTAGGCGGAGGCTCCGGTTTTCCTTTTGAGTCGCGAACGCTGTGCGTTTGTCAGAATGAAGTATACAAGTCAATTGTTTTGTTTTGTTTTGTTTTGTTTTTTTTCCTTTTTATATAATAATTATATAACTTATGCATTTATACACTACGAGTTGATCTCGGCCAGCCAAAGATACACGACAAAAGAGACAATCAATGATAGAATGTGGCCTTGAATTTTAACTCTGTATGCTTGATGTTTACAATATGAAGTTATTAGTTCTTAGAATGCAGAATGTATGTAATAAAACAAGCTTGGCCTCGCATGGCAAATCAGATTTACACAGGAGTCCGCATTTGCACTTTTTTTTTTAAGCGACTAAAGTAGCCTAACAAAACGCGTGCTGAACTTTGGGTTTTGTGTTATAATTTTGTTTCGTCCAGGAACTCATGCGAGGGCGAGCCAAGCAAATAGGATGTTTAGTGCCCAAACGGCCTTGGCCTCTCCAGGTCCTTCTTGCTCACTTTCTCTTACTCATTCCTAGCCTCTCCTGGAGCAGAAGGACCAAAGGTTTTGCGTTGGGACCTCCATATTTGCACCCAGAATGGAAAGAGGCATCTAGCGCTGAGGTTGTGACAAATTCCAAATAAGCGCCTGGTCACAAGTCACCCTGAATTCCTGCTGTGATCATGTTTGTTGAATGGTGAACAAGCCACTGCTCTTAATGCTAACTGCATTCCTGTTGGTCAGTAAAGCTTCACGGATAGCCACAATTTCTCACTCTAAAGAAATAAGCGACAGCTTCTGAATTTGCCATTTGGCTTCCCTTTCAGAGGACCTCGCCAGGTCTTCCCACACCAGGAGGACCTGGGTGTCCTGGTTTGGGATTCACCAGTCTCCAGACACTGTGATCTAAGGTCGACTTCCCTTGACATCTTTTCTGTGTGTCACACATGCCTCCCAACCTTGGCCAAGGTGAAGGCAGTTTCAGACACTGAGCAACTTCTTAGCCTGAGTCAGTTTCTGAATTGGCCCATTTCATAGCTGTTTTGGGGCTTGTTTTGCACTTTGTAATCCTTTTGCTATGATTAAATCAAGTTGCCAAACCTCTGTGCTATGGATATTTTGGCAGTGGTCTTTAAAGTCAGTAGGATCTGATTACCGAAGCTTCAGACACTCTGCATTACTTGGATTAGAAGGAGTCCAACCATCAATCATTTTGCAGCAGTTTGGGAAAGGTCCATAAAGTGCCTGTATCTCCTTAGGGAGAAAAAATAAATAAAAGCATAAAAGTTGGCAGCTGGGGTGACCCAAACTTTTCTAATGGAAAAGATCGGTCATCTTTATTTTGGAATGCAAAGCCAAGGACACCTACCTACATTCTGCATATAAAGATGAGTTTACTTGAATCACCACTCAGTTCCACTCCTTCAAGATTATATCATGAGCAAAATAATAAAAATAAGACCTGATTATCATACTCAGTTTTAGCAGATGTTTTCAATTAGGTTCTCCAGCACGCCCCTCCCCAACCCAGATTATTAGCAAGCTTTATGACAAGCATGAGCAACTGGGATAATTTCGGATAACATGATAATGCTGTGTTCTCTCAAATAAATAATTCTTAAATTACATCTCAAAATAACATTAAGTCTCTGCTCCTGACTTTATCTAACTCCAGAGCACTCTTCAGTTCCGGTTTATAATTACGTGAAGAACCTTTTCTCTCTCTGAGGCTCCCCTCTCTTGGTTTGCCCTGATGCACCCGATCCCTGCCTGCTATCACTTCTCTTGGCAAGAGATCTGTCCACTCTCGTCTTCAATGGTCTTCGGGGCTTTTTCATTAGTGGAATCCCCGCAATGGACTTTTGGGCACTTGGTAGCATCCCTGCTCTTCCCAAATCTCAGGCAAGACTTCATTTTTGCCCCCAGTCTGATGCCTTTGCCACATCGCAGAGGGTCCATGGTGAAGTCGTCTGGCAGGACTGATGCATTTGGAGGAGTCGCTGCTCCTCCCAAGCACCTGTCTGAGCCATGGAAGCACCTGTTACCGGGAACAAGGGCCCGGAGGGGCTCGCCTTGGATGGTGGGCACAGCACAAGCTCCTGATGTTCTGGAGCTCTGGCAAATAGGAAAACACAGATGTCCTACAGGCCCCCAAATGGGCCTTTAACTGTGGACACAACATGACTTTTTTTTAAAAGCCTGGTTTAATTGGCTCTCATCACCCACTCAAATACAAGTTCTGGGATGGCTAATCAAAAATAAAAAACACTTTGGATTATTCAAAGTTAGTAATTTCTGTTCCTTTATTTTCACCTTGATTTTTTAAAAAAATTGCTAAAATGTTTTTATATCAAATGAGGAAAAGGTTGACTGTAGAAGTCAAATATTAAAAGTAACTAGAACCTCTTTGTTTATCATAGAGCTGTGATTCTCAAAGTGAGGTCCCAGGTCCAGCATCATCAACCTCACTTGGGAACTTGTTAGAGATTCCCAGGCCCCAGCCCAGACCTCCTGATTCAGAAACTCTGTGGGCAGAAGCCCGCCATGGATTCTGACAAGCCCTTCAAGTGATCCTGGTGCGTGCTGAGATCTAGGAGCCACCACAATAGAGAATCTTTGTGTGTGATGTTCAGTGGGAAATCTCAATCCTGTACAGGTTTTACTGTGGCCACATGAAAATCCACCATCGGGGAAGCCAGCAGACTCTGGATGTGTCCTCCTGAGTTATGAACCCTCTGAGCAGCTCTCCTCCCTGCTGGCAACTTGCTCCCATGTGTATTAGTTATCTACTGCCCAGGAACACATGACCACAAGCCCAGCAGTTGGAAGCAGTTCACATCTATTATCTCGCACTTTCTGTGGGTCAAGGGTCCAGGCACAATGTAACTGGGTCCTCTGCTCAGGGTCTCACCAGGTGGAAATCAAGGAGTCAGATAAGATCGTGATCTCATCTGAAGCTGGAGTCCTTTTCCTAGCTCCCTGGGTGTTGCCAGAACTCAGATCCTTGCAACTGTAGGACTGAGGTCTCCTTTCCTTACTGGCTGTCACCCTCAACTCTTTGGGGCCAGAGTCCTCACCACATGGTCCCCACCACAGCAAGACAGTTGCTTCTTCAAGGCCAGCAGGAGACTCCCACGTTGAATCTCTTGGACTTCTTTTAAAGGCTCACCTGATTAGACCAGGCCCACCCAGAATAATTTCCTTTTAAAAAAATTAACCCAGACTCAGGTCATTAGATGCTTTAATTATATCTGAAATGGTCCTTTTGTCATAGAATATAACCTAATTGTGGGACTGACAATCCATCATATTCACAGGTCCTGTTCACGTTCCAGTAGAAAGGGTTATGTACACCAGGGCATGGGTTCTTAGGAGTCAAATTAGAATTTAAACAAAAAAGGTTTTATTTATTTATTCATGAGAGGCAAAGACACAGGCAGAGGGAGAAGCAGGCTCTCTGAAAGGAGCCTGATGTGGGACTAGATCCCAGATCTTGGGATCACACCCTGAGCCGAAGGCAGACACTCAACTGCTGAGCCAACCAGGTGCCCCTCAAATTAGAATTCTGTATACACACCATGGATATATGGCCTGTCTTCTAGCTTGTTCTAAGCATCTCTGCCAACCAAACCTCCCTAAAATTGCCCAATAGACCAGCCACAACTCAGAAGCCTTGTATATCTAAAGCCATGTGTTCCCAGCCCTCTCCCACTGCCAATGTGGATCTCTTTCAGCAGGCCTTATGGTCTTCATCTGACCAATCTGGAAAGCTTTACCTTGAAACTATAAGGGTTAATGCTAACTGCTCAGCAATATTTACATATTCTTTTGATTCTATCTAAAAAGCAACCCGTTATTTCTATATAGAAAGAACATGCCTACTTTTATAACTTAAAATTTTTATTTTAAACTAATTTTATAAAGCAAAATAGCTTCATTCATTTTCTCATAAAAGTGTCTCACAAAATATTATCCTGTCAAGGCAAGCCATGATATTATTTGGTTGTGATTTGTGCCAGAAAAATGTTGAATTACAGACTTACGGAGGAAGCATGTTAAATATAAGAACTTTATAAAAAAACATAGAGGAGTTTTTTATGTTCCGTAGACACACAGCATATTTCTTAAGGAAAATAATACAAAAATGGTAGCCAAATTTCATTCTGAGAGGACTTGATAAAATGATTGTGAGACTTTACAAGGTCATGACTGACTGAATGACATGGCCAAAGATTACTCATCAAGAGATCAAAACTCATCTGAAAGGAAGTTTCTAGGGACAGACTCCAGGTCTCTGTCCTTGACCTTACTGACTCATACCTTTCTAGGAGGAGGGCATAGAAGGTGCACTGAAGACAACCCCGATAGGTTATTTGATGAACAAGTTAGATGAGGACAACTGGTTATATGATGAATGCAGGATCTCAAATAGCAGGCTGAAGGAACAGGGCAAGTCTAACAAACTTGCTGGGACTCCATGTGAGCACCTGCATTATGTCAAAAACACCCAGGAACAGAAGCACATGTGAAAAGAAACAGGGTCTTGCTGATATGCAAGATAACCAACATTTAATGAGCTAAGGGGCAGACACCATCCCAGGTACCTCAAATGCATTATTTCATAATGCATTATTATCCTTCCAACTGCCCTCATAATACACATTAAAAGTAAAAATGCTGATACTCAGTGCTGATAATTTACTTTGCTTACCCAAGATAAGAGAATGAGCTGATACTTGTCCCCATTCCATCTGACTCCAAGACTTCTGCTCTTAATCTATTTTTCCCCATGATTGCCTACACTTACGTTGCATTTTCTAAAATGGATTGTAAAAGAGGAATTTTTATTTCATTTTGTCTTTTTTAAAGATTTTATTTATTCATGAGAGAGAAAGAGGCGGAGACACAGGCAGAGGGAGAAGAAGCAGGCTCCCTGCAGGGAACCTGACACGGGACTCGATCCCAGGTCTCCAGGATCACGCCCTGGGCTGAAGGTGGTGCAAAACTGCTGAGCCACCCGGGCTGCCCTATTTATTCCATTTTGAAGTGATTCCAATATTTCTGAACATGCACTTGCCCAGGGACATAGGCCAGCTAGAGCAAGCCCATTGGAGAGAGACGGGAATGAAGGAATGCAAGACCATGCCATGGAGCGATAACTGAAGGCACTGTTTGGTGTCTCTCATGGGAGCTGGGTTACATTTATGCTTCATCAATTCAGGCCCCACATGGTGGGTGCATGGCAATCTCAAGCCGTCAGTAAACGTCTCCAGCTGTGTGCATGAGGGAACATCCAGAAAGGTAACGTCTGGACCAAAGGTGGACTCAGCAGAGATGCCCACTGGCCACAGTCAAGGAAGAACCCTTGAGTTGAGAAGCTGCCTACGGACTGGCCAACATTGGCCTAGCAGTTCCTGGATGTGGGTGGGTGTGCTCACGAGGGACCTTGTCGCAGACGTTTAGCAGCACTTGGTAAGGGGACTACTTGGCTGTGGAGGACTTTTTTCGCTTCTATGCAATTGGGGTTCATGTCCACAGGTCAGCAAAGAGACGCAGGACAGCTCAGCAGTCTCTCTCTCCATCGATCTCACTTAGTTCTAAGGGCATGAGCACCCTGGGGAGTGAGGCGTCACATGGGCGTGAGAATCCTCCCAAGTTCACTTGTGACGTGGCTCTGTCCCCTCAGGGTGCCTGGCACCCACTCCACCTGGAGGTCACAACACATCCTACCTGCCAGGCCCCACAGGGCCAGGGGCAGCTGTCTGCAGGGACCGCAGCACCTCCCCCTCCTTCCCAGGGAGGACAGAAGAGCAACCCCGCACAGCACGTGTCCCTGAAGGCGCACACCCTGCGGGGTGGGTCTTGGCCCACTCAGCATCAGACGCGGCGCCGCTGGAAGCGTGTCAGGCCATCCCACAGCAAGACAGTTGCTTCTTCAAGGCCAGCAGGAGACTCTCATGTTGAATCTCTTGGACTTCTTTTAAAGGCTCACCTGATTAGACCAGGCCCACCTTCTCACTGCCAGAAACCTGTAGAGTGGAGAATAATTGTTCCCTCTCAACAGTGGAACCAGTCTCAGCTTGGTCAGTAGGACACTTCTCCTTAGAAGAAATCCCTGCTCTCCTATATTTCTTTTTTTAAGTAGGCTCTAGGACCCGCCCCCCCAAAGGGTTTGAACTCAAGACTCTGAGATCGAGACCTGAGGTGAGATCAAGAGGCCCGCCGCTTAGCAGGCTGAGCCACCCAGGTGCCCCTCCTGTGTTCTGATGTGACATTCTGCACATGTCTGTACTTCTCCTGCACTCACGTGGCCCAGAGCATCGCCAGGTGGGATTGTGCAGTGGTCCCTGGGTGTGAAGCCAGCACTGTTCATTCCATGCTTGCAGTTAAATTGCTTCATTCCAATTAAGAAGAAAACACTCAGGTGTTCTATGGCATTCGCTCAATTAAAGCTGAGCACTTGTTAAGATCCTTTGTTCAATTTTGCACGACTGTGAAACAGGAAAATGGGGATTTCAATGAGGATCTGTCTGACTCTAGGTGCTGTTCTACCTCCCAGAGAAAGCTGAATGAAACCCGTGTGGGGCTCCCCTTCAGCAGGGAGTCTGCTTCTCTCTTTCCCTCCACCCCTCTCCCCAGGGCATGTTTGCTCGCGCTCTTTCTCTCTCTCTCTCAAATGAATAAATTTCTTAAAATCTTAAAACAAAACAAAAAACAGTGAGTCAAGTGAGAAATAGAGGCCAACCGAGCCCAGGATTTTGATGCTTGCCAGGTGCACTTTCAACCACCCACTGCCGCCCCTTCAGTGCAGGAACTCCATACAGAAACGTTATGAAGCAGCAGCTGTTAGTATATGTACACAGCTGCTGACCTCTGTGTGCAATGATGCATACCTATTTTTTTTATACAAATACCTGATCTTAACTGTCATCATCTCGGGATCCCTGGGTGGCGCAGCGGTTTGGCGCCTGCCTTTGGCCCAGGGCGTGATCCTGTAGACCCGGGATCGAATCCCACATCGGGCTCCCGGTGCATGGAGCCTGCTTCTCCCTCTGCCTGTGTCTCTGCCTCTCTCTCCCCCTCTCTCTGTGTGACTACCATAAATAATTAAAAAAATATATTAACTGTCATCATCTCATTCTTTCAGCTCCGTCCAGGATGAGGTAGCTTCATTTGAGCTTCCAAAGATTCTTGAGGGGAGAATTACTGAGAACAACATGTAAAAGAGATAAGAAGGGTTCTAAGACAGGAGGAAAGTTGGGAGGAGATTCCCCAAGAATGGGAGACTATGGTCTATGGGATTCACAAGCAATGGGGACTTATACCATCATGAATGTATAGGCCCTGGAAAGTGACAGGAGTTCAGAGATGTGGCTGAATGGTGCTCCGAGGGGGCTGCAGCCCAGTCCTGGGGGTTCCAACTCTATCAAGGACCCTACCTGACACCGAAGCAAGAATCTCTACAGTTTGGGGCAATGAGTGTGCGCTAAATACCAGAAAACTTTCAATTCCAGGACCTAGAACTAGAGGAACCCATGGGAATGATGACATTCAAAGATTCAAAGTTCTCACCAACTCTTGGTGGAGTCAATATCATTTTGATTTTAAAACAAAATAATGCAGTTTCTTACACTAGAGTCATGTTCATGTATCAATATACTTCTCTCAGTTATTGATAACACATGTGGAAAAAAAGAAAAGGATGTAAGATGGGCAAACTTGCCCTAATGAAGTTAGGGAACTATTCCCAACAACTGAAGGATAGACTTTGTTCTCACATATAGATCATTTATAAAAATCATCGTATGTAGGTTTATTAGGCAAGTCTCAGCACATTTAAAGGTTTAAAATCATAAAGTACCTTCTTTGACCCAAGGTAATTATGCTACATGTCAATTAAAAAAATTCAAGCAGAAAAATTATACTCATGAAATATACTAACATTTTCTTTTTAAAAATTATTTTATTTATTTATTCATGAGAGACACAGAGAGAGAGGCAGAGACACAGGCAGAGGGAGAAGCAGGCTCCCTCCGGGGAGCCTAATGCGGAACTTGATCCCAGGATTCCAGGGATCATGCCCTGAGCCGAAGGCAGATAGATACTCAACCACTGAGCCACCCAGGTGCCCCTATACTAACATTTTCAAAAAAGATATTACAATGGAAGTTAGAAAACATTTATGGCATAATAAATTGAACATATATATAAGAATTTTGTGGAATATAGGTAAAGCACCGCATAAAAGTATATATAAATATTTATATTTGAATAAAATGGATAAAGCAATATAAACAAACAACAAAAAAGTAGAAAGTGAAATATAAATATGAGAGCATAGAGTGAAAATCAGAGTTAAAATATAGAGAATTACCAACAAAAGTTGTTTTTGGAAAGGATTAATAAAATTGAAAAATCTGTGGTAAAATTGCTTAAAAAGAAGAGAGGATGCAAATTAAGTATTAATTAAAAATAACTAAGGGAATAAAAATATGGTTGTTAAGGACTTTTAAAACATTAGAGGGTATTGCAAACCAATTTATGCCTTTTCATTTGAAAATTAGATTAAGTTGACAAATTCTTATAAAAAATAAAACAGATGACATAAGACTCAAGAAGTGGAAAGCCTGAATAGTCTTATAGCTATTAAAGAAATTGAATTAGTAGTCATAAAACTCCCATTAGTCAGATGGCTTCATTAATGAAATAAACCAAATATTCAAGGTCCAAATAGTTTTAAAATTGCCCAAAATATTATAAGGAATACAAAAAGAAGAAACAATCCTCAATATGGTTTTTAATGCTAATACAACCTTGATAGTAAAATCAACAGTATAAAAAAGCTAGTCAGTTACACTTGTGAATGTAAGAGGCAAACATATTAAACAAAGTATTAGCCAACAGAATTCAGTCACACATATCAAAGCAATACATTACAACCAAGTTGGGCTTATCAAATAATGCAAAGTTGAGTTATCATTGAAATATCAATTAATGTAATCTCCATATGAGCACACCATAGGAGCAAAATATCATCATCTGATGGATACAGAAAAATAATTTAATATAGTAAAACTTCTAAAAATATAACAAAACTTCTATATATTAAGTATTAACAAACTGAGAATAGAATGTGACTTCTTTAACCTGATAAAGGGTTATCTATAGAAAACCTACAGCAAATGTCAAACTTAAAGATTTAAAACTTGAAACAGTTTCTTTGATTTCAAGAACAAGACAAAGTTGCCTACTATTATCATTTCTATTCAACATAATTTTGGAGGTTCTCACTGGAAGACTAAGACTATAAAATGAAAAATTTAAGTATTGGAAAGAAAGAAATGGATATTTCATTATTCACAGAAAATATGGCTGTGCATATGGAAAATCCAAATTAATCCTTAGGTTATTTTTTTGGAATTTATAAGAGTTTTAGTAAGATTGTTGAAATAAAAATTCAATTGCATTTCTGCATACTAACATATTAAGTAATCTAGAAAATTAAGCTTAAAATGTATTACTTATAATAGCATAAAATATGTTGTATCTGAGAATAAATACAATAAAGATATGCAAGATCTCTATGGAAAAATAATAAAACTTAATTGAGAGACATCAAAGAAGATTTAAATAAATAAGGGGATGAATCATCTTCATGGGTTTGATAATTCAGTATTATAAAGATGTCTATTATTTACAAAATCACCTAGAAATTCACTGAATTCCTGCAAAAACTCCCAAAAGTTTTGTTTTTTGTTTTTTGGTTTTTTGGTTTTAACCAAAAAGAGAGAGCCAGATTAACCAAGATACCCTTGAAGAAAACACAGTTTACATTTTATGGTTTTTTTTGTCCTCCAAAATACTAAATCTCATTAAGTGAAAAGAATTAAGAATCACGATGTGAAATGGCTCAAAAAGAGAAAAATAGACCAATGGAATAGAGGAGAAATCCATAAACAAATTCAACATATATGAATACCTGATATAATCAGAAATGATAGTGAAGATCATTACACAAATAATGAACTTTTAAATAAATGGAGCTAGAACAATTGGAAGTCATATATGAGGAAAAAAATACATTAGAGGGATCCCTGGGTGGCACAGCGGTTTGGCGCCTGCCTTTGGCCCAGGGCGTGATCCTGGAGACCCGGGATCGAATCCCACATCAGGCTCCCGGTGCATGGAGCCTGCTTCTCCCTCTGCCTATGTCTCTGCCTCTCTCTCTCTCTCTCTCTCTCTGTGACTATCATAAATAAAAAAAATAAAAAAATACATTAGAGCACTATATAAAACCACACATAAAAATCCATAGCATGTGGTTAAAAACTAAAATTTAAAATGCAAAGTATAAAGATTTTCAAAGATTTTACAGGAAAAACATGTTCATGACCTTCAGGTGGAAAAGAATTTAGTGACACAAAAACTACAAAATAAAAAAAGAAATCTTGATAAAATTATATTAAAATAATAAACTTTGTTTCATTAAAAGGTATCATTAAAGACAGTGAAGACAAACTACACGCTGGGAAAAGATATTTGTGATTCATATAACCTGCGAAGTATTAGTATCCAGAATGTACAGCCTTTATAAATCAATAAGAAAAAGAAGTAGATGTGTAAAAGAATTGAATAGCCCCCTTTTCAAGAGTGGAAACATGATGGACAATGAATGTATGGATAGTGCTCAAGCTCATGGTAATCCAGGATATGTAAATTCAAACCAAAATGGTATCCATTTACACCCACCATCTTGGCAAACATTAAAAAGTAGTCCAATCAAAAAGTAGTAATGGTGAGGATATAAAAAAAGGGGGGGGCTCTCATGCACTGCTGGTAGGAGCGGAGACTGATACAATCTCCTTGGCAAACCTTTTGGCATTCTTTGGCACTCACTGTAGAACGGATGAAGCATATACTCAAAATTCTGTTAGAGAAATTCCAAATAAAACCAGGAATCTCTCACAAGCCCACTAACCTACATGACACATTGTGGTCAGTGTCCCTACAAGCATGCTTAGAATAATCAGAACTGGATATAGTCCAAGAGTCCATCAACATTAGATTAGTTAAGACAATTTTAGTATATTTATACAATGGAAATACATATAATGAATAAAACTCACAAACTCAATATTGAGCCAGAGAAGCAAATAGCAGGAAAACATATTCAATATGGTTTCATTTATTTAGATTTCAAAAGCAGGCAAAGACAAACAACATGTTGAGAGATCATGTAATGGCGTTTTTAAAAATATGAATAAAAGCAAGAGACTGGTTATTTCAAAATCAAGATAGTGATTACCTCTCAGCAGGAAGAAAAGAGATGGGGTCAAGGAGGAACACATGGTATTTTAAGGACCTGGCAATGTTTTATTTCCCAACGTGGTGGTGATTTCTTTATTTGTTAGATGTAGTCATTTTAAACACTCATCTGAAAAAAAAAAAAAACAAACAAACACTCATCTGCACATATGATTATCTTCCAGTATAAATGTCTTTCAAGCACCATGACAAAAAGAGGGTAAACATAGACTGAGTCACAGTTTCACACCCAGCAGAGCGGGCTCCTGTTGGAGCAACGTTCAGCAGCCTTGGGGGACGTGCTGCATTGATTGCTGTGGCACAGGATGGAAGCTCCATTTCCTCTGTGCGGTGGCTGAGAGTTAACTTTTGGCACAACGGGTTTGGGTATCCCCAGTAGATTTGCTTCCTCTGCCAAATGCTCTCTGTTGATTAGTTATTGTTGAACGTCTGGGCAGCATTTTGTCTGTCCCTACCATGAGTCCCCTGTGATGATCCTCCCCTCAAGAGACAGCTTAATTCCCCCAAACTTTAAGTGTAGGGTAGACTCATGAACCTGCTCCTGCTGAATACAAGATGGCAGATGTGACAGTGTGTGACCTCTGAGATTAGGTGATGAAAGGCATTGTGATCTTCTCCTTGGCTTGTCCCTTCGATAACTCATTCTGGGGAAAGCTGGCTGCCGTGCCGTGGGGACACCCAAGAGGCACTATGAAAGAGGTCCAAGGGGTGAGGGGTTCCTGCCAATAGCCAGTCCTCCAGCCCCAGTAAAGCCTTCAGATGACCTTGCTCTTGGCCACGACTTGGTCTGAAATCTCCTAAGACAACATGCACCGAACCACCCGGCTGAACCGCTTCCGAATTCCTGCCCCACAGAAGCTGTGAGGTAATAAATATTCTTCGTTTTAACCCACTACATTTTAGGGGAGCGTATTACACAGCATTAGATAACCAACAAGCCTGCATTCTCGGGATTGCTTTGGACTCAGCCTAGTATATTGCTTCGGACTTTGAGAATGCCTGAGGTGATACAGCTTGCACTGACCCCAGGTCCACGGTGCTCCCTGGGCTTCTGAAATATCCGTAGCTGATTCTTAGCTCATCCCACTGACGGAGTATGTGCTGACTCTCAGGTTTTCTGAGACTAAATAATATTGCTTAAAGAAATATATTCTCCCCTCCCCTACAGATGATAAAGGGACATTACAAAAACCTAGGACCTTGAAATTCTGGGTTTTGCAGATTGTAGTTGAGATACTGTGGGCTTTCCAATCCCACCAGCAAGCACTAAGTCCTGCCCTTTGCTGGTTGTTGGACCTTGGGTGTAGCATTAGCCCCTCAGAAGTTCTCTTTCTCAGCTGTTGGTCAAATCAGAATCACTCAGTAAATATATATGTATCACGTAGGATTAAGTTTGTCTGTGAAAGAAGAAAAACAATGTCTTACTCAAGGGAGAATTTTGTGTCTCTTCCATATCAAAATCCAAAGGCAGATGGTTTAGGGCTGGTATGGCATCCATGATATTCAGAAACCCAGGATCTTTTTGTCTTGTTGTTTCACCTTGCGTAATTATTCTGGTCCAAGACAGATGCTCTAACTCTAAAATACTCACTGAAAAGCAAGAGTTGGACTTGGACTATGTATCAGTTAGAGAAGCAGAACTAATAGGATTTAAGTGTGCGCACATGCGTGTGTGTGTGCGTGTGCGTGCACACATGTGTATTTCAAGGAATTGGATTCTGCAGTTGTGGAATCCAGCTGGGTAGGTCTGAAATCCGGTGGGCTGGCCACCTGGCTGGAAACTCTTGGGCAGAATTTCTTCTTCAGTTTTCTTCTTAAAGTCCTTCAACTGGTTGGATGAGGCCCACACAGGTTATCAAGAATAATTTCCTTTTCCTTAAAGTGAACTGATTACAGGTGTTAACCACACCTACAAAGGACAGAGTGATACCTGGATTAGTGTTTGAATACCTGCTGAGAGTGACCGGTGCAGGCTACAAGTCTAGTTCAGATTGATCTCCCACCCGTTGGTCTCCTGCAAAGCTCCACGACAAACAGCTACGGCTGAGTAGTCAAGGGGTGAAGCACATCCCCTCTGCCATGTCACAGAAAGTGCATCTACAAGGCCTGCACTGAGAGCCAGAGGAGCGACCAGAGCTCCCCAAGCATGAATCTGAGCTGCTGGGAGACCACCCAGAGATGAAGTCCTGCCATCCTGCCCCCACCCCCCATCTGCCCTGTGCTGGATCCCAGCTCCTAGCCTTGCTGGGAGAGGCAAGCTTAAAACCCCTAGGGATCGGGGTCCCCCCACTGCAGCCTGATGCCGGGCCCTGCTAGCCCTCCAGGTCCTGCCACAGAACAAGTCCAACAGGAGACTCTCGCACCTGCTTCTGCTTCCATGAGTTTCCTCCAATCCTTGTTTCCCAGCAGGCCCAGCATGTGCAGTGGGGCCCTGCCTCCTCGCTTGAGTAGTACCTGCAGTCCAGGTAGTGCGAAGGAGGAAGGGCTAAAGCGGTCCAGGGACACCCAGCACGCGAGGAGGTGCTTGCTTCCCGCTGACACGCCAAGTGGCAGGAGGCCCGAAGGACACAGCCGTCGCTATCAGTGCCGAGAAAGGACAAGGGAAGAGGTTGGTTTTTGCCAGCGGGGCCTCCACCGGCACAAGGGCTCCTTTGTGCAAATTAGAAAAGGCACAGACAACCTCCCTGGGACGAGGATTCACAACCATGTGGCCCGACCCCCGGGGACCACGCTGAGCGCCAGGAGCCGAGGCTGGTGACATGAGCAAGGGCTCCCGGTCAGCCTCTGCTTGCCCCCAGGGGTGCCCTTTCCGAGCTGCCCCGACAGCTGGGCCCCGTGTGGTCACACCGCCTGCCACGACCCAGCTGCCCTTCCTGCCCGCCTAAGTGACCCGTCCCTGAACATCAGCACACACGGTCCTTTCAGAAACGGGGACGGACACGGGAGTTGAGTGCTGGAAATCCTCTGTGACAGGCATATGTCCTGTGCTCCAGCCCAGGGACAGGACACCCGGGGAAGAACCGCGCGCCTTGCCCGTTTGGAGGCCAGAAACCCTCTCCTGTGCCGCAGCCAGAATGGCAGTCCTGGCGGGGGGCTCCGGCCCTGAACCTCATGAAGATACGGAAAGGATTAGATGACATGATTGCAGCCACGCGTTTTAAGGACAGCCGGATACTGGGCAGAGTGTGCTTCTGATTTTTATCTATAATGGGCCGTGTGGGATACGGATGGAGGACGTTCGATTTCCAGCTCCTTCTCACAAGGAGCTGCCTGGGGCTCTTAGTATGGAAGCCTCTTCTTTTTTAAAAAAAATTAAATCCAATTTGCCAACATATAGTATAACCCCCAGTGCTCATCTCATCAAGTGCCCCCCTCAGTGCCCGTCACCCAGTCACCCCACCCCCACCCCCTCCCCTTCTGCAACCGTTTGTTTCCTAGAGTTGGGAGTCTCTCATGGTTGTCTTCCTCTCTAATGTTGCCCCACTCAGTTTCCCTCCTTTCCCTTGTAGTCCCTTTCATTATTTCCTATATTCCACATATGAGTGAAACCATATGATGATTGTCCTTCTCCAGTTGACTTCATTCTTTCAGCACAACACCCTCCAGTTCCATCCACGTTGAAGCAAATGGTGGGTATTCATCCTTTCTGATGGCTGAGTGATATTCCAATGTGTATACAGATCACATCGTCTCTATCCATTCATCTGCCGAAGGACATCTGGGCTCCTCCCACAGTTTGGCTCTTGTGGACATTGCTGCTATGAACATTGGGGTGCAGGGGGCCCGTCCTGGGAGCTTCTTTTCAGGCCAAGAGTACAACCACACTTCCCACCGTGTCTGCAAGGCTTTGTGTGATTCTCTCTGCCTGCTTCCCTGGCTTCATGGCTCACCTATCCCTCCCTGCCCCCTTCCTGTGGCTCATCCCCATGGCCTCTTCCACATCTAGGCCTCGGCTCCAGCCATTCCCCCTTCTCCCGGGGACTTGTCCTCCAGGTCTTCACAAAGCAAGCTCCTTGCCCTGCCTCAATCAGGGAGTCCTCCCCACCCAGTCCCACATCCCCAGCGCTGTTTCCTTGTGTCCTTCTAACTGGTGTTCTCCTCTTTCACATCCTGGCTTCCCATTGTCATCGTCATCACTGTTTTAACCTCCATGAAGGAGAGATTCCTGGCACTGGGGGTGTGGGGGGGACTGAGCAAGGACGTTGTACCTGTAGATGATGCAGACTTGGAATGTTTCAGGCATGGCCTTCAGGCAGAGGTGCATCCAGAGTCTTCCTGGCTTGGATTTGCTCCAACTTTCAGTGTTGGTCCTCTCTGCCTTGGGCAGGCTCATTCTACGTCAGAGCAAGGTGGTGGCCAAAACAAAACTCCAGGCTTCCAGAAGATCTCTCAGCTCCAGGACCATTGATACAGCAAGCCTAAAAATTCCTTATTGTGGGAGCCGTCCTGTGCGTTGTAGATGGTCAGCAGCATCCTGGTCCTCTACCCACTAGATGCCAGTAGCATCCTCCCTGAGGATGGTCAGCAGCATCCTGGTCCTCTACCCACTGAGATGCAAGTAGCATCCTCCCTGACATGACAACCAGCAAGATCTCCAGACATATTCCCAAAGGGTCCAGGAGAAACAGAGTAGCCCTGGTTGAGACTTGTTGGCCTACATCATGACCTCTCATCCACCCCAAAAGAAAAAGCACATCTTTTTTCCCAATGGTTACAAGAGAAGTAACTGGAATTGACGGTCACTCCCAGACTTTGGTCACATGCCCACCCCTGACCCCGTCACTGCAGCCACAGAGAGGGGATACACAGGTTGGCCAACATGAGTCATGTGCCCTGGAATTAGGGTTGGTTTGGTCACGCTCAAGCTTTTGACGGGTAGGGAGGAGATGTTACCCAAAGGTGAGTGAGGGAACTTGCAACCACAAGGGAAGAGTTATCACGGAGTCAGGAGGAAGTCTCATCCGGAGGGCAAGTCCGTGTTCCCACACATACTGTGACCTACACTGGGCCTGCTTCATGCCAGGTGATGGTGGTCATCATTTTCTAGGAAAGTGCAGTTTGACTTCAGTACTTTAATCCATAGAATGGAGAGCCTCAGCTATGGCTCAGTACCCTCTAAATTATATAGCAAAATTCCTAGTACTTATGAATTTTTCTGGTGATATGGTTCAATTCTTTCACCAAATCCCCAAATTTACCATCACCCTGAAATATTAAAGGCCATTGTTCTAGAAACTGACCTCCTCACTTCAAACTTTTAAGAAGACTGTTCATTTTTTCCAAAGTCCTGAAGATATTTATTCTGATTTCCCAAGTTTATCAGATGGGAAAATGAACAAAAATCACCTATATATTTTTGAACAGCTTTATTGATACGAAATTTAGGTTTTTTCTTAAAAAATTTTTAAACTGAAGGATAGATAACATACAATGTTATATGAGTTTCAGGTGTGCCCCTGTGTTTGCTTGTTCTAGATCCTGGGTTGAAGGAAGGATGCTTTCTCCCAGTTTGGCACCCCCATTCTTGTAGAAAAAGGAAAAAAAAAAAAGGCCATGACCCTTACAACTCTTGCTGAGATGTGGCCTCTGTTCACATCCCTTGAGTCAGAGCAAGTTGCAAGTTACACGGTCAAGGGCACAGTCAACAGGGTTGCCTTAATTTTTGAATAATGAACATGTTCTCATGATTCAAAAATTTGGCAATACAGAATAGCATATAGTGAAAAGCTTTATTCTCACCCTGTCCTCCACCTTCCCAGGCCACCCTCAATATTTAATAACTATTGTTCAACTCTTGTGTATCTTTTTGTAATTTTTTAAATGAATAAGCAAAAAAAGCCGTGAATATAAACTTCTATCTTCCTTCACCTTCTATGTGAAATATAGCAGAACACGTTTTGCCTTTTCTGCTTAAAAATGTACCCCAGAGACATTCCACAACAGTTCCATGAGAGCGTCTGGTTTGTTTTCATAGCTGCATAGTATTCCAGTGCTTGGATGTGCGACGTTTTATTTGACTTCTCCCCGTCCAAGGAATTTTACAGTTTACAAATAACCCAGCAATGAGTAATCTTGGACACACGGAGGGGAATTAGCAGAAGCCGGAAGTGGTCAATGGATTCATGTTTCAAAGGAGTAGTTTTAAATATATTTGGAGTAATGGTTTCAACCCGAGATGCATACAAAATCACCTTGGAGCATCTAAAAGCTAGGGATGCCCAGACCCAGCTTCCAGAAATTCAGATTTCACCCGTCTGAGGTGCAACCCAGGGATTGGCCCTTTTTAAAGTTTTTCAGGTGCATTGAATGGACAGCCAAGGCTGAGAACCATGCATTTGAGGGGGATGGGGAATGCATGGAAAGGAAAGCATTTAGGGAGAGGGGACGCTGGAGGGGGAGGGAGGAGAGGTTTGGGACAGCTGTGTGGACTTGAGCAAAAAGTCAACAAAGGGTTTTTAAAATTTTTTCTGTAGTCTGTTTAGTTGAGTTGTGTACTCTGTGGCTCTACCTTCCCCCCACCCACCCACTTCGAGTGACAAGGAAAGGCCCACATTCCTTTGCAAAGGCTGTGGATTCAGCTCCACGTCTGTCCCATGTGCTGCTATGCGGGATGGGCTAGCAAAGCAAAAGCCTGCTCTTCCTCAGGTCAGCGCATGCTGCTGGCTCATCGGGCCTCCATTAGGAAGCGCGCACTATTAAAATCTTCATTTTGTGGGTGGCGGAGCTGGGACTCAGAGAGGTTAAGTGGCCTGTCCAAAGTCACACAGCTCAGAAGGACGAGATTCACACTCAGGCCTGAGATCTGAGGTTTCCTGTCACTTGGAACCAATTTCCTTCCCTGCGGCTCTCAGGACTCGCAGACATGCGGCCCTTGCTGCTTGTTGTTTGTTTCCATTTATCTTTTCTAAATCCTGTTCTTCCCTGGCCTCTTGTGACTGACTTCACATCAGTTCCCCACAGGGTAAACCAGCCTACGTGAAGGCCAGGCTGTCATCACCCGTGGGCAAGGGGACTTACCAGCCCCGCATCTCATCGGCCTGCAGCAGGAAGCACGTTACAGCTTGGTGGGCCAGCAGCCTCCTGGGAGGAATGTGGGGCATGACCTGTCCCCAGGACCTTCCGCCATGGCCCTGATAAGGGCTGCACAGGCAGGGAATGTGAATGCAAATTGTCAACCACCCTGGCTCACAGCGGGAGGATCCTAGGATGTTCTAGGCTCCTCCTGGGCCGGGGGTGGGGGTGGGGGGGTGGGGTGGACGGCCCACCTTCATCCATATCTGAGGTTAGCAGAAAAGGAGACTGTTTTATTTTTATTTTTTTATAAATTTATTTTTTATTGGTGTTCAATTTGCCAACATACAGAATAACACCCAGTGCTCATCCCATCAAGTGCCCCCCTCAGTGCCCGTCACCCAGTCACCCCCACCCCCCACCCACCTTCCTTCCTACCACCCCTAGTTCGTTTCCCAGAGTTAGGAGTCTCTCATGTTCTGTCTCCCTTTCTGATATTTCCCACTCACTTTTTCTCTTTTCCCCTTTATTCCCTTTCACTATTTTTATATTCCCCAAATGAATGTTCAAAACCAGGGACTGGATCTTGACGAGGCAGGCTGGCCATCAGGGCTCATCAGTGCCACGCTTCTCCCGCACTCTAGAACAGAGCAAGCTCTGGGGAGGAGGCCAATGTGCTCCGTGCAGCGTGCAGCGTCCCCACCCCCAGCCCAGGAGCCTGGACAGGGCCTGCAGAGAGATTGGGGACTGAGCCCTTTGGGGACACATTTCTCTTTCTGAATGTGTGTACACGTCTGTGTGTGTGTGTGTATGTGTGTGTGTTGTGAGTCTCCATGTGTGCGTCTGTGTGTTCTCGTGTGTGTGTATCTCTGCCTGTGTCCCTGGGCCTGTGTGTGTGTCCCTGTGTTATGTGTGTCCGCGTGCATCCGTGTGTGTGTGTGTGTGTTGTGGGCTGCAGTGTCAGAGTCTTAACTCCTCTGAAACATGTTTTCCAGCTCACACTGATGGGGAGGATTTGGAGCTGGTCCCCCTCTTTCCTGGGGAAGGCGCCCTGGGAGACCCTCCTGGGAGTCTTTAAGCGCAGGGAGGGCTCGGGTCTGCAGAGGGGGAGCCCTGGGCCCGACCAACCCCGTCCTGCCAGCAGGGGGCGCTGCAGCCCCGCGCACCGCGGCCTGGCCTTCCCAACCTGGACCGCTCAGCTTCCAAGGCATCTCTCTTCATCTCTCATCATCTCTCATCATCTCTCACCATCTCTCCGGAATACAGAGGCGGGGGTCAGGGCACCTCCCCGCGCGCCCCGCCGTACCAAAGCTCCCTTGATGGGCGTTTAAAGGGAGGCGCAGCGGCCCCGACTCTGGGAACAGAGGGAGCCCCAGTTCATTGCTTCAGACTGGGAATGAACATCGAATTTTGGTCGCCTCCGTGAAAGCATATTTTACTTAGACACGTAGGTTCTTAGAAACATTTTGTTGGAAGATTGGCCCTGATTTCCAAGACTGGGTGTGGAGGGTGGAAGTGGAGGGGGTAACCAAGGTCGTGGGCTGTGCACCTGTTGGGAGGGGGGTAGACCAGCGGCTTAAGGCGGAGACACTGGGGTGAGACACCTTTCGTGTCCTCTGCATCACTGCAGCCATCCCTTCCCCCTCCCGCCCCCTCCCGCCCCCCGTCCTACAGGAACCCGAGTCCCGTACCCCAGCAGGACCAGCCTCCCTGCCCAGCCGGTATGTGTGTGTGTGCTCCCTCCTGCCTGCCCGGCTCCGGCTCGCCCTCGGCCTGGCCCAGCGCCTGCACAGGTGCAGCTCCCGCAGCCCGGGGGCCCCAGCATGCAGCCGGGTCAGGGCAGGCCTGGCTCCTGGCTCGGGACCTCCCGGGCACCCTTCTCAGGAGCCTGCGTTCCGGGACCCAGCTCCATGGACACTTTCTCTGCCTGAGCCTCCCTTGACTGCCTTCAACGCCACACGTCCCGGTCCTTGCCCTGACCGCCAGCATCCAGCAGCTCATTGACCCCGCATGGCCCATGCTCGCGGGTCAGCCTGTGTGCACTGGCCTGCCCCCAGCCTCCCTGAGAAGAACCCAGGAGTTCTCTCTTGTCCCCCGTGGTCCTGCGCCAAACCCTGGGCTTCACAAGGATGTAGGGAACATTTATAAAGGGAATTCATGTCCAAGCTCTTCCTTCCCCTGCAGACACTGTGTCTCTCCGTCTCTCCTCCCGCCACTCCCACTGGGTTCATCCGTCCTTCTGCGAGGTTGGCAGTGGAGGAGGGCACAACCTCGAGGGGGCAGCTGGGCTATGGGGGCTCAGCAGTGTAATGTTTCCCCCCACTATGGAATATGCAAGCTCTGGAGAGCCCAGTGTGCTCCCTGCAGGCCCCCACCCCCACTCCATGAGCCTGCGCAGGGCCTGGAGAGGGGCATGGGACTGAACTTGTGGACACACACTTCTTTTTTGGAATGTCTGTGTATGTGTGTGTGTGTATGCGCGCACACCCAGGTGTGTGTTGTGAGTCTTTGTGTGTACCCGTGTGTATGTTCTAAGTCTTTGTGTGTACCCGTGTGTATGTTCTAAGTGTGCATGCCTCTGTGCGTGTTATTGGTCTGTGTGTGCCTGCGTGTGTGGTACGAGTCCCTGTGTGTATGTTGTGAGTCTCTGTGTGTGTGTCCACATGTGTGTGTCCGTGTGTGTGTGTGTGTGTGTGTGTTGCAGGCTGCCGTCCCAGAGCTCTGATGCCCTGGAACTGTCCGTTCAGTTCAGATTGATGGGGAGAATTTGGAGCAGGTCCCCGGAGAAGAGCCAACACTGGGAGCTTCGGGTCAGCAGACCTCCTGATGGCCCCTGAGGTCTGGGAATCCCAGTCCTGGAAGCCAGGAGCCTCCTGCAGACCCTGCCCTGGCTCTGACTTCAGGACACAGGCGTGGTCCCTTGGGGGGCATTCGAACTCCTTCCTGCGCATGGGCTGTGTTCTCCCGTGGCACAGGGTAGAGGTGTTAGGTGCCGAGAAGAGCCCTGGCTTATCGGCTGAGGGCTTCGGTCATGGTCATGTTTCCCAAGAAGAAACAGAGAAGGTCCTCCGTGGTGGATCCTGGGCGGGAGCGCACAGGTGTGATGCACCCGTCGTACCTGCCCAAGTCGGTCACACGGGCGGCGTGCTAGGAGTCTCGGCCCCGGCACTCTCTCCGTGAAGGGTGGTTTTGCTTTCTCCGCCGCTCAATCAGATGTGAGGAAGAGCAAGTCCACGTGTGGTGGTTGATGCAACAGGGAGACATTCCTTCGTCGTAAAACATGATGAAAGTCAGAGCCAGGATCCCTATCACCCTCGCCAATAATCCGCTCCATAGATTTGTGTTGTGAAAGACCCATTTATTATTTCATCCCCTTTTCAGATAGAGTTCATGACAATGGCTCAGCTCAAATAGGGAGAATGTATGCACATGTGCTCTTAACGGAAGAAAAAGAAGAGGAGAGCACTCGGATTGCCAGTTGCCCTGAAATGTCCCGTTATTTTAGCATAAATGTCCAGTCCGGCCAGCATTTGTTCAGTCAAAAGCCATTTCTCAAAGGAGATGGAGAAGCAAACCAGCGTAAATGGAGCCCCTCTTTCCAGGGAGCCCGGTGCTCCCTCCTGCAGGTGCTGGGGGGCTGGGATGTAGGGCAATCACTGCCCCTGGGGTGCGCACAGGGGGTGCAGAGGTTCTGAAACTGAGGCTGTGGACCTCCTGTATCAAGATCACCGCATCCGTGTGCTAACAATGTGCATTCCCAAGTGTGGCCTTCATCGGCTTTTTACAGCTCACTGCAGAAATGCTGGCCTGGTGGGTGACCCGACACACGGAGGGAAATCATCTCCCTGCAGGAGAGAACAGCCCTGAAGTCCTTTGAGGGCAAACACAGTAGCTCTGAGTCCTCCGCGGACCTCTTCTGAGTGCTTGATGCATGAACTCACCTAACTCTATAGCAAGCACCGTGGTTTCGGCTGCAGCTTTGTTTTCGGGTCGGAAACGGAAGCACAGAGAGGTTAAGTAACATGCCCAGGGTCACGCAGCAGGAGAGAGGCCAGCGGGGCAGCAGAGGCCAGGATCTTAACGACGGTGCTGCTCTGCCCCTGCTAAGATGGAAGAAGGAAGGCCCTTTGTGTTACGGGGCTAAACATAATCCTCTTAGAGAACTCGTCTTTGAAGGTTTGGCCTGAGTTATAAATTTAGAAATTAGGACGGAAACTGGGGGATACTGATCGAAGACTCAGTGAAGCTAGAGAGAAGGAATGGTTGGGGGGGAGGATGGAGAAGAGGGAGGAACAAAGGTATTCGAGACCCTTGCAAGAAAAGAGGAACCTTTCTCTGGGAAGAAGCCCTGGGGTTTAGGCTGAAAGTACAGGTGAGAGGCTCACAGGGAGCAGCCCGAGAGTCAGTACGGCTCTCCTCCAAGAGATGGTGCTGTGTGTGTTTCCTACAAGGGAGGTGCCCTCACTCCCAGGCTCCCCTGAAGTGCTTCGGCTCCTGTTCGGTTTGTGTTGGTTGTTGCTTTATTTTTATTTTTTTTGCATGCAAATATGTTTTTTTTTCTTTTTTTTTTTTTTTTACTGGAGTTCAATTTGCCAACATATAGCATAACACCCAGTAGTTGTTGCTTTAGAGCAGGAAGGCCTTTCCTGGGATCCCCCAGCGGGGAAACACGCTCCTGCCGGTGTTGTGGACAGCGGGGAGGGCCCTAATCAAAGCTCTCTTCGCAGAGCCAAGGGCTCGGGCCTTGGGGCGAGCCCAGGGTCCCCTTCACCTCGTGCAAACACAGTGATGTGGGAGGCAGAGGCAAAAGAAGAATTAAATCTCCTGACTGCCCACAGCCCACTGACCAGTCCCCGAAACAGGCAGAGTGACCTTCCTCTAGAAACTCCGCTGTCTCGCTGTTAATACTTTGCTAAGAACAAAAGGCAAAAAAAAAAATAAAAAAAAATAAAAAAAAAAGAACAAAAGGCAATCTTAGCCCGACCCTCAGGACCCTGCAAGTCTACTTTAACATAGAAAATCCCTTTGGAAGCTTTCTTTATTTCTTCCCCCAAGACAAGTTGGCAATCCTCCCCCGAGCATATGACCCACCGATAGACACCTGAAGGGTCTCGTGGCTCAAGTTTTATTAGACGGTAATAAATAACCTTTCCCCCAAAAATAGCCAGCCTCCTCAAGGTCCTGGAAACCTTGCTTCCAAAATTCCTCAGAGGCTTACACTTTCCCTAACCCCCTCCCAACTTGAAAGTATATCAAGGGCCACTTCTCATGACCCCAGGGCAGCTCTTCCTGCCCACAGGTCCCATCCCGGTGCTTTAATAAAACCACCTTTGTGCAGCAAAGATGTCTCAAGAATTCCTCCTTGGCCATCAGCTCTGAACCCCAACGTCTTTCCTACATGAGCAACCGTACTGGGGAGTCGAGACGGGTGCTGAGGCCTGTGGAGTGGCCACCAGGTGAGCAGTCCCACAAAGCCTTCATCTTCCTGACAATGGCTCTACAGAACAAGTTATTAGGTTTTTAATCCCCAGTGCATGGGCCAAGAAATTAAGACTGAGCTGAGCGGCTGCCAAGCCAACATGTGTAGGGCAGCTCAGGATGGAAACCCTGGCACTTCGGTCTCCCGTCCGCCCACCCCGCCCTGCCTGGGAGCACCGGGGCACAGATGTCTGTGCACCTGCCACCAGCCCCGGCGACACTCTGAACGGTACGGGAAGACAAGAGGATCCATCCCAGGTGCTAATTTGTTTTCTCTGTGTTTGCTATTCCCGAAAGGTGGAAGCCAATCTGATTAATTGAGGGTTTCAGTTGCTTACGCTCAGACTGACTCTAGGGTCTGAGGTGCTTCCTGCTGCAAATTGCTGTGGGACGAGTCACCCCTAATCCACAGAGCTTTGTATCTCTTACAGGAACGGTGAATAAGGCCTTCCTTTTTAGGAAGTGGAAGGCAAACAGAAGCTGTCTTTTGTTTCAAAGTTCTTTAAATTCCCCACCCTCTGGTCCTGGTTGACATCAGCAAGGCTGCCATGGAAGAAAGGAGAAAGGAGAAGTAACTGGGGCATGAGATTTGCCCATAAGAGGGTAGGTCTGGGCAGTCTGCATCCCCTCTCTCTCTCCCTCCTCCTCTCCCCCTGCTTCCACTCACCCTTGCCCCCCCCCACCAACTTCCTCCTTTGTTTCCTTCCTCTTTCCTCCTCTCCCCTCCACTCCCTCCCCTTCCTTCTTACCCCCAGGGTGGGGTAGGAAGGCACCATTGACAGCCAGCCCAGGAGGCAGAGACCAGAGCCTCTCAAATGTTAATGTGCTCCCCCATAAGTCCCTTCAAGTCTTTGTTAAAGTCTGGGGTGAGCCGAGATTGTGCATTTCCAGCAAGTTCTCAGCAGCGCTGCTGCTGCAGCTGCTGTGTGAGGCTTTGGACAGAAAGGCATGAGGAGGCATCAAGGGCCAAGGGGTGGCGCCTGGCCTGGCCCAGCTAGCTCTGGGGAGGGCTCAGCAGGGGCTGCTGACCAACTTTGATGAGGCCCGGGCAGCTGGGGCAGCTGGTGGCACCTGGACAGCCGGTCCCTGTGCCCCTCAGACCAGCTACTCTGGAAGCTGCAGCTTTGCCTCTTGGCTCTTGGGGATCTTTTGAACTCAACAGGCTCTCATCTGGTTCTGCAAGAAGGGCTGAGGTGAGTGGAAAGGAGGAGAAGAAAATTGTGAGGAGACCCCTCATTCGATCGGGGTGAGCTGGGGAGGCAGGAGGTGCCCCTCTCATGCTGGACGCCGACTCAGCCCTGCCGGGCTTCACACTCCTCCAATCTGAGGGCACTGGACAACCCTGGGGCAGGCAATTAGGGTTCCGCCAAGTGTTGTGCATCCCCGGACTGCACCAGAATCTCTGGGGGTAGGTCCCAGCTGCCCCACCTCCTGTCACACCACCCACGTGATTCCGACCAGTACTTGCATCTGAGAGCCACCATCACCAGGGTCGCGTCCAATGCTGCATCTCTTTCCCAAGTAGTCAAGCTGTCTTCCCTACGGTGTCTCAGGAGGCTCGCAGGAAGCGCTGCTGTGCTGGACGGTCGGGGGCAGCCAGCCTCTGCCCCTCGCTCTGGAGGAACTGAGGCCGGATAGATTAAGTCCTGGTCCACAGCTGCCAGGTGCAGGCCAGGACGAAGTCCAGGGGTTTGCACCCTTGGTCTGAAGCACCTTCATCATAGCCACCCCCTCATACCCACCATTCCCTTGACAACACCCACTATTTTTTCCTGACCCACTCACACATTTTTTGTGGTTCCTAGCTGTTACAAAAAAAAAAAAAATCCAAATCGCTGTCTTCTGAAGACCTGCTGTATTTCACCACCCACTCACCTGCTACTTCATTCTGTATCTTCTAGGACAGCAGTGTTAGCCACTCCATTTTCCTGACTTCCAGCAGCCGTGTTTGCTCGTACTTGGAAAGCCATCTACCTAGAGCTTCCCTGCCAAGGTCTTTCTCATCCTTCCTGGACCAACATCCATATTCTCCCTCTCTGGGGATTTCTGTAAGAAGTAACCACCCCCTCCTCTGTCTTCCCACGGTGCTATGGATGCTGCCTTGAGGGGCATCATATTCAGGGATGGGTGGGACTCACCTTGCCAGGCCCAAAGCTTAGCCCCGCAGCGGGTGTCCTGCGGGTCCAGAGTACATGTCACTAGGCTCCCAGAAGGAGTGACTCATTGAGCAAGAATTGTGCAATGAACGACCCATCCCGACCGACCACGGGAGCGCCGTGATCTCCAAGAATTTAGCATCTTCCACGGATTAGTGAAGATAGTTGGATAAAAAGTTTGAGTCTTTAACCCCAAATATATAAGCAGATATGCCATGCCCTCAAGTTTTTCTTTGTTCCGAACTGATAGAGAGTAAGAGACACAGGATATCACTCAGGTAACCACAGAGATCCAGGAGGGAGAAAAAACTCATTCTGATGGTCAAACAACTAAAATCATCCACATTTTCAAGTCATGGGTTGACTCAGAGCGGCAGAAACCGTTCATGCCTTTATGCTACACACTATAAGTACCTAGAACCATCTTCGAGTCCAGCAGTCTGGAGGACATGTAATAGGGTGACCTCATTAAAAGAGCAGGAAAGTGAGTCCTTTGAGGTTCCTGGTGGGTAGACGTCAGAGACCTGAGCTACGTTCTTCTCTAGGGAGTGTGGGCAACAAATCAGATGAAGTTGATTCTCTCCTTTCATTTCAAAGTCTAGCCAGGTTCCAGAAACCAGAACCTTCCCACCTCCCACTTAAGAGTAACTAACGGCCTCCTCCGGCTGTGGAATTACCCTGATCACTGACATGGAATGATGTTTCCTTGGCTCCGGCACTTCTCACTTGGTTGTTGCCCCTGCCTGTGTTCGTTCCCCAGGTAATTTTAAAACACTGTTCCACTTTGCTTCCTGTAACTATAGCCAGAGACATGCAAGACAGTGAAAGAGTCATTATTTCCATAACTGTCCACGAGCAATTTTCTTGCTTAAACCACATCTCCGACCCTCCCCTCAGAAAACAACCCAAACTGAGAATATGTTTTCTTAGCAAACCTCAGTCAAATATCTTGGCTGGTTTGCCATTTTTCTCTTAGCGGATTCCAGGAAACAGGGCTGCAGGGGTGCCTTATGAAGCCCCAGCTTGTGAGGCTTCAGACATGAACCTCCCATCCTGAGGAAGGGTACCAAGAGGTCAGGTGCATGGGGTGTTTTTCTTCCCTTGTTCTCCTAGTACCCACAAAAGTATAAATTCAGTCTTCCCCCCACCCCTTTCTCTTAAGAAAATGGTTGCTGGGAAAAGAAATAGGAAACTATTGGGTTTTTTTTTTAAAGATTATTTGTTTTTTAAAAACTATAGTCATATGAGTTCTTCCTCTCTGTTTGGTGCAAATGATGACAATTAATGGGAAACTTGGCTATTTATTTCTGATATAAACAGTGATAGAATCTTGAGGCATCTCCATGGACATAGCATGCTTCCCTATGGGTGGTTGGTCCATGGGCTGTAGGAGGGTGGGGAGGGCCCTGTCAATAGTCGCTTCCCTATGAATTCCTGTCCCCAAATCAGGCATGCTTGCACTCCCCGTGGTTTCCTTAGCGGGGACATCTTCTCTTTCAGGATCTGGGGCATCTAGGAATTCCTCTTTCATTCAAACCATTAGACCATGAAACCAGAGTCAAAGGGACTCAGCTGTCTCAGTTCGTACCTCACCATCAAAGTGAAAGATCTCTAGTGTCCTGGGCGGCAAGACAATGCGTAACTCAGTTGCCTGATTTATAATCACGCCCCACACCAGGGGCCACAGCACATGGGACCCACCAGCTTCTGAGACCAGTTATATTTTGGGAGCTTCAGCAAAGAAAACTCTGAATGGAAGCAAGACAGCACTGGTGCCTCTTTCTCAGGGAAAGACTCATCAGAGGTCATAGATGGGGCAGTCATTTTGCCCTGGGAACAAACTGTGAGGAGAAAGGGAGTCCCAGCAAAGGGGATTGCCCCACCCATAATTCACATGAGAAAATCACCTTTCAGTTTCTGGGATGCTCTCCAAAAGAAACTCCTTACCCCTCTCCCTAAACTTGCTCTCACTGAGCAAATGTCATAGGTGAGGCTTCTTGTTCACGCAGGGCAGCAAAATGCCAAGCATGGTTGTGCCTGCACAGGGACAAGGCATCTTTGGGATGAAGGGCAGTCTTGTCTGGGAAGATGTCGCAGAACTGTCCTCACAACTCACGGCCACGATTTTTGCAGGTCAGACCACAAGATTAAAAGAATAAGGACAGGAGTAACTGGAGAGGATCGCTGTGGGCCCAGGAATCTGAGCTCTGAACTGCACAACAATCGAAGAGTGATTATCCACCGTACATCTGCTAGAGAAGAAGATAATTTCTACCAGTGTTTACTGCCTGTCAGGTTCTGGGCTACCCACGTCTTATGTGTATTATCTCACTGCATCTTCTCAGTGACTATATTTACAGATAGAAAAATTGAACTTTAGAAGAGTAATATATGGAACAAGAATGCAATTTCACAATTCATAAATGGTGGGGCTTAGAATCTGTTATGGACTGGATTGTGTCCCCACCCCCAAATTTATATGTTGGAGCCCTAACCCTCAATGTGACTATATGCAGAGATAGAGCCTTTAAGAAGATAATTAAGATTAAATGAAGCCCTAATCCAATGGGACTAGTATCCTTTTTTTGTTTTAAAGATTTTACTTTATTATTTGAGAGAGAGAGAGCAAGAGAGTGCGCATGCTCGAGTGAGGGGGAGCGGCAGAGGGACAAGCAGACCCCCTGCTGAGCTGAGGACCCCCCTCCCCGGGCCCCCAGGACCATGATCTAAGCCAAAGGCAAATGCTTAACTGATGAGCCACCCAGGTGCCCTAGGACTGGTATTCTTTTAAGAAGAAGGGGAGACACTAGGGATCTTTCTTTCTTCAAAGCACACAGGGTGGAGTCCATGTGAGGACATATTGAGAAGGAGGCCATCTACAAGCCAGAAAGAGATCCCTCACCAGAAATAAACGATGAAAGTATCTTGGTCTTATACTTCCAGCCTTCAGAACTATGAGAAAATAAACATCTGATGTTTAAGCCACCCTGTTTGTGATATTTGTTATGGCAACCTGAGCTGACTGCACAGAGTCCTATGGAAAATCTATGTTCCTAACCTTTGCTCATGTTCAACTGTCCCCTCATTGCACAGTAGCAGCTTTCAGGCTTGATGGGGTGACCTAGTGCTGATATCCAGTTCCAATGGGGAGTTCTCTTGCCCTCAGAAAGAAGCGTTAAGGGTGATAGCGGCCTCTTACCCTGGGAGCACACTAGCTCTATTATATTAACAAATAAACATGCCAGATTGGATGGATAATAAACAAGCAGAAAGGTCTGGAATCTTGTGAGAGGATAGAACCATGTCTCCTTTTGAGAATTCAATACTACCAGATATGTCCCTAAGGCACCTCAGTGCTCTGCAGGTCCAAGTGGACCCTTGCTGTCCCCCACCTCCTTCCCCTGCCCCCAAACACCACAACCCTGGTTCTCTGCCCATGCTCCACATCGCAGTGAGTGGCACTGTCCAGCTCCATCCTAGCCCTATTTCTGAGACTGCATCCTTCACATCCTCTGACCCATCTGTAACAGAATTTTGATCTCTTCCCTTTTTTCTTTTTTTAAAGTTTATTAAGGTATAGTTAACATACAGTGTTGTATTCGTTTCAGGTGTACAATATAATGATTTGACAATTTTATATGTTGCTCAGTGCTCATCACAAGTGTACTATTAATCCCGTGTTTTTTTTCTTTTAATGTCCTACATATCTTCAAAATACATCCACTTCCCCCCAGCTCCATTGCTACCACCCAGCTTAGAGTACTGAAATAGCCATCCATCTGGTCTACCCATAGCATAGTGTTGTGTAGTTGTTAAGTGTGTGACTTTGCAGCCAGATAGCCTGGATGGAATACTGGCTATTTATTCTCTCTGTGTTTTAATTTCATCATAGTTAAAATAAAGATCATAATAGTACTTGCTTGATCAGGTGCCTGCACTTCATTAAAACACTTATGAGTGTGCCAGACACATACTAAATCAATCAGTGCTAGTTGTCATTAATATTACCTACTCTGGCCTCCTCTCATCTATCCTTCCCTGTGCACCCAGAACACTCATTTGAATACTCTACAGAAAGCCATTGTATGGCTCCCCCTTGCACTTAGGATAAAGATAAAAGTCTTGGGGTGCCTGGGTGGCTCAGCTGGTTAAGTGTCTGCCTTTGGCTCAGGTCATGATCCCAGCATCCTGGGATCCAGCCTCACATTGGGCTCCCTGCTCAGTAGTGAGTCTGCTTCTCCCTCTTCCTCTGCCCCACCCCACTCGTGCTTTCTCTCTCTCTCTATCTCTCTCTTTTTCAAATATATAAATTAATAAGCCTTTCACTCACCTACCAGGAATTGCTCTATGTGGTTTTCACCTAGTTCTAGAGTCTTGCCCCACAACTCACTCCCCTACTTCTCCAGGCTTTACCCTCATGCTTTCCAAATTTTGTGCTCACTGCTCTCTTCACCATGGGGATTCTTTTACACTTGCACTTTCTCAGATTAGGGGATCACCATCCCCCTCTTCTTCATCGACATAACTCCTATCTATCATTTATTTCTTAGTTTAAGTGCTACTTCTTCAGGGAGGTCTTCTAGGACTCCTCTTACTTGACTCATTTCTGTATGGGAGGTTTTTATTTGTGTGTAATATTTTTAATAATGCCCATGACCCCCACTTGAGGAGTATGAGGGACTGGTCTGATGACTCACAGGTAGCAGAGACTCAAGATTACCCTACTGCATGAGAGTTTAATGAAACAACAATGCCCCCCACCTCCCCTAACTTCCAGCCCCTAATTCTTCCCCACAATCACCTTGCCAATCTGAAAATTGAAAGGCAGAGTAGAAACTCTTCCTTTTGGACTATTGTTTTCAAGATCTTACTGGCTTTTCAAGCTTTGGGTGGAGGGAAGAGAAACGATCGCCAGCAGGTGGAATGTGATAGTTCCCTACCAGACCCTCACATTCCCATCATTACCCTACCAGACCCTCACAAAGACTCAATTGGCAGGTGAGGTCATGAGTCTCCCCACTTGCCAATAGGCAGACAGATGCCCCAAGAGGTTGATCTATTCAGAGCCATACAGCTAGTGAGTGGCAGAGCTAGGATGAGACAGACACCCTAAGAACCTAGCTGTACTCCAGCATCTGGCTGCAGCAGTAATCCAGCTAAGGGCAAGTGACAACAGTACAAAGGAAAGAGATCTGTCCCTTGTCCTCATTCTCCTCTTTGTCTTGGAGATTTCCATCTGTTCTCTTCCTTAGTTGTCAAAGTTGGGTTGCCTAGAAGTACACCCTTTGAGATGGACTTTAGGGTGGAAGTTGTTTAAGAATGTGTGACCTTGGATGGACACCAGAGGGAGGGAGGAGGTAGGAAAGCACGGGTGGGCCAGGGGAGAAGCTGAGTTGTGGTGCAGGACAGGCAGTCCCAGCTGGGAGATAAAATGGCCAAATACTACGCCTTTACAATACTCCCTCCTCCATCCATCATTGGTTGTAAGCCATCCCTCTGCGACTAAGGCCATTCAAGGAGGACGAGTAGCTGTCCTGGCAGCTGGGGCAATATATCTTCCATTGAAGGGGAATCTGGGTAGGGCATCATCATGTCTATGCAGCAAGTCCCTGCTTCCTGCTTTTTCTACCTGATTTATGGTTTCACCCTTTCTCTTACTCTTTCCTTGCAGTTTAGTCACTCATCAGTCTGGAAGGAATTTTCCTGAATAAGTTTCTAGTGATATGGACCTATCATCCTAGAGTGGCCGTGTGGCTGAGTGTGTGGAATTTTTGATCTGTGATGTCTGACACAAGAGCGATTGCTGGGCCTAAGGCATTAAAACCGAAGAAAGAACAAAATCAAAAGGAACTTACCTGTCATTTTCCATGAGAGGCTTTTATTCCAACCTATAATTCATTTTCTTATGAGGGTAATTTCTACAAAATTACATAATGCTGTGAGAGGACCCACACCCAATGGATCTTGCTGCTGTTCAGCCCTTTGCCCTTCTCAGAGGGTCTCCGCATGTGCTTGATGTCTCATATCAAGGCAGGCACAGCAGTTATCAATCCCTTCCCGAACGAGAAAGGACATACAGAGGTCGGTACAATGCTCAAGACCATGGTGCCAACTCATGGTGGAATCAGGAGGAAAACAATGGGTCTTTCAACACTCAGAGCCCTACACTCTTCAGCTTTTTAGGGAGAACTGGTCAGTCACAGGAAGAATAACCTTTTTTGTGGTAGTTTACTTTTTGTGCAAATATCAATATTTCTTTTATTGTCCAATTAAATTACTCAGGCCCTAAACTTGGCTAGAATTTGCTTTTTTTTTTTTTTTTTTTCATGTCAGAAGAGCCCAGTTTTTGCCACATTGCACCAGCAAACCTCAAGGGAGCCAGAAAGTGTAGACACCAACAGAAGTGAGCAAACAGCTCAGTGGATGTTTATTAGTGTACAATCATTAGATCATTATAATAATAACAATAATTACAGTAATACTAGTAATCATGATTTTTTTTTTTTCTTTTTGCCTTTCTGGAAAGACAGGCTCTAGTCTCAGCAGAGTGAAGCTTTAAGTTGGCTCTTATTTTCTTATTTTGTCTCACTTATTCTCTGCTTTCCTGCACTCCCAATCTGAAAAGATGTCTATAAATCCATTCCCTGGTCTATGTTTTCAGACAGTCTGAGGATTATTTCAACCAGGCTAAAGACTGATTTTAATTTTCCACAAGTAGATACAAGCTCACAACAGCTTAGCAAGCTGGCAACTCCTATACTTGGGACTGCTCTTTTTGTCCCTCCCTGTTTTTTCCTGCCAGCAGGCTCCTAATCTCTCTTGGCATTAGGACTCGGTCTCTTGCTGGGGGACCTGCACCAGTGGACACATTCAGCCAAAGTGACCCTGAGACACAGTCAGCATAAACATGGCCCCTTGCGAGTCAAGCTTCTGGGGTAAGTGAACAAACACAGGGCTGGAAACCCGGAACTGGGCATTGTTTAAGGAGTATCACCTGCTCCTTGGCTGTCTTTGTACCCTGGGGCTTGCTGGGTTGTAGAGTGCATGCCTCGTCCAGAACCACACAAAGGCCAACATTTCATCAACACTCAACAGCCAAGTAAACACTTGATTCACTTACTTTTTCCTGGCTTTGCTCTACTTGATAACAGAGGAAGTGTCCTGGGGAGAGAGAATAATGGCAGTGTCAGCAGAAATAACTGTTCTGGGCTCACTTGTGGCAGGCCTAGTGCTCACCAGAGCTTACATGCACTGCAGGGCCATTTTCACAGGTGGAAAAGGCATTTCTCACTCAAATCAACTGTGGCCTCTTTTACTGTGTAAAGCCATTGTATTTGAATTCATTCAGGTTAAGGAAGGGACTATTTGATTATTATGATGTGGGAAAAACTGAGCAGAAGGATTGTATCACAGTCTAAGTTACCAAGACTGTCAGATTAAAGAGGCTGATTCTTTAATCTTCATACAATCCCTGTCATTCTTGAAAAAACCTTCTTAACTCTAGTCTACTATTAGAGTGGAAGACAAACCATGAGAGACTCCTAATTATGGGAAACAAACAAAGGGTTGCAGAAGAGGAGGTAGGTGGGAAGATGGGGTAACTGGGTGATGGGGGTTAAGGAGGGCACATGATGGGATTAGCACTGGGTGTTATACTATATGGTGGCAAATTTACATTTTAACAAGTTGTCACAAAAAACAAACTAACAAACTCTCTAGTCTACTATAATGTTTTGGGGGTATTTATGAGGTCAGTATCTCTCAAGAAAATGCAAGGCCAATATTTCTGTAGTTATAAATATGATTATAAATATGTTGATAACAATGTATTATAGCAGATGGCCTGGTGCTTCACAGAGACGTTTTAATCCAAAATTCTGTTTCTATTTCATGATTATTTTGGGGAAGTGGGGAGTTTGAGGTGGGAAAATGAAAAAGAATTTGAGAAGATGGTTGTGGAGGGACAATTCCTTATCTGCCACCTCAGGAACTCCTATGCTGAACCTCTCCACATATTTCTGATTGCATTTGGAGATCAACTGGGGAAGCAAGGTAACAGAAGATATTCAACTCATGTCATATGTGGGTAAGAATGAGTGAGATGGTCATTGAGTAGCATATATGGAGATAAAACCCTGGTAATAAGAAGCTGAAATTTTCTCCCAAGACAAAAAACCTGACATCTGCTCTGAGAGATGTTCTGAAGTTGGCCTACCAGAAAGTGAGGAACAAGGCAGCGTGAGAAACAGGCTGAATACAAATTCATACTTTCATGATCTTACTAGAAACAAATTCACCTAAAGAATCTTGAATTTTCCAATCCTTCTGGTCTACCTGGTTTTGATTACAAGAGGATCTTCTGTAAGATGCATTGGAGAGCCTGAGTGCTCGGGATCAAAGGTAGTACAGGGGAGTTGGGTGAGGGTGATTGCCATATTTTGTTGGGGTTGTGAACAAGCCTTGCTTTGCAAACACTGAAAAGTTAGGGCAAAGGGGATAATGATCAATAGTCTCCTATGTTTGTTGGAATAAAAAGCTTTCAAGTCATAGTGATTGTTCATTCCATCAATATTTGTTTAGCACTTACTGGTGCCAGGAATGAGCTAGGCATAAGGGATAAAATAATGACGAGAGACATGTCCCTGCCCACACTGAGCTAATGCATTGTTCCATGGATAGCAGTTAATTGAAGACGTGGCTACCACAGACAGTGGTGTGCACTTTTCCGGAACTTACCAGGCTTCAAACCTTTTGGTAGAGAACATACAAGATCTGAGAGTGAGACTTCTTCTGCTTACCTACTTATACAGCATCAAGTGTCAAGATACGACAGTGAAGACTCAACCTCATATATGTCCATTTAAGCCTGTTGACCTCTCCAAGGCTAAGGCTCTTGACTCAAGGGAATGGGAACTCTTGGTCACTCCAGGGACACCTCAGGCTCTACCAGGGGTGTGTTTGGAGTATCAGTGACTGTTGATGACTTTATGTCTCTGTTCTTGGCTTAAGCTTGTTGCGTTTGGCCCTTGGTCTAGGCTCTGCCCATATGTGTTCTCTGGCAGAAGTTTTGATGATCACATGAGGCACTTTTCCTCAGAGGCCAATATAAAGTTGTTGGTTAGTTAGCAGAGTGGGCTGGTGGCCCACTGGCAAAGATGCTGGCTGTAACTTAAAGCATGAGGCATGGGCAAGGGAAACCTTTCTTTATGAAAATGGATGGGGGTTGTTGGGGGGAAAAGAACAGAGACTTATGGTAGAGAATAAGGTAGAGAATTTGCAACTCTGGGCAAAAATATACCTGGAAGCAAAACACTGCCAGGAACCAGGTCTGCTGGGAATTTCTGGGGAAAGGGCCAGCCAGGAGCACCTGGTCAGGAAGCCAAGGACAGGAAGCCTCTGTGTTTCAAGGTCCTGTAGGATGGAAACGAAGGTGTGTGGTTATTATAAGGGCTATGTGTTCCATATCTCTTTCCCAAGGAGGACAAGTTATCTGACTGCCCTGCATGCTCTTCTAAGGATAATAGATCAAAAGAGTGGCATCTGGGAAAATCTAGAATATGTGACTGTCATGTGGGTGAGGTGATGCTTCTTCCCCACCCCATGTGGAGGGTTAACTATTATGTACTTTGGCCTCTTGTTTGTCTTCCTCTTTTTCTTATTTGCTAATAGTTTAAAAACATGAGCAGTTATGAGTGGCATTATTTTTCCTATTTTCAGTTACACTTCATATTGTTCACATACCTTTCTTTTAAGGTATATCTTAAAAGAAAGATGAAAAATCTACCTACCCCTGTGTATTTGTAAGTTAGAACCTAAATGTTTTAATACATTTGAAAAAAATCGATTTCTTGGCAATCAATAAGACAAATACACACTATTCTATATGGTAAAATAAGATTATCAATTATGATTAGAATATATGTTACAGGACTTGATAAAATAAGTTTTAACCATTTTATTGAAGAAAACCCACCAACTATAAAAGGAATCTCATAACATTTTTCTCTGCACATTTTATATGATATATCTTGAAGAAATCGCTCATTCCACAAAGTGTTCTGCTTACATATAAGAAGAAGTGACAATGACTTGAACTGCTTTGGCTGTTCTATATTCAGAATGTCACAATACAGGTCAAAACACACCATTTCTAATACCAAGCTTCACCATTAACAGAAATATCTTTCTAACAGGGAAGGACAGGAAGCCCTGTGGCTCAATGGTCTTTGTTTAATCATTGAAATAGTTTTTTCATATGATGCCGTAGCTGTATTTCAGCCAAGGGCAATGTGGCAATGAGCCACAGTAATATTTGAAGTGGGTGAGGGATACCGATTTTTATAGTGGGAAAGGACTATCCTGAATAAAGGTTCACTCTCAGACAGATACATCTTAGGAAAGGGCACCATCTTAGCATAGGCCCTTTGAAAAGAGACTCAGAAAGCTGGATGGAGAAGTCTACTGGGGAGTGTTCTGGGAAGATCTGTATCTAAGGAAGTGAGGAACACAAGGGTGAGCAGCAAGAGAGGCTGATAATCAACAGCTACAATTGAATCGATACTTATCTTTCTCCTACCCACTGCCCAATCTAGATTTCCTTCTCCTCAGCTATACCTCTGCTGGTATAGACAGATCATCTGATAGGATGATGCAGAGTCTCCTCTCTGACCAATCTAAGTCCTTGGGTATGATACCCCTTTAGGCCATGGATGCTGTACTTTTAGCACTGAAACTGAATGTAAGAGCATCAAGAGATGCCCTAGTTTGTTACCCAGGAGCCAAACATATTTTCCTCTGCCTGCTGTGTAGCAGCAGTACTGTCTTCTCCTGAAGACCAGGGCTTACCACTGGCAATATGCTACTTCCTTTCTTCACCTGTTGGCCCCTTGGCATAAGAAAGTTGCTGGACGGCAGCCATACCTTAAGTTTCAATGAGGCTTTTCCTATCCCCTGGGGGAAGCATTTCCCCACTTTGGGAAAGAGGATCTCTAGACCCAGAAATCCTCAAACTGTGGTGACATCAAAGCACAAATTCTTTACATTGGTGGTTAGTAGTCATGGTGAGAGCAGGGCCTTTCTACTCCCAACCTCTGGTTCCCAGACTCAGATCTTGGACCTGATTTGGACAGAGCACCATATGATGGTCATTAGGTGGACCATATCCTGCATGATGGCACCCTATCCTTGCAGGCATATCCTCTGTAAGTCTGCACCTCCACTTCTAGAGACCATTTCACTGTCTCTCTGGCCAGTAGCCTCTGGGTGGACACTGTATAGAATAGATACACTGGCTTTGTTTGTGATCCTTGCTTTTGGATCAAACATTATATAAATACTCAGATAGTGGTACTTGTTGGGGTCCTGTCATCAGGAAAGATGAACCGATACTTGGAACATATATGTATACCTGAAAATGAAATGGTTGCCTTTGTGCAAATATCTCCTAGAAATTTTGCCTTTTAGTTAGTTTTACCTTCTGTGCATGTTGTTTAAGTTTAAGCCTCCAGCTGCCTGTAGTTTTCCTAAGTGTGAGCCACAGAAGGTTCTGGAATAGTCAGTGAGGTTAATGTCTTATATTAACATGCTTTCCAACAGGGGTATTTTTACTCCAGGGCACACAGCCCTCACTGAGGTGATGTGAAACCACAGCTTCCTGGGGCATCAATTTTTTTGAGGTTTTAGGCAATCACTAATTATGTATTTAATATAAAATAGACACCAGTGTATTATGGAGTGGGACATAAAATTATCATGAATTATTGAGATAAATACAAGACTTCAAAGAAATTCCATGCTCATTATGGGGCAACTCCAAACTGTCCTTCAAGACCTTGGGTATCTATTCACCCTCTTTTTACTGCTGGAGGTATTGGTAGAAATTTCAAAGAAATTCTGCCCTATATATACCAAAGGCCTTGCAAAACTTAGCCTACTGTCAGTGGTTTCCCTAAGTCACAGGGAGCTAGACTTATGATAAAGAAGGCATTTGGGGTACTGTGGAGATTCAGTTCAAAGTGAGAGTCACAGATTCCAGATTTCTGGAGCCACCTGGGGCCTCCTGGGAGATCTTGGTCTCCAGAACCATCTATGTTATGTGGGACACCACTCCAGGTAAACCCCTGGTATGGACTTGCCCCTGAAGCTGAGCTGGGGGTGGGAGTGAACCTAGCATCTCTCTGCCTGGCATCTGCCCACAGCCCTTCACATAGTACGGGCACATGAGTTGGGCCTTCACTTTTGGTACTTGTTATTCTAGCCAAGTCCTGAGCTCAAGCATGTTCAATGCTAAACACATCACCTAAAATGCATTCTCAATTACATACCTAAAATGCAGCCATAGGAGAATATACTGCATGAGATTTGCATACATAGATATCTTGAAGTATTAGAGTGCATTCCCTAACTGATTGAGTGCTCCCTGTTAGGGGTATTTGAAATCCTGGGCCCATGGAAGGCTGGCACTGACTCATGGATCCTGCAGTGCAAACCCACAGTTTGGTAGAGGGAAGGGAAGAGGAGACTGAGCTCAGAAATTTCAGTAATCCTGTCTCTTAATCAGGAACCCCCACTTTCACACCACTCTGTCTGCCACTGAAAATGAGAAGGCGGCAAAGAATCAGGTTTGGGCTGCTATTTCCTGGAGCTCTCTTTCTGGGCTTCTGGCTTCACAGTTTCCTAGCTGTGCGATCATGGGCCATATTCCCATATTCTCATCACCCACCCTAAGCCTCCATTCCTGCATCTGTAAGGTAGGAAATCATACATAAAAATAGTAATAATAGTTGCCAACAGAATTAACAAAATCCTTAGCAGTGTGCAGCACTTTGGAAGTGATCAATAAATCTGAGATTTCATTTTTTATTTCATCACATCATCACAGCTTCTGGTTGCTAGGATCAGAAGGTTGGTAGAAGTAAAGAAACAGGTAAGAACAAGTATACCACTCAGGTGAGTGCCTGTGCCTCCTGGCCTCCAGGTCACATGGGTGCCTGGGGAAGCTGTTGGACCGTGTGAGGTCCCAGAGAACCTTGGGTGGGAGCAAGGATTCAAAAAAGGTGGGAGTGAGTGGGTGACGGGCACTGGGGGTTATTCTGTATGTTAGTAAATTGAACACCAATAAAAAATAAATTAAAAAAAATAATAATAATAAAAACAAAACAAAAAAACAAACAAACGGTGGTTCCTCCCCTTAAGGAGCTCAGGTATTCCTCTCATAGATTTTCGAAGGGAGAAGAAATGTGTGGGAAATATCAGAAAGGGAGACAGAACGTAAAGACTGCTAACTCTGGGAAATGAACTAGGGGTGGTAGAAGGGGAGGAGGGCGGGGGGTGGGAGTGAATGGGTGACGGGCACTGGGGGTTATTCTGTATGTTAGTAAATTGAACACCAATAAAAAATAAATTAAAAATAAAAAAAAAAAGGAGCTCAGGTATTGAGAGGAAAAAAACATGCTTTAAAGAAGGAATGACTGTGGCCTTTGGGCATATTCTAAACTAGGAGCTTATAGCAGGCACTAAGAGAGGTAGTGGGATGAATTCACTGCGCAACCTGGAAGGCAGAAGGTGAACTTGAGTGTGAGGAGAGTAAAAGCTTAGGACTGGGGAGTGGGGTGAGAGAGGGACAGGGGAGAGAGGAGGGGAGGAGAGTCACAAGAGGTGCCTTGAGTGTGAGGCTGGTATCTGAAGGGAGTAGAGTTCTCAGTAGGCACCAGGCTTCTCCATGGGTTTGAGGGATGGGACTAGGGCAGCTGGCAAAGGCAGGTGACAGATGTGCAGGCAGCCTAGTGAACTGGGTCAGGGCAGACTTTGAGCAGGTGGCAGGGCTAGGGCACAGTGCTGGATTGATTTCCATCTCAGGGGCTGACATAACATAATGTAGATGATCTTAGGACCAAGGTCCTGCAGAGAGGCCTCCAGTGGCTCCAGAAATCCTGGAGTCCATGAACCCCTACTTTGAACTAATCTCCAGAGTCCACACTGCCTCCAAATACCTCTCTTTTTGTAAATCAAGTTCCCTGGAACTTGACTAAACCATGAAAGATTGAAGGTGACATTGTGATTGATAATGATAAGTCTTGGACCTGGGGAAGCAGAGTATAAGTCACAGGCTTGGTGTGGGAGTTGAGGTTTAATGGTGATGCTGCTGGGATGTCAGGACAGTCCAACTACAGGAATGACATCTCATGAGTAAGTGATGTCTAGGCACGACGTTAGAGAAGATCCTCCGGCTGGAAGGCTGAACAAGCAGGGAACAGACTAAGAGGGTCTTACAGCCTCACTCCCCACAGTGTAGCAGGGCCATGCCCTGGAGCTTGCAGAGGTGCAGTCTCAGGCCAAGTTGCTGTGTAACATCTCTAATATTCTCCTCATGGTTAAAAGATACCTTCTTTGACTTCAAGTATCATGTCCTCAAAGGCTGTTATAGAAGCCAGGGAAGGGGGGATAGAATATAGTGTCCTAGGGCTGCGATGACAAAGTCTGCATACTGGACGGCTTCAGCAACAGAAACTTATTGTCTCACAGCTCTGGAGACTGGAGATCTGAGATCAAGAGGTCAGCAGGGAGGGTTGGTTTCTGCTGAGACATATCTCCCTGGCTTATAGATGTTCTCTTTTCCATGTGTCCTCCTCTCATCTGTGTGTGTGTCTGTGACCTAATCTCCTCTTATTGGGATAGCAGTCTTATTAGACTAGGGCCACCTTAATGACCCCATTTTAACTTATTTAACTCTTTAAAAACAGTACCTCTAAAAAATACTGTCACATTCCAAGGACTGGGGGTTAAGATGTCAGCATAAGAATTTGGGGGTAAGGACAGTTCAGCCCCAGACAGGTGGCCAGGGAAGATAGAGCTCTTTTTGCTTGCCTCTTTTCTTCTGCCAGGGAGGAAAAATCACTCCCAGATTCCCTCCAGCAGATTGGCTCATGGCATGTCTGGAACTGGGTCATATGGTCACTCTAACTGCAAAGGATTTTGAGAAATAGAGCAGCTGCCTTCTTTGACCTTTGTAGTGGCAGGGCTCACCAGAAGAAGGAGTTGGTAAAGGGCCTAAGAAAGGGACTCTAGCAGGTCCTGCCCTAACTAGCTTTGTGACTTTGAGGATATCACTTAAACTTAGTTTCTTTTATGGGGAATTGAAAGGGTTGGATTGGATGAGAGTTAGGGTCTCTTTCAGTGCAGAGGAATTTATTCTAGAAATCCAAACCCCACTGGCATGCCCAACATGCATGTGCAAAAGGGTGACTAATTCAGGGCAGTCCCTAGCTTGGGAGTTTGAAACACCTGGGAGCTGGTTGATCTGCTTGGATGATTTTTCTTCCCTGGGACTGTGTAATCAGAGTGTGTCTGGAGCAGTTGGGCTTATAGCTATTTCAGGGGCCACTGATTAAAGAAAGCACCAAGATGGACATCTGAAGTAGAGCCTGGCTGCTAACAGTCAGTGGGGCTGTGCTATTAACGCAGCTGCCTTGGGGAAGGTTGTGTGGAACTGGAAAGGTCAAATGGTGGGTGAGCAGAGAAAGAGGCTGTGTTTAAATGGAGCTTTATGGCTATTGGGGGAGGGTGTGTCTGATGTATTTGCTGATCTCCTTTCCTTCTTTCTCTTTCCCTCTCCCAATCCATTTCTAGGGTGTCCGCCCTGGAAGCAATGGTTTATGGGGTCAGGCCTCCACCTCAGCCACTTACAAACTGGCCAACCCTGTCAAGTTTGCTAAGTCCAGATTTACGCTTCGGATCCACCATCTGTAAAATGGTGCAATGATATTTCATAGGAGTGTTTGATGATGAAGATACTTGATGTGTGTTTGGAATAAGGCCTAAAATTGAGGCTTAATACTATGTGCTGTCGTAAATCTGTTCAAATCAGGAGAGCCTCAAATAGCCTAACTGCTAGTCCCTCCCCATTCTGTTCCTGCAGATAAGGTCCTCCTAAGCAAGGAACACTTCTTATCGAGTGGACGAGGTGCAGTTCTTAGCTTCTCCTTGAGTAGTGGGCTTCACTCATTTCTCTGCCGGCTCACAGAATTGTTCAAGCAAGGCAGTCATGTCGTGGTACCTTATCCATGGATGCCAGTGAGGTGTTAAAGTCCCCTGCTATTATTTAATTGCTGTCAATTTATTCCTTTAGGTCTGTTAATACACCTGCTTAAATGTAAACCTTATGGTAATCATGCAGCCAACTGTAGTAAATTCACAAAAGATAGAGAGGAGTAGAAATATGCCACTGAAGTGATGGTTTGATGACTATCAAACCATAAAGGAAGAGAGCAAGAGAAGAAAGGAACAGAGAGGAAATATTATAAAAGATCAGAATCTTCTCTATTGTCTTGTCTCTATTTCATTTCTTTCTGCTCTTTTCTTTGTTATTTATTTCCTTATATAACTTTGAACTTCATTTGTTCTTTTTCTAGTTCCTTGAGGTGTAAAATTGGGTTGCTTGCTTGGACTTTTCTTGTTTCTTGCTCTAGGCTTTTAGCATTCTGAACTTGCCTCTTAAAACTGCTTTTGCTGCATCTTACAAATTTTGGTACATTATATTTCCATTTTCCTTTGTGTCAAGGTATTTCTTGATTTTCTTTTTGATTTCTTCTTTGATCCATTGATTGTTGTGTAGCATGTGGTTTCATCTCTACATATTTGTGATTTTTTAAAGTTTAATTAATTTACAGTTTCATATCATTGTGGTCAGAAAATATGTCTGATATGATTTAAATTCTCCTACATTTATATGACTTATTTTGTGGACTAACCTGTGATTAATCCTGCAGAATGTACCATGTGTACTTGAGAAGAACGTCTATTCTCTTGCTTTTATTTATTTTTTTTCAAGATTTTATTTAGGGATGCCCAGGTGGCCCAGTAGTTGAGCATCTGCTTTTGGCTCGGCTGTGATCCTGGGGTCCTGGGATCGAGTCACACATTGGGCTCCCTGCGAAGAGCCTACTTCTCCATCTGCCTATGTCTGCCTCTCTCTGTGTCTCTCATAAATAAATAAATAAACAGATAAATAATATTTTAAACAAATTTTAAAAAATAAATATTTTATTTATTCATTCATGAGAGATACACAGAGAGAGGCAGAGACATAGGCAGAAGGAGAAGCAGGCTCCCTGCAGGGATCCCAATGCGTAACTCGATCCCAGGACCCCGGGATCATGCCTTGAGCCAAAGACAGACGCTCAACTACTGAGCCACTAAGGCATCCTTATTTTGTTTTTGGATGGAATGTTCTGTATATCTGTTAAGTCCATCTGGTCTAATGTGTCATTTAGGACCAGTGTTTCCTTACTGGTTTTTTGTTTTTGTTTTTGTTTGTGTGTATGTGCGTGTCCGTGTGTGTGTGTGTGTGTGTGTGTGTGGATGGTCTATTGATGTAAGTGAGGTATTAAAGTTCTCTACTATTACTGTACTGCTGTCAATTTATTTCTCTAATTTGCTACAATATTTGTTTTATATATTTAAGCCATCCTATGTTGGGTGCAAAAATATTTATAAATGTTATGACTTCTTGTTGGATTGACCCCTTTATCATTATGTAACACCCAGCTTTGTCTCTTATTACAGTCTTTACTTTAAAGTCCATTTAGTCTGATATAAATATAGCTACTCCAGCTTTCTTTCGGTTTTCCATAGAAAAAAGGGAAACGTTTTTCTATCTTTTCACTTTCAATCTGTGTGTGTCTTTACATCCAGTAAGCCTCTTATGAGTAGTATATAGATGGATCTTGCTGCTTTTTTTCTATTCAGCCATTCTACATCTTTTGATTGAAGAACTTAATTCTTTTACATTTAGAGTTATTATTAATAAGCATGTTTCTATTTCCATTGTGTTACCTGCTCATGGATTGAAAAGATCAATGTTGTTAAACTATCCATACCGCCCAAAGCAATCCACAGGTTCAATGCAATCTCTATCAAAATTCCAATGGCATTTTTCAAAGAAATAGAATAAATAATTCCAAAATGTGTATGGAACCACAGGAGACTCTGAATTGTCAAAAAAATCTTGAGGAAGAAAACAAAGCTAAAGGCATATTGCTCCTGATTTCAAACTATATTACAAAGCTATAATAATTAAAATAGTATGGTATTGGCATAAAAAACAGACATGAAGATCAATGGAACAGAATCAAGAGTCCAAAAATAAACCCACACATATATGGTCAATTAATTTATGACAAAGGAGCCAAGAACATACAATGGGGAAAGGACAGTCTCTTCAATAAATGGTGTTGGGAAAAGTGGACAGCCACATGCAAAAGAATGAAACTGGACCACTATCTTACATCATACATAAAAATTAATTTAAAATCAATTAAAGACTAGAACATAAGACCTAAAACCATAAAATTCCTAGAAGAAAACATAGGTAGTAAGCTTCTTGACCTTTGTCTTTGTGATTACTTTTTGAATCTGACACCAAAAGCAAAACCATAAATAGATAAGTGAAATTGCATCATACTAAAAAGCTTCTGCACAACAACAAAAAAAACCAACAAAATGAAAAGACAACCTACTGAGTAAGAGAAAATATTTGAAATTGTGTATCGAATAAAGGGCTAATACATGAAGAACTCATACAACTCTATAGTAAAACAAAACAAACAATTGGATTAAAAGATGGACATAAGATATAAATAGACATTTTCCAAAGAAGACATATAGATGGCAAACAGATACATGAAAAAATGCTCAACATTATTAGCCCTTAGGGAAGTGCAAATCAAAACCACAATGAGATCCCATCTCACAGCTGTTAAAATGGCTATTATTGAAAAGACAAGAAATAGCAAGTGTTGTCGGTGAAGAAAAGGAAACCCTTATGTACTATTGGTGGGAATATAATTGGTGTAGCCATTATAGGAAACTGAAAGAATATTTCTAAAAAAGTTAAAAACAGAATTCTCATGTGATCAGAAATTCTACTTTGGGGCATTTGTCCAAAGAAAACAAAAACATTAATTTGAAAAGATGTCTGTATCCCATTGTTCATTGTAGAATTATTTACAATAGCCAAGATATGGAAACAACCTAAGTGTCCAGCAATCAATAAATGGATAAAGAAATCATGTGCTATATATACACATATCTATTATCTATCTTTTTTAATGAATTAATTTTTTATTGGTGTTCAATTTACCAACATACAGAATAACACCCAGTGCTCATCCCATCAAGTGCCCCCTTCAGTGCCCGTCACCCAGTCACCCCCACCCCCCGCCCTCCTCCCCTTCCACCACCCCTAGTTCATTTCCCAGAGTTAGGAGTCTTTATGTTCTGTCTCCCTTTCTGATATTTCCCACACATTTCTTCTCCCTTCCTTTATATTCCCTTTCACTATTATTTATATTCCCCAAATGAATGAGAACATACACTGTTTGTCCTTCTCCGATTGACTTACTCAGCATAATACCCTCCAGTTCCATCCACATTGAAGCAAATGGTGGGTATTTGTCATTTCTAATGGCTGAGTAATATTCCATTGTATACCTAGACCACATCTTCTTTATCCATTCATCTTTCGATGGACACCAAGGCTCCTTCCACAGTTTGGCTATTGTGGACATTGCTGTTAGAAACATCGGGGTGCAAGTGTCCCGGTGTTTCATTGCATCTGAATCTTTGGGGTAAATCCCCAACAGTGCAATTGCTGGGTCGTAGGGCAGGTCTATTTTTAACTCTTTGAGGAACCTCCACACAGTTTTCCAGAGTGGCTGCACCAGTTCACATTCCCACCAACAGTGCAGGAGGGTTCCCTTTTCTCCGCATCCTCTTCAACATTTGTTGTTTCCTGCCTTGTTAATTTTCCCCATTATCACTGGTGTGAGGTGGTATCTCATTGTGGTTTTGATTTGTATTTCCCTGATGGCAAGTGATGCAGAGCATTTTCTCATGTGCGTGTTGGCCATGTCTATGTCTTCCTCTGTGAGATTTCTCTTCATGTCTTTTGCCCATTTCATGATTGGATTGTTTGTTTCTTTGGTGTTGAGTTTAAGAAATTCTTTATAGATCTTGGAAACTAGCCCTTTATCTGATATATCATTTGCAAATATCTTCTCCCATTCTGTAGGTTGTCTTTTAGTTTTGTTGACTGTATCCTTTGCTGTGCAAAAGCTTCTTATCTTGTCTATCATCTATCTATCTACCTATCTATCCATATCTATAATGGAATGCTACTCAGCCATAAAAAAGAATAAAATCTTGCATTTGTGACAACATGGATGAAACTTAAAGACACTATGCTAAGTGAAATAAGTCAATGAAAAACGAAGACTTTATGGTATCTTTTTATGTGTAATTTTTAAAAACCAAAACCAAAACAAAACAAAAACAAACTCATGGTTGTAGACAACAGATTAGTGGTTGCCAGAAAAAGAGGTAGAATATGGGGTATTTGAAAGAAGTTTAAAAGGTAAAAAGAAAAATAATTTAGTTGATATAAAACAGACATATAAATTTTAAATCATTCTTACAATATTGGCTTTACACACACACACATTTACATTGGGAAAAAAGAAAAACTATAAACAAACAAACAAATATAATAAAACCTTCCCTGGGGCACCTGGGTGGCTCAGTTCATTAAGTGTCTCTTGATTTTGGTTCAAGTCATGATCTCAGGGTCATGAGATCCAGCCTTGCAACAGGTTCCTTGCTAAGCATGGTGCCTACTTGGGATTCACTCTCTACCTCTCCACCTCTCCTCCTGCCCCTCCCCCCACTCACACACTCACTCTCTCTCAAAAAAAAAAAAAATCACCAAAACCCCCCAAAAAACAAGCTGGTGCAGTCACTCTGGAAAACAGTATGGAGGTTCCTTAATTTAAAAATATGGCTTCCCTACAACTCAGCAGTTGCATTACTAGATATTTATCTGAAGGGGCACCTGCATCTTTATGTTATAGCAGCAATGTCCACCATAGTCAAACTATAGAAAGAGCCCATATATCCATCAACAGATGGATGGATAAAGAAGATATGGTGTGTGTGTGTATATATACATATTTTATGTGTATATATGTGTGTGTGTGTATATATATATATATATATATAATGGAATATTACTCAGCCATCAAAAAGGATGAAATCTTACCACCTACATTGATGTGGGTAGAACTGGAGGATATTATGCTAAGTGAAATAAGTCAATCAGAGAAATAATTTTCATTTGGCTTCACTCATGTGGAATTTAAGAAACAAAGCAGGATCATAGGGAAAGGGAAGGAAAAATAAAATAAAACAAAATTAGAGAGGGAGATAAACCATAAAAAACTTTTAACTATAAGGAACAAACTGAGGGTTGCTGGAGAGGAATTGAGGGGAATGGGGAAACTGGGTGATGGGCATTAAGGAGTGCACATGATGGAATGAGCACTGAGTGTTATATGCAATTGGTGAATTACTGAACTCTAAATCTAAAACTAATGATACACTATATGTTAACTAATTGAATTTAAACAAAATAACAAAAAAATACCCCAAACCAATAATGTTCATGAATGATTATATAAACAAAACAAATAAAAAACAACAAAAACCCAAACCTTCCCTCAATCACCTGAACAATCTTCACCTACACAGCACTTTCTGGTCTTCTTCATAGCATAAATTCTTGGAAGTATCTATACTCATTGGTTTCATTTCCTAATCTTAATTTTCTACTTAACCCACCCCACCCATTATTTATTTTATCAAAACCATTCTCCTGGGATCATCAGTGAGTTCCATGAGAGTGAAGTCAATGGAAACTTTTTGGTCTTCATTTTCTTGGCTTTTCAGGGGCACTTGCGACTGTTGACAGTGGCTTTGGCTTCTGTGACATCATACTCCATTTTTTCTCCTCTTGGTATTCAAACAAACAAACAGAGTCCTTTTTAAGCTAAAATAAAACTAACTCAAGTCAGGATGTCTTACTCCATCAGTCTGTTGTCTCAAACTTCAGCAACCAGAACTGCACATGCCCAGATTAGAAGGAAGTTCATTTCCCCTCGGCCCCTTAGCTCTCTGTTTCTAGAGGGAGGAGACCAAACTCAGCTATGCTACCTTGAAGCTGGAGGACTTCATAACCTGGTTACTGACAGCAGCTCAGAATAAGTGTACTGCTAGATAGCACCAGAGCCTGATGTTGTTACCCAATCTGGGGGCAGCGTTGTGCATCTAAAGTGATATCCCCTTCTTGTGGCCACCAGTAGTTCCTAGGGCCTGGCAGGCCAATGGGACATAGCCAGCTTGACCACACTCACCAGATGTCTCCAATAGCTACTTTCCATGACCGCTGAAGCAAATTATGGTATCTGGCTCCTGAAACACCAACAGCCTGAGAAACTGTGGCTTGACTGAGCTTTCATCTCTTGTCTTTGCCCTACCTTTTGGTGAAGATCCCAGTGGGCTCAGCCAAGGATGGGCCACCATAGAATTGGATTAAATCCCAATCTGATCCCTAGACACACACACAACCATTCCCCAGGCTGCAAGTCTGTCACCAATATGTCCGGGATTAGGAAGTTCCTGACAGCAGTAACCTAGTGAATCTCACTACTTTCTCCTCCATGATGAGTGCTATCTCATTCAATGAATAAAAAAACATTCAACAAAGTGCTTATTATGTAGGGCATATTTTAATAGACACCATGGATATGGGAGGAATGAAGAAAAATCCCAATACTATAGACTTACTATTTCCAGTGTTAAGGCTACTTCCTGCTATTGAACTTAAGTCAAGACCAGCTTCACCTACCTACCATGTTTTCTGCAAAGGGAAGTATTTATTATTATCTATCCTATTCTATTCTATTTTACCCTGTCTTCCTGTGTGCAAACTCCTGGAATTTGTACCAGCAAACAACATGCTATATCACACTGGATAAACTGGGAAGTTAGGAGGAGGTGGTGGTTATGTTAGAGAAAAGCTGTATCTCTAACACAGCCTGCCTACACAACCAGGCCCCTGTTTCATGAAAAGCCATTTCCTCTGCATCATGTCATATGAGCTTATAATTTGCAAGGCATCTCACCTTGGCATCTCGGTGGCTTCATGTCAGGGGCTCAGTCTGCTTAGCCCCAATAGAATGACTTGAGCTTTTTTCTTTGCTCATGAGACCAGGGAATATAGTTTTAAAAAAAGGAGTACTCACATAATTACACTCCATTAGCCCAATCTATGATGGTTTGCTGAAGCCCTTCCCCTGAAACTTTAGGCACAACCCATTATTCCATTCCCATCAGCTACTTACAAACCTGTTCTGAAGTGATGGGGTATGTGTTGTCTAAAATATGCCTACAAATTCTTTGACACTCTCTTGAAAAGGTGGAGCCTATTCTCCTCTTGACTTAGACAATGGAGGCAGTGACTCACTTCTAGTGAACAGGGAAGCAAAGCACAAGTGACAGAGGACAATGTCAGGGGCAGGGCACTTGAAGGTGTGGTGTTTTCTTGTTTGCTTTCTCCCTTGAATCACTATCCCTGGAAGATGCTAGCTTTCGTGTAATAGGAATTACTGTGTAGAGGCCCATGTAGTGAGGAAGTGAGAACTCCAGTCAAGCCAGTGAAAACTTAAGTGCTTCCATCAGTGGTGTCTTCTCCAGCCCCAATTGGCTTCTCAGATGACTGCAGCTCCTGCTAACGCCTTGCCTGAAACCTCATGAGAGACTTGGAGTAGAAGCACCTGACCAAGTCTCTTCCACATTCTTGACCATCAAAAACATTGATAATAATAATAAAGTAATAAATGCTTGTTGCTATAAACCACCACCTTCCAAGGTAATTTGTTAGGCAACAGCAGATAACTAATACAAGGCATCATTACATTTACAAAAATTACTAAGAATCTAGCATAAAATTATGAGTTTTATCAATGCCAGGGCATTATAATGACATGTCTTAAGACAGAAACCCAAAGTTTATCGCTTGTGTTAGTTAGGCTAATTAGCACCAGCTACTATAACAAACAAGCCTCCCCCACCCACAAATCCCAGGTACTTATCAGAATAAATGCTTAGTTCTTTTTTTTTTTAAGATTTTGCTTATTTATTCAAAGACACAGACACACACACACACAGAGAAAGAGAGAGAGAGAGAGGCAGAGACATAGGCAGAGGGATAAGCAGGCTCCCCTCAAGGATCCCAATGTGGGACTTGATCCCTGAACTGCAGGATCACGCCCTGATCCAAAAGCAAGGCTCAACCACTGAGCCATCTAGGCATCCCATAGTTCTCCTTTGCAAGAAGTCCAATGTAGCTAAGCCATCTGCACAGCCATCTGCAGTCCTAGATCACTGAGCAAAGCAAAAGAAGGAATAGAAGAATTAACTGCCTTGGTCAGAAAAGAATATACATCAGTTATACTGGTACTCTGTTGTCCAGAACCAATCACATGTCCTCAATCCAGCTAGCTACAATGGAGACTACGAAATTTTGGGGAGTCCAAGAATATTGATGACTGCTATTGACACTGCCACGTGGCCCCTGTTAGGGTCTTCTAATTTCTTTTTTTTTTTAATAATAAATTTATTTTTTATTGGTGTTCAATTTGCCAACATACAGAATAACACCCAGTGCTCATCCCGTCAAGTGCCCCCCTCAGTGCCCGCCACCCAGTCACCCCCACCCCCACCCCCCCGCCCTCCTCCCCTTCCACCTCCCCTAGTTCGTTTCCCAGAGTTAGGAGTCGGAAATATCAGAAAGGGAGACAGAACATGGAAGACTCCTAACTCGGTCTTCTAATTTCAAAGCTGAAGTAAACCTGGTTTTAAAGAGGTATGAGAGCACCTGGGTGGCTCAATGGTTGAGCGTCTACCTTTGGCTCAGGTTGTGTACCTAGGTTCTGGGGATGGAGTCCCATGAGCCTGCTTCTCCTCTGCCTGTGTCTCTGCGTCTCTCTGTGTGTCTCTCATGAATATAAATAAAATCTTTTTAAAAATTAAATAGGTATGTAATCTGCGTTTGTTCTGTGTACACAGCCTGGGGATTGAAATGGGACACATATTAACCATAATAAACCCTATTATCTTATTCTTTGGATTTTGTCAGTAAATTTTACTGTTTCCTATGTAAAGTCCCCAACACAAATTGTTTTTCTGAGAATCCCCCAGGCACCTGAGACAAACTTTATCAGAAAACCAAGGAGTCTGTTATTTCCTTCCTTTCTCCTGCTGGGCAGCATCCAGCACTCTGCGATCTGCCCATGGCACTGTGAAGAGAAGTAGGTCCATTAGGGTTTGGTGAGTACTGTGCTTCCAACAGAAGGCAAACAGACCGTTCCATGAAAAGGGAGACAACTGTCTCTCTCCACTTTGTGTCTTACTTGGTGTCTTGGAACGTGAAGCTGAGCTTTGGATGAAAACAGCTCTTTAGGACTCACGTGTGTGTCTTTGGCTGGAGCCACATTATTGAAACAAAAATGGCACTAGCATTCCTCCAGCAGTAGCTCTCCCCCTCCCCCCTATACCCACCACCTGTGACACATTTCTCCCATCTCTGTCATCCATCCACCCTTTAGCAGTTCATAAGCAACTCTTTTATTACTTGTCTTGTAAAACAAAGAGATTCCTGGACAATGGTAGAGATCCGTGCTGGTGGGTGATGTTAGGATGCTATAGTTCTGCTCCATTCTATTATTGCTGCTAAGGGTATACATCCTGACAAGAGATGGGACCTGGAGTAATCTGACACCGCACTTTCCAGTCTCCCCCAAGCTTGTCCTTATCGACCTTACCCACATTTCCCTGCACTTTCCAAGAGGCTTTTGAATATACTCCTTTAGCACATTATGACCGTGCACCTATTACATATGGCTATGTAATTCCGGGCCCTAAGAACTTCCTAAAAGTGTGAACTTTAACCCCCACCCACATTTTCTGGCATAGGATTTCCCCAAACTTCCCCATTGTTTCCTTTTCCTAAGTTAGATGTTTGAAAATAAAAGTTATAAAGCATTTCTCAGACTTCCAAGAAATTTTATTAAACATCTTGATAAGTGGAATACAAAGAAGTTGAAGTATGAAGATCAAATTCTCTTTAAAATACATGAAGGCTCATATAAATGAGGAGAAACATGCTTTACAGAACCATGGTGTTGGTTTTTCTGAACCAAAAGCACTTGAACAAAATAGTTTGAGACATTCAGTAATTCCAAACTGTGGCTGGGCTCACCCATCCCTAATTTCAAGGGAAATTAAATCCATGTGTTTCTCATTCATTTACACTCAGCTCACCAAAATACTGTTCCGTAAGAGCGACGGGACTACCAGGAAGCTGCCCAGTCTGTTTTTAAGCCATGTCCTCAGCTGGGAAGTGAGCCTGGCCAGCGTCCCCTTGGATCAGCCTCTCTGGTGGCTGATGTTCCACTTTGTGGAACCCACAAAGTCCTAATAGACTCAAAATTCTCTGAGGTAGACTCACAGATATGTGAGGGCTTGGAGAGGTCAAGAGTCCAGGTCCCTGCCTCAGGGAAGACCTACAGTTAGAGGTCTTGTTACTACAGTTTGGTTCTGTCTTCTTTGCCAATCTGTTCTTATCAACAACAACCCTGCCCTTCAGGAAATTCCTCCTTCCAGCTGCTCTGAAAGGCTCCTGTGCTATAATGGACACTGTCAATGTTTCACTTAGAAGTCTCTGGATACCGTGCCCAGCTCCCGACTTTTACAAACTTTGCTGCTAGAGGTTCACCCTGGGAACCTGGAACTCTCACACCCTCAGTTCAGGCAGGAGAAAGAAGAATCATGTATTGTAAGGAATAGTTATGTGACTTAAAATGGGTTTCTTTGGTGACTGATCTGGGTGGGCACAGAATAATGCAAAAGAGAGGCGTATGAAAATAAAAGATTATACTTGCAGGTCCCGGAGGAGAGAGGCATGGCATGGTATAGCATGTAGGGGCCACATGGACAGAACACTCAGGGAGTGGGTTCAACCACGCAGGTGGGAAGCCCAGAAGGAATGACACCCAAGGACAAGTGCCTGTAGTGGGGTCAGGTGGAGTACACCAGCAAAAGGGTGAGCAGGGGCAGCCCAGGTGGCCCAGCAGTTTAGCGCCACCTTTGGCCCAGGGTGTGATCCTGGAGACCCAGGATCAAGTCTCAGGTCGGGCTCCCTGCATGGAGCCTGCTTCTCCCTCTGCCTGTGTCTCTGCCTCTCTCTCTCTCTTTCTCTCTCTCTCTGTGTCTCTCATGAATAAATAAATAAAATCTTTTTTAAAAAAGTGTGAGCGGGTTTTACTGGTACATTTGTTGTCACTAGGTCACAGTCAGGGAGGGCAAAGAAGGGAACTTGTGGAAGGAACCAGCCTTATCACCCTGGTACACCTGGTCTCCTGGGTGGGGTATTTGCAGCCTATTTGTGGGCACATTGAGACAACAGGAAAAAAAGGAAGTTTTAAACATTTACAATCAGGAGACTTGGTGGATGGATGATGAGCCCAGGGTGTCTGCTCCCTCCTTAGAAAATGACTGGATGGAAATGTTTGATAGGCCTCTAAGAAGAAACCCCAGAGTTTTCCCTGACTACTATTTCATGTATAGTCTCCCTTACAACAGGGATATCTGATCACCACTCCATTCCCTTGATAGCAGGGACCAAAAGGACAGCCCAAGTCCCCAGAAGCTCATATCATGGTTCTCCCACAGCCTGGACTCTAAGGAAAAATATGGTACTGATTTTGCTCTGACACAACATCAAAACTAGGAAAATGGAAAAAGGGTGAGGAATGCCAGTGGGCATTCTCAGCAAACTCCGCAAAGAGCAAACTGCCAATGGATGCCATACTTTCGGGGGAACATGCCAAGATCACTACCATCTTGTGGATAAAGCCTGACACATGGCAAGTGATCAATAAATATTTGATGTTGAAATAGTAAAGCTCTCCATAGGAATGGCAAAGTGGGAATATTCCTGGCATGGATCAGCAGCTCTGACTTTCAGGCCAGAACCTGCCACACTTGGAAGATGATAATTCTTCTGAGGAGAAGCCATAAAGCACAATGATGAAGTGAGCAATGCCTGTGGCTGAGTCTGCCTCTTCTGGGTATCAGCTGAGTGACCTTGGCAAATCCTTTAAACTCACTTTACTTTAGTCTTGATATTGTTTGTTATGGGATAGTAATAGTACCTGCTTTTGCACCGAGGATTAAATGAGTAAATTTCTGTGCTGCTGTGAGAACAGTACCCAACACTTAGTACGTGTCTAATTAATGTCAGAGGTGATTGTTATTTCTGTCAGACTCTCACAGATTGATAAGACTATATAGGAAAAGTTGTGGGACATGCCACAGCTCTATAAGAATGGGATTGGTGATGCTAATTACACATGGGAAGAGGATTTATAAAATGCTCCTTGGCAATATCTAGATTTAGTCATGTGGTCTCAGGCTCCCTTTAGTATAGAATTCAACTACCAGCTTTGGTATCATCTGGGAGCTTGTTACAAAAATGAGGGATCTCAGGACCCATCCCAAGTCTAGTGAATCAGAATCTTCATTTCAACTAGCTCCCTAGTGATGAATATGTACGCTAATTCTTGAATCCTATTTATTGTGGTAAAATTAAGATATAATAACTTCATTCACTTACGTTGTCCTGGTGTGTGTGAGGTGTGTGTGTGTGTGGGAGGGGGTGTTTAGCTTATTGAGGTATAATTGACAAACAAAATAGCACACACTTAATGCATATGTCCATGAGTTTGAACACGTGCACACACGTGATACGATCACCACAACCAAAATTCTAAACATATTCATTATTTCAAAAAATTTCCTTATGTTCCATTTTGTGGAGATTTTTTTGTAAGACTATTTAACCTGAGATCTATCCTCTTAAAATATTGTAAATTATAGAATAGTTTATTGTTAATAATAGGTACTATGCCAAACAGTAGACCTCTAGACCTTAGTTTTGAGATTAAAAAAACTATATCATCACGACAAAAATTCTGAACATTTCCATCATCCTCAAGAATTTCCTCATGCCCTTTGCTTTCTGTTTCATTCTCCACCTTTGACCCCAGGCAGCATCTGGTTATCCTTCTGTTACTGTAGATTATTTGGAATATTTTAGAATTCTATATGGAAAAAGCAGTATGTATTCTCTTTAGCTGGCTTCCTTTTTTCATCATAATGACTTTGAGATCCATCTATATTGTTGTCTTCATCAGTAGATCTTAATTTTTATTGTATCCCATTGTACAAGTAGATCACATTTTGTTAACCCGCTCACCTATTGAACATTTAGACTGTTCACAGATTTTCCAGCTATTATAAATAAAGTTCCCATGAACAATGATGTATACGTCTTTGAATGGATATATATTTTCCTTGCACTTGGGTAATGTCTAAAAATAGAATTGACTGGGTCTCTGCTTGGCTGTACATTAGGCATTTATCATTATCCCCCAGGTCCCTGGGCTTTGTCAACTTTTTAAAGTCTTTTTTTTCCCACTCTTTTCTTTAGTTTGGCTACTTCTGATATATTCAAGTTTACCTATCCTTCCTTTTTTCACTTCCATTCTGCTATTCAACCCATTAGTAAATTTTTTATTGCAGATATTTTATTTTTTTTAGTTCCAAAATTTCAGCTTGGTTCTTATTTATACATTCTATATTACTAGTGAGTTTTATTTTTTCATTCATCACCATTGTATTTTCTCTGTCTCATTGAGCAGTTTTAACATTTATGAGTCATCTCAGGGTCAACCTCTGTTAATTGTCTTTTCTCCTGAGTCTGGATCACATTTTCCTGATTCTTTATATGTCATTTAATTTTGCACTGTATCTTGAAAATTGTCAAGGACTTGTAGTGTCCTTCTTATAAAGTGTGCTAATGCTTTTCTTTTAACAGGCAACAACTTGGGTAGGGTTAAACTTCAAACTTGATCTCAACCATGGTTATGCAGTGCCTCTGTTCTTAGTTTGGACTTTGAAGTCTACCCCATGTGTAAATGGTTCAGTGGTCACCCACAGACTTTTCTAGATTTTATGCACAGAATTAGGGATTCCCATTCCCCTCTTTCTTAGATTTTTGCCACCCTCCAGTAACCCTGGTTGCCTTGGGCACCTTCCCTTTTATCTTGAGCCAGAATAATGATAACTTTTCATAGGAGTATTAGCTGATCTATGACATATCACAACTGCAGTTGTCTTAGGGCAAGACAACACAGATGGGAACTTCACCCATACTTGTTGATTCCCATGAATTTCAACTCTCTTTAAGAGAGTGTTTCTCTTTATTCTGTAGAATCCTTGGGTAACTAATTTTATGTATTTTTCCCCAGCATGCATAGCTATTATCTGTAGAAGGTTAAATTTGTTACTTCAAACAGAACTATTGTTCCTATATTTTTTATTTCATTGATTTCTGGCTTGTTTTTGATATTTCCTTCCATTTATTTTGGGTTCAATTTACTATTCTTATAACTTATTGAGGCTGGAGACTAAATTATTGATTTTAGGCCTTTCTTCTCTAAAATAAAGACCTAAAGCTATAGAATTTCCTTTGAGCACTCTTACTGATCCTATCTTTATTTAAATTTTTGGTAGTTTGTCCATCATGGATTTTTTGCATTAATTTTGGTTTTAAAAAACCGTTGCCTCAAAATATTCGTCTTGATTGCTTACCTTTTCAGCACCCCTTATATTTAGCACCCAAGGCAAATGTCTCATTATCTTACCTCACTCCACCCTAGTTTTATCAGAAGAATCCATGTTGAGTCACTTACCTAAGTGAATCAAGGCCTGGAAGCAGCCCAGTTGCAAGGCCTGGCTCTGGAGATATAGCTGGGCAGTTGTGGACTATTATCTATAGGCATAGTAAGCTCAATCACGTCAGGGAAACTTTCTGAGAGGCTGGAGCTGTGTGTTATGGGGAGACAATAGAGTGGCCAGGAGCCCATATCAGGGATATCACAGACTTGTCAAGAAAGCCGTTCAAACAAGGCATTCAGCAGCACTCTCAGGACTTGGCCAGGGACATGCCAGACAGAGGGAGAAGCGTACCCAACAGCCTAGAGGCTGGAAAGAGGAGGAAGCATTCAGGGAATTCCAAATGGTTCAGGATGTATGATGTATGAAGACAGAATGCGAAGCAAAAGAAGGTTGTTGTCAGGAACCAGAACTCAGAAAGCCATCAATTCATGTTAGGACACTTGGTCTTTATTTTAAAGAGTCAAGTTTGGTGTGAGGATGTACTATGATCAGATTGTAATGTCATACATTCTAGAATGACCACTCTGGGTACAGCATGGAAGGCAGACTGAAAGGGAAAAAGACTGGAGACAGTACAGCCACTGCAAATCTTTTTGGATAAAACAGATGATGGATGATGATAGCCTGAACAAAAGGTGGAGCAATAGAATGAAAGCCATGTCAGGGGTGCTATGGACAGAGACTGGCAATGGGTTAGATTATGCTGGAGAGGGATCCCTGGATGGCTCAGCAGTTTAGTGCCTGCCTTCAGCCCAGGGCATGATCCTGGAGTCCCAGGATCGGGTCCCATATCGGGCTCCCTGCATGAAGCCTGCTTCTCCCTCTTCCTGTGTCTCTGCCTCTCTCTGTGTCTCTCATGAATAAATAAAATATTTTTTTTAAAAAAAGAAAGATTATGTTAGAGAGAGGTAAGAGTAGCAAGGTGGAATTCAGATTTCCAGTGCTAGGAGAGGAGATGGTTTGAGGATGAAAACAATGAATGAGAGCATTGTTCTCAGAACATGTGATGCCACCTGATTCAGCAAAATGATGCAAGTGTGAGAACGCAGCAGTTGTTCCTTAGCTCTAAACTGTGGACCCTGCAGAGCTGCCTTCATGAAGCATGCCTTAATTGAAAGAAGGGTTTTTCCTAACCTTTGTAGTAGAGGACACAAGATGCCAAAAATTACAGACACAGAATTATGAAATGCATCTAAAAATCAAGTACTTTCAAGTCTTGGGAAATCAGCAAGCTCTTTGTGATAGCAGTTGTGGTGGCAAGGAGCCCAGTATGTGATGAACTTGTAGAGGCTACAGCTATCCTCTGACTACATGAAAACCAGTGTCAAAAAGTCTTCCCATGGGGACACCTGGGTGGCTCAGCAGTTGGCCAAGGGCGTGATCCTGGAGTCCTGGGATCGAATCCCACACTGGGCTCCCTGCATGGGAGCCTGCTTCTCTCTCTGCCTATGTCTCCGTCTCTCTCTGTGTGTCTCTCAAGAATAAATAAATAAAATCTTAAAAAAAAAAAAGGCATCCCATGTATGAAGCAGTGGAGAGGATTCCCAAGAAGACTTTTTGTTCTCTACACTGAAAACCAGAAACCCTTTCAGAAGGACTATCTAGGAGTGTCCCCTGCCATGGTTTCCACAGAGCTATGATCAAATTACAACAGAAAATCTGCTGAAGATCTGCTTTGTCTGTTCATTATGCAGCACTGGGAGATCCAGGACAGTCACTGTAACTGAGAGGAGCATGTATCTCTTCCAAGGAGGAGAAGAGGAGCAGCGTTGAGTGTAGACAAGCTGGTGATGAAGTCAATAGGAAAGAAGAGTGTTATATGTTGAACTGTCCCTTCAAAAAGATATGTGGAGGTCCTAACTCCTAGTACCTCAGAATGTGATCTTATTTGGAAATAAGGTCTTTACAAAGGTAATCAAATCAAAATGAGCTCATTAAGTGGTCCTTAATTCAATCTAACTCGTGTCCTTAAAATGGAAAAATACCCTGAGAAGAGATGATACGAAGACCCAGGTAGAGAGGCCTTGTGAAGACAGAGCAGAGGTTGGAGAGGCACAGCCACAAACCAAAGAATGTCCGGGGCTTCCAGAACCTGGAAGAGGTCAGAAAGGAACCTGTCTTACAGGTTACAGAGAGAGCACAGCCCTGAAAACCTATTTCAGACTCTTGCCTCCACAACTGGGACAACAAATTTCTGTTGCTATAAACCACTAAGTTTGTGGCAATTTGTTATGGCAGCCCTAGGAAAAGAATATGAATAGTATGGCTCTTTTAGGAATCTGCTTTGAACTCCTCAGTGCAAGGAACATTGCCAAATCAATATTTTTTAAAAAGTTTTTTAAATTCAATTAGCCAACATTTAGTACATTATTAATTTCAGATGTAGTGTTCAATAATTTATGAGTTGCATGTAACACTCAGTGCTCATCACATCAAGTGCCCTCCTTAATGCCCATCACCCAATTATCCCATCCCTCTCAAGTCCCCTCCAGCAACCCTCAGTTTGTTTCCTAAGGTTAAGAGTCTCTCATGGTTTTTCTCCTTTTCTGATGATTTTCCATTCAGTTTTCCCTTCCTGGCCCTATGATCCTCTTCACTGTTTCTTATATTCCACATATGAGTGAAACCATATAATTGTCTTTCTCTCATTGACTTATTTTGCTCAGCATAATACCCTCTGGTTTCATCCACGCCCATGTAAATGGTAAATATTCATCTTTTCTGATGGCTGAGTAAGATTCCATTGTATGTATACCACATCTTCTTTACCCATTCTTCTATCCATGGACATCTCAGCTCTTCCCACAGTTTGGCTATTGTGGACATTGCTGCCATAAACATTGTGGTGCAGGTGTCATTTGGGATCACTACATTTGTATCTTTGGGGTAAATACCTAGTAGTGCAATTGGTGTGTCATAGGGTAGCTCTATTTTCAACTTCTTAAGGAACCTCCATACTGTTTTCCAGAGTGGCTGTACCAGCTTGCATTCCCACCAACAGTGTAAGAGGCTTCACCCTTTCTGCATCCTTGCTAACATTTGTTGTTTCCTGTCTTGTTAATTTTAGCCATTCTGACTGGTGTGAGGTGGTATCTCATTGTGGCTTTGATTTGTGTTTCCCTGATGCCAAGTGATATGATACATTTATTTTCTCGTGTGTCTATTGCCCATTTGTAAGTCTTTTTTGAAGAAATGTCTGTTCATATCTTCTGCCCATTTCCTGACTGGATTATTTGTTTTTTGGGTGTTGAGTTTATCAGTTGCATTTTTATTTGCCAAGTCAATATTAATGTGGAGATCACAGCACTCCAAGGATGTGGCTTTGTAATCAGGTGATTATTAAAGTGTCCGGCTTGGCTGAGTAAATATTAAGTAAAGCAAGGAACTACTTTTTCTGTCAGTAAACTACACACCATGTCTGGAAGGAAAATGGTGTTCTTGCCTCTAGGCCTCCCAGCTTTGCTTTAGTGAGCTCTAAAGCATGAGCTCTGGTTTCCAGCTTGAATTCTACTCAGGGGAAGTAAAGATGTGATGGGCCATTGAGTCCTCACTAAGTCTTCCTTGACAAAGCAAGTTGTACTTCTTTCCAGGAAGAAGCCACAATATTTTACCCAGTTCCATTCCTATCTCAGCCAGCCTCTTTGTGTTGGAATTCTAGCCTCAGTTTTTTGTTGTTGTTGTTGTTGTTCCAGAAATAAGATCTTCCCTGCTTTTCTTCATGCATTCCTAGGGACAGGATTCTGCTCCTGATTTGGAGACCCTGGGACTGGAGGCCTGCTCCTGAAACTTCACTCACTTGATCTCATCCTCTGTTGTGGTTTCATACCACCCTTCCCTCCCATTTGCCCACAAAATGGGGATATTTGCAGACCTGTCTTTCCTGGTGTCAGGACCTATCCATTAGAATTCCCTTCATAGTCAGCTTCTAGAGACTCCCTTGTGATCATGTGTTTCTAGCTTTGCTTGGTGTCTGGATCCTGATCACTCCCACTCCAGCCTTGGCCATTATCATAGCAGTGACAGTGTGTGCTGGGGCCACTCACTTGCCCCCAGTAGGCTCCATATACTCAGTACCAGATTCCAGAAAGTTCTGCTGATTCTGTAGTATTTGCTTATCTCTATAAAACTCTCTTTGTCTCTCACCCAATCAGCCAAGATCTTGAAGTGATTATCTACCTTGGAGTTTCACTAAAGATCCTAATATTAATCCTTACAAGTCAGGTCTTCAGAACACAGCAAAACAACCGGTTGGAAACATACCATGCCATCCACAGTAGGAAACACTCGAACAAAATCCTTTATTATTTGTGTTGCTGTTCTTCAGCATTAATTCAGCCCTCATGGGCCAGGTCTGTGGTGACACAGCAACTCAACCATGCTTTTGTTTTTACTTGGCAAAAACACTTGAGGGCCAAGCAAATGTTGTTTTGCTCCAAAAACATCAACCACTAAATCCACGAGGCTCCTTTGGATGCCTTGTGTAAGGGCCCACCCGGGATGCAGGATAGAGACTGGGGAAGAAGACAAGCTTTCACTTTGTTCAGTCTGGGCTTTACTCATGGTTCTGTCCCTTACTAGCTATATAGCTTTGGACAAGTTGATAAATTTCTCTGAGCCTCGGTTTTATCTTCTGTAAAATGGGGATCCTAACAATGCTTACCTGTGTTAAGGAAATATGTTGCAATTATTCATTATGACAATAAATATAAAGAACCTTGAACCAAACAAAGTACATTTGCTTGGTCACCATGACTTTCCTTCCGGATTTCTTAATCCTGGCCACCCCTACATCTATTCTTTGACTATTTGCCCCTACTTAGATGAATAGCAGGGCTGTAGACTCTGTTTGGACTCTGGTATTCATGCCCCTCTGTCCTTTCCTTCCAGAATGATTCCTGCATGTCTTTTCTGCCTTCTAGCTCCTTATCCTGTGTGTTTTGGCTTCTGAATAATAGGCCTCTTGCAGCATGCTAGGCCCTCATGGAATTTATCTAGACTCCTAGCCTTATGCTTTCACTGGGTGATTCATTCTGCCCAATTTTGACCTATGTCATCAGCTCCATAATGACATTTCACACTGTAAATTTAGGAGAATGTAAATGAGAGCAGGAAGGAAAACTGTAGATTGCTGTGCTGGCTTGCTAGGTCACAGTAGGTAAGACACTAACCTCAGTGAACAGTAGGGTCTTCTCCTGCAAAGTATAGGTGATCAGAAATGTCCTACCTCCTTTACCAAGTATATAATGGACTAATAAATATTTGACATTGTTGAAGTGTTCAGAACCCTACAAGCATAGTATGGTTTGTTCTCTGCAAATTCAAGGTGTGGCCAGAAATCATGAAATGTGTGTGTGTGTGTGTGTGTGTGTGTGTGTGTGTGTGTGTGTGTGTGTTTTGAACAGAAGAAAGGTACTGGCAATAAGACATGCTACAACATGTTTCACATGTAGAGGTCATCCAGATGGTGAAGGGTTAAGGAAAACCACACACTGTTCTGTGTTGGTATAAAACTGTGAGTCTAATTGTTTGTAGCAGAGTTGTGGAAGATCTTTAAATCACACGTAAACAGAGTTTACAGAGAAGGTGTACTGTCAAAAGCAAGAGTTTCTGACAGCTTCAGAAAGTCTAAGATATACAGAAAGTGGTCCTGGGGTGAAAATCATTTGGGATACTCAGATATATTACAGGCTAAACACTATAATGGATACATTAAATTCAAGTAAAGATATAGGAAATTTGGCAAAAAATCTCAAATGAGTAAGAATTTCCAGGAAGAGTATGAACTTTTGCATGAAAAATTAAACCATTATACTTGTTTGTCTAACATTTTTGAAGGCAGGTTACCAAAACCAAGGATTTCTGAGAAGAGAAATGACAGCTTCCAGGATGCCTTGTGTCTAGCCCAGAAGCAAAGCTTCCCGTGCTGCTGTGACAAATGCCCATATTCACTGCCCCAGGGATATGGTGTGGTAAAGGAAAAGCTATCTTAAGTCTTGGACATGGAGAGCTCTGTTCTTGGCCAAGGTGACCCCACAAGAGCAAGCAGATTCTTGAGATAAAGGGGTAGAAAAAAATATGGGTCTGAGAAATTCAGTGCAAATTGAAATTAATAAAATGTTTCCTACTCCTGAGCCTTATTATTGTGTTCCAAATTACTGTGCACTTTCTGGAAAACAATTTGTTTCCTTGCCCAGACAGCATCCTCAAATTTGACTTCTTAATATAGGCACCAGTCTTTTTTTATTTCCAACTGTCACGTTCTCACTCAAAGAACAGAGTCTTAGCACCACCGAGAATGTAGAAGTGAATGAGCCAGGATTCCAAAAGAGAAGATTCCAAGGAGACACCTGTAGCAGGGTTGGAGCTACTGCTGCTATTCTGTTGTATGTGTGGATGGTTTCCCCAGCAAGGTGCTTCCAGCACTACAGCTGTCCCCATTGCTTACCTCTGCTGTGTGGATTTTAAATAGGCGTGTTGTTCCACAGTTACACCGTAAAGATGCCCTTAAGGGTTACATAACATTGTGTTTTCTTTCTTTTAATCCATCAAAGTAAAAGGGCAATGGAACATAAAGGACTTTGATAAAGGATGAGGTGCTCAAAAGATGTTGTTAAATAGTTAATCTTTAATCAGTGATGAAAATGAAATGATCACTAGAGTATTGAGGCAAAAGAAAGAGATGAGACAGTGGTTTCATTTTCTTTTCTTTGACTAAAAAAGGAAGGGAAATACATTCTTTCAGGCCCTGACAGATAATCCCATCTTCACAAGGTTTTAGTACCGACTCAGTCCCAAATTATTGTAGTTGCTGTCACTGGAAACAGCCTCTGAGCTCTTCAAGGAAATACTAGATCCCTCTCCATCAGAGTGCCACTGTGACACTGTTACCATTCCAATGAAATGAAAAGAAACTCAAGATTGTAAAATGAGCTTTATTGTACTTGCTATTGTTTCACAGACTAGAGAGATTCCATATATAAACAGGAAAAGGAGGAGATACCTACAAAAACAAGAAATGGCTTGACAAATCGAGGTGTGGGTTTGTAGAACATGGAAGTATATATTTCAAGCTGATTGGTCATGGTCTGATTGGGCTTGGTGGTGACATAGTATAGGAATCAGTTAGTATGAGATTTCCAACACCAACTGGTACTAACTCAATCTTGAGAAATGTAAATCATGATTCTGCTTAGGCAAATCCAAGCATAGAACCAGTTCAAATATCATAGGGAAGCATGGACACTCATCTTGTGGCATAATACAGGCAGCCATCAAATCTAGTGCTGTATGTAACGAGAGACAGAAGCATGATCAAGATTTTGCTATGCACACATTGCCAGGGGTTCTTTTTTTTTTTCAATTTTTAAAAAAGATTTTATTTATTCAATTGAGACAAAGAGATACAGAGAAAGAGAGAGAGAGAGAGAGAGAGAGAGAATGAGTAGGGGGAGAGGCAGAGGCAGAAACAGGCTCCCAGCTGAGTCGGGAGCTGGATGTGGGGCTTGATCCCAGGACCTGGACAAAGATCACGACCCAAGCCGAACACAGACACTTAACCATCTGAGCCACTCAGGCGCCCCACTGCCAGGGTTTCTAAGTAGTGGGACTGTTTGCTTGTAAAATCTGCATGTCATTTGGGATTTTGATCTCCATAACATTCTCGTGAATTTGATTAAGTGGTATTTTGGAGTGGGTCCTTTTGGAATGGAGATGTCTGTTTACCAAAGCATACTTTATGTAACTTACAATTCCATGACACCCTACAGAAATAATTCTTCCAAAATAGATCCAAGTTGGCTGTTATCCTGCCTTCCTGTACTGCCTGCTATTTAATACTCTGTCAGCACACAAACACAGCTTCCTCTGGTGATCTGGAAGTTTGTTTTTGTAAAAAGTCCCTGATACAGTCATACTTCCTGTAATGATTTGATTTAATACAACATCCTTAATCTTAAGATTTGATTACAGATGAAAGAATATAGTTAAATTATAGTGAATGAAAAAATCACTCCTTTGAACTCCCCTCCAATCACCTTCTTGGAAGCTTTTTACTTTTTCCATAATATTAAGGACATTTGCAGTAATAACAATAAGAGTAATGATAAACTAAGAGGTCACATTTCCTAGCTCAGAGTCAACAACTTCTGATTTTTTTTAATGGGTACTTGACCATCAATTGTGGTAGCTTCCTTGGAGTCTAATTTTGAATGAGTTCTATTTTTTCTTGAATAATTTTTGAGGGGTGAAATTGGGTATCTTCAGGGCATCAGAATGCCTGGATACTAGATACAGTTTGGCCTTGAATGAAGATAAGATCCTGGTGAAATATAGTTACACTGTCATGAGGTGGGAGGTGTGAAGCAAAAGCTTGGTGATGGACTTTTCAGTTGATTTCCCCATCTTTGGCTTTGCCCACTCACTGGTCATTGGGAATCCACCCTAACCATTGGCCTGATTCTCTGGCCAGGGGTTGGAAACCAGGACTCTTGTACACCATGTGGCAGGAGACTTTGAACCCATCATTCTAGGCCTTTCCCTGATAGACATCCTCGAAAAACATGCTATTTTGCACTGTATGGAATGTATCAGAGGCCCTCTGTGTTTTGCTGAAATTTACTTTTACTAATGGGGCAAGCCAACGAAATATTTTTCTGGAATACTCCCTTTATTGCCGGTTGTATGAAAAATATTGCTTCCAAGTGAAGGAATATTTGTTTGTTGTTCTTCTAGAGCTGGGCATAGCTTGGGATGATGTGAATACTCTCTACAGGACTGTCAGATTTAGCAAACAAATATACAAGACATTTAGTTAAATTTGAAATATTTTTCTAATTGGCTGTGCAATTTTGTAAATTTTCTAAGAAAAAAATGAATATAGAACATTTATAGCATCTTAATACAGGATGCTGGACAAAAATTAAATACAAGACATATCCTGTAGATACAGCATGTCCGACATTCCTCACTCTGGTATTATCAACCCATTCGAGTTATATGGCTTTTACCTACACATATGACATCTTTGGCTTTTGTGCTTCTATATCAATTATATCCTTTGACTTCTACAATCAATTAGTGTAATTTAATTAGGAATTAACTATCAACTGCAATTAGCTGTTTGTTGGTTTTCTATTTCTTATACACTGGCAACATAGCAACTGAAAAATAAAAATCCCTGTCCCCAAATTCTGGCCATCTAAATGCCCCCAAATTACTAATTTGAGTTAATTTTTTTAATCCACAGGATAATTAACTTGTTAGAGTAGATGACAAAGATGAAGAAAAGCCAGTGAAGCACACATTAAGTAGAAAGGAAATTAAACTCAGAAGAATTGACAGAGGATAAAGATGAAGTGGCTGAAGTCTTATTTCTGCTTCCTGTTTCTTTCTCGTTAAGTATTTAGTGGAAAACTTCAGGAAATGGGATCCCTGGGTGGCACAGCGGTTTGGCGCCTGCCTTTGGCCCAGGGCACGATCCTGGAAACCCGGGATCGAATCCCACATCGGGCTCCTGGAGCCTGCTTCTCCCTCTGCCTATGTCTCTGCCTCTCTCTCTCTCTCTCTGTGACTATCATAAAAAAAAAAAAAAAAAATTAAAAAAAAAACAACTTCAGGAAAAAATTTGTCTTAATTCATCAGTGTTTCTTGGGATCCCTGGGTGGCGCAGCGGTTTAGCACCTGCCTTTGGCCCGGGGCACGATACTGGAGACCTGGGATCGAATCCCACGTCGGGCTCCTGGTGCATGGAGCCTGCTTCTCCCTCTGCCTATGTCTCTGCCTCTCTCTCTGTGTGTGACTATCATAAATAAATAAAAATTTAAAAAAAATCCATCAGTATTTCTTAAAGGCTGGGGATTGCTGTCCATAGGCCCAAGGAAGGATGGGCAGCCGATTCTGATTAAAAATAACCTGAGGTTCACAGAAGGTTAAATGTAGGTAGTTAATCAATTACAAATGAAATGTTAAACTTTTAGACTTTCAGGTGTGTCTTCCCAGAGGAAGAAAATGAAGTGCATCTTGGACCTATCTGGAGTCAAATGCTGGAATTCAAGTGCAAACCACAGAATATGGAAATCAGGACTTGAAATGCTAATATTTCATTTAAAAAATACCATCTCAGAAAGTTTTGATAAAATAACCTGCATTCAAAATGATGTGTTTCAAATGCTTAACAAGCAAAGAAAAGTCTAGCAAGAAGGAAAAACCAAGATTGAGAGGCTCTCAGTATTCATTATACCAGAGCGCCAAATGTCTGACCCTTTGACTATAGTGACAAAATACAGAACTGAGCCCAAAGGTGGGGATAATCCTTTCCTCAGCTACCAATGCAAAGGCCTAGTGCCTTCTTTGCTTTTCACCTCTCTTTCCTTGTTTCTCGAGGTGATATGATATGAGGATCCAAGTAAGGGAGAAAGAATCACATAGGAGTAGAAGTGTCACTTATTTATATATCTTAATTTACATTCAATGGTATCAAAATCACTATCAATTAAAATTGAAAATTCAATTCAAAGAAAATTCAAATGAATAATTGTTTACAGTCATCTCAATATCTGGTCCACTTATTCATAGCATTTTTCACTTTTAGCCAGTTATTTTACATTTCCGGAGTCTCATCTAGTGCTATAATTTTCCCGAGTGAGAAAAGGAACTAATGTGTGACTCCACCCTGATTCCAAAGATGACTCCTTGGGAGGATCAATGAGTGAATCTTGGCTATGCTGTCTGGGACCATTGGCTACTAGGTACCATGCACGTACAATATATTTTCTTACTGAAATTAGACACAGCTTTCAGATTACACTGATTTGCTGTTATTTACTTTGTGATTTTTCAAATGGAACATGACATATTTGAATGGTCTCACTGAGAAGGCCTGATGTATTGGAAATGTTTCAAAATACAAAAGACTTTTTGGGCCAACAACATTCCATTAGTTTGATTATGTCTTAGTTGGGTGTTGAGCTTGAATCTGTCTCAGTCAAAAGACTGTTTAGATATAATGAAATAAGTTTGCCACCTACATCTTTTGCTAGTATGTTAACACCAGAGTTTTGTGTAGAAAGTAATAATAAGTAGGGAATGCTAACTTTCTTTCTTTTCTTTCTTTCTTTCTTTCTTTCTTTCTTTCTTTCTTTCTTTCTTTCTTTCTTTCTTTTTTGGAATGCTAACTTTCAAACCAGATACAAGTTTAAAACTATTTACAGGATATTCTATTACAATACAATCTATTGACTTGTACAAGTATTGGCTTTTAAGATTTTTAAGATACTGCATATTTGTCTTGTGTATAGTGCAAAAGATCAAATGATCAAGTCCTCCAGATTGGCTAAAATAGATATGCTAAATGAACAAACAAAAGACTTCTCCATCTCATGCTACATCACTGTACCAAATACAATGAAGTATGCAAGTTTCCTAATCTTGATCACATTCAAATTAGCATTGATGTAAATCCTGTGTAAAGAATTTAATAGTGCAACAGAAAACCTGTAAACATGCCTGTGGCATTATTTTCCTGTCGATTATAGCACAATAGACAATAAAAAAAACCACACATAATGACTAAAGGGCTAATGTCTAACTAAACTAACATAATTTCTTTAGAAGAATGAAGATCTAAAACAATCTGCCATTAAATTATTAACAGAAAGAGAGAAAATATTCCTGAATAATAAAGAAAAAGCCTCTTGTGCATTGAAATTGCCCTTTAAACCTCTAGAACTAACTTTACCGCTGTTCTTACATCTGTGTTAGATGTTTGGCTCCAGGTCAGAGATTTCAGCCACATCCTCTCTCCCATGGAAGGACATTTGAAAATGTGGTAGCATAAAGATATGACTACGTTTGCTATAATCCATAGCATCATTTCACTGATCACCTGAATCTGGATTACTTTCTCCTTTTCTCTGAGCCCTGGTTTCTTAATTTTTGTGGAATAAAACATATGTGAGCATATTTGTCCAGGACTTGCTTTCTTAACTGCAAATGTCTTTCACTGATAATTTCCACAATTATGCTTGAAAAGCTAGAATGTGTATGGATGTGTGTGTGTGCATGTGTGTGTCTGTGTGTACATGTATGTGGGCTCATGTGTAGTTCTATATGGTGCCTACCCACTTACAGTCACATTTTTCTTGAGTGAGTACACAAGTCTGTCCTGGTTTGAATGAAATGAGAATTCACCTTTTGCATGTTTAACCAGTCCAAGCCCATGTATATTCTTTGCCTCAAAGAAATACATGGCCCCTAAGTTCTGCCAAGAGTAAAATGTTACCCTTGTACCACTCAGTTGCATGAGATTTATTTAAATATTGAAGGCATTCTTTACATGTCATCATATCATCCAATCCCATTCATGCTTCAAAGAGTCATCTGTATGTGAATTCATTATCCTCGGCTCTTCTTGTTCCTCATGGCCCCATCCAACCTTGTAGGCTTCAACATCTGAGCAAATTTCTGATTGAAACGCAGCTTCATTTTTCTTTTGTGCTAACTGTAGTCAACATGCATATGCTTAGCATGAGTGAGGCAACCATTATTCTCAAGTGATTTTTTTTTATTTTGGAATATCAGTGGCAGTTCCTTAGTGGACAATTTTAACAGACAAGGAACGAAATGGCTGATAAGAATATTGGCCCATAATAATAAGCTGAAGAAAGAAGGACAGGTCTGGAGACCATGTGGGTTTGGGACCCATGGCATGCTATGGCTTTAGAAAGTTCCCCTGAAAACTTTCCATGTTTCAGGCTTTCTTTTGTATACAAATCACTTGGAGGTCTCGTGAAGATACAGACTATTTCTCGAAGTCCGGGTGGGGCCACAGAGTCTATATTGCTAATAAGCTCCCGGATGGTGCTGATACTGCTGGTTTGTGAGCTATATTTTGAATAGAAAATGACTAGTACATTCCAACAAAAAAATTACTGTGAACAAAGGAGTCAACTCCATTTGTATATGTTTCACAGTCCTTAATACCTGATTGATTCTATTTCACTCTGCACAATTAAATCCATTGCAAAGAGGTAAGAATGGAATTATTATTTTTGTGAGCACAGAGTCCCTTGACTCCATTACCTGATAGCCTCCATTAAATATAACATTTTCTCTGCCTAAAAAGAGGGTGTTATAAAGCAACGGTATAAAGGGATACTGAACCACATTTCAACTCTTGGCCATAACGTCTTTGATACTTGTTTAGAATAAATACCTTGCATTATAGCTGATATCCTGTGTAGAAATGCATTTCCTTTCAACAGCAGCATTGCTAACTCTCCACCCAGCCCGACATGATTTCAGTTGCCCTACACCAAGTTTTTGGAAATACAGCCCCGCCTTAGAAAATAGGAATTTTGAGAGTTTGCTTCAGACAAAGCATGTTGAAAAGGAACCTTCTCAAACACAGAAACGCTTGCTCAGGTGCCAGGTTAAAAAGTGGATTTTGTATGTCTGTGTAGTGTTTTAGAGTGAATCCACACGTTTCCATTCTCATGGTGACCTTTGCGTTCGAAAGGAGCTCAGAGGTGGAAATGGCTCACAGAGTCAAACCAGGGGTGGCCGCCGCCATCAGACATTGCTCTGTTGTAACAGAAGAGTTCTCAGTTCCCTTTCCCTCTGATCCTCCTGCCTGTACTTCTCTTCCAGTTTCTGCTTCTCAGAATCTGCGCAGTAAAAGGTGCAATCCGGGCTCTTTCGGATTTGTTCAAACTGGCTGAAATCAGCCACATACTTTCCATTTTTTGAGAGAGAAACCACAGGCACAAACTCGAAGCCCCAGTAGATCTCTTCTGGGATATAAGATGTGCGACTCTGGCAGACTGCGCTGGTGGATTCCACGGTGGCGTTGAGGAGGACCACGAGTTCAAACTCCTTCTCCTTCAGGTTCTGGGGTGTGAGATCTCTCAGGGGGCTCGTCTCATCCAATACGTGGTAGAATGTCATGGGCAAGATGAGGAAGGGGCTCTCAGAAGAGGAGTCCACATGGAATTTGACAGTGGCTTGGTTGAGCAGAATCCGCTCCCCCTCCTTGGTGACATGGGTCTGGAGGAGCTTGCCTGAGAGCTGGCACTGAATCAGGAGGCTCTTCCTCATGTTCGCCACCTGGATCACCAAACACAGCTTCCCATTCTGCTTGGTAATGACCGCACAGTGGCTGAACTTGATGGTCTCTGCCCGCTTTTTGGGTCTGGCAATCTTGGCCAGAAAGGTGCCCGTGATGAAGATCTCAATCAGGGTCGTAATGACCAGCTGAGCAACCAACAAAAAAATGGCATGAGGGCATTCCTCAGTGATGGAGCGGACTCCATAGCCAATGGTAGTCTGGGATTCCAGAGAAAACAGAAATGCGCCAGTGAGAGAGTCTACTTTCATGATGCAGGGGGTGTGATTTGAAACATCCTCACTTGGTTCTAAATCCCCATGAATAAAAGCAATGGCATAGTAGATCACTCCAAAAAGGAACCAGGTCATCACGAATGTGGCGGCAAACAGGGTGAGCTTATATCTCCACTTCATGTCAATGACAGTTGTCCACAAGTCTTGAAGGTAGAGTAAATATATGCCATCCACTTTGTCAATTCTCACATTGCTGTGCCCACTCTTGGACATGACTCGGGGCCTGTTGGCTTTGAGCCCAGCTCCTGCCGTGTGCTTCACCAGGGGAGCACTGGACATGCTGATGTGAATGGCATCCATCATCAGGCTATTGCGACCACCTAAGGAAATGGCAAAGAAAGATGTTCTGGTACTGTCACATGTAGTAGAACAACCAGAAAACAGAAATAGGATAATCAAATGAAGTATGTAGGAATGTATATAGATCTATATAAGAAAGGTGAATTTGGCAGGCAAGACTAGTCTACCAGTACTTAAGGAAGACAGTAGGGTGGAGTGAGGAGCATGAACTCTGGAGATCAGCAAACCTGGGCTAAATGCCAACTGTCCAATTTATTTGCTGTGTGACCTTGCATATCCTTCACACTTCCAATCTCTGATAATCTGGCACAGTGCCCAGAGCTATTTAAGTTCTCTGGATCTCAGCTCCTTGATCTGTAAAATGGGAATATAACCTACTCCTCAGGTTTTTGTGATGGTTAAATGAAATAATGCCTAGAAAGTGCCAAAACAAAGCCTTACACTCAAAAATGATGCCAGTTTTTCTCATTATAAAATCACACTCACATGCATCTACCCCACTGAGTATTATGAATATTTATGTATAGTTAGCACAAATTTCCAATTCTAGAAAGTTTAAAAATAAGTTGACTGAGCATTGGGTCAGCACTCATACAACTAAAATGCACCATCTATATGATAGTTTTAATATAGCAATAGAGAATATTAATACATATTTTTAAAACTGGTAATATAAATACAATTTTTAAAAAACTTACCCTTTTGTGTGGCATTCTCTGCAACAGAAATGCATCCCCCCCCAATCCAATGAATACTTTAGAATTGATGACCTCTCCTGGTTCATGATTATATTGGAAAGGACTAAGTCATCAACCAACCAACAACAAACACATAGTGAATAATTATGCTTCATTAATAGCTTGGTTAATATGCTAATGATCAAAATGTCATATTAGGTATGACATTTAGGTATGGCACAAAATTTTTGCCTTATTCCTTTAGAAACAACCAGAACCAACATAGGAATCTCTTGTAAAAAGCTATAGAACAAGTAGGCAAGTACAGGCATCTGACATTGTGGCAGAAGAGACCCACCTGGAAAAGGACCAGGTTTCCAAGCTGAGTCCCCGGGAATGCTTCCCTCTGCATCAACAGACAGGAACAAGCTGAGTGTGAGGCCATACAGCATCTTATACTACCTGCCTGACAACTGAAATAAATCATCCTATATTCCTTGAAACAGACAATGGGAGTAATTACAGGGTAACACTACCTGGTTGGCATGTGGGGTTTTTTCCACCTCATTGGTATTTTAAGGATAAAGGAAAAAATCCCCCCTTTAAAAAGGAACTGGATACAGTGGTCTGTGATTCATGCAATAATCTTCGCTGTTAGGGCAGCATTATCTCAACAGAAGTTTTGGAAGTAATCTTCTGGGCAAATCCTTTCAAGGAAACTGAAACCATCCATCAGAAACTAACACTTGTTGAAGATGCAGGGATTCGTGCTTTTTAATTTTCCTGTTATATTAAGAGCGTGTCATTTACTGAATAACCCTTGAAATGATTTTTTTTTTTCTTGGAAAGAAAAGTTACTTTTTCATTTTCATTGCAAAGAAGGGCCCTAAGCTATTCAGAATTTATTTTTCTTTTTGAAGCCTATTCCACTTATGTAGAGATTAATTTAAGAGAAAAATACAGGATATAACTGAAGAACATAGGCTTTATCAGCCCCTCAGCAGCATTTTTCCGTAACCAAGAGGAAAGTGACCACCACAAAAACTTGGGAACAAAACAACATGCCACCATGCCCAAAAGCATAGTCAAGCTCAGAACGTGAGCATTGCCCAAAGCAAATGAAGTTTATGTACAAGTAAATGCATGCACTTTAAAAAAAGGGAGAGAGAGAGAGAGAGAGAGAGAGAGAGAGAGAGAGAAACTGCTAAGGGAAAGTGCATGCCATTCAATCCACTGAAATAAAAACAGAGGCTTAAGTTTTCAAGTGTGAGTGACACACGAGTGTCCTGCGGGCACGAGCGAAGCTCCAAGCTCAGCTGTCTGCCAGATTCTGGAAAACTTGGCCCTGTTTACATGAAGGCAGTGCCATGAAGCTTCTGTTTTAACCTCTCTTTAAAAGAGGCAATGGGCCAGGCTTCAGATGAGCTGGATCTTTTCCCTCTTTCTGCTGAAAGCTCTCTTGTTACATTTCTGCACATCTAGTGTTGGAGGTAATGACACCAATAGCTATTCAAGATTGATGGCCTTAAAAGGGGGAACAAGACTTAGAGCCTCTGGGGAGGGGATTCTTGGTTTTAGCATCTCTCTGTGGAAAAGAGTGGCTGGTAGACCACACTCAAAGGGTAAGCACCTTTTCCCTCCCTCTCAACACCCTGTGCCCTCAGACTGTTTACTACCTGGTCACTCCCTCAGCAGGTCAGAAGGCGTCTTCTTCAAGGCAGATGGGACGTCCTCGCTCCCCTTCACCCACCTGGCTACCATGGGATTCTGCTTCTGCCTGAAAGAAAGAGGGACGCACAGGTGTTTACAGAGAGACTGACCCAGTGAAACTGACCCTTCACGATTCTCCCCAGGGCTAGGGCCCTAGCATTCACCTTCCAATCCCTGATAATCTGGCACGGTGCCCAGAATAGACCAAAGGCTCAAGGAATGTTTTAAGAATTAAATTGAAGCCCCAACCACAGCTCTCCCCATAGAATTCCCACCCTCTGGAGGGAGCTCAATAGTAAAACACCCTGGAAAGAGTGGGTTAACTCACCCCCATTGAGGCCCACTATCAACTGACCAGCAAACAGGGAGGCAGGAAGGGGAAGTGCAGAGGAAGTAAACAGTGAGCATTGGAAGGGAAGAGTCTAGAATATTTTTACCGCCTGTGGAAATGCATTATTACTGTTGAGTCACAGAACATCAGAGCTGAAAAGATTGTCAAACCCAAGGCATCTGACACACATTTTTCAAACACGGAGATAGACCCAGGAGGTTGGAGTGACAGGTCTTCATCACACAGATGGTTCATGGCAGAAAGAACAAGGTCCAAAGTCTTTAAAAGCTTGACCGGAGTTCTTGTCAGTACACCACAAATGCCTCTTCAGCCTCCAGAGTTTAATGTAATCTATTCTAAATTCAGAAGGCTCTTTCACCTCCTACTTTCCTGGAATACTTCTTACTAAGATATATATCTGTAGATCTACCCACATTTTTGTCTGTCTTACACACGGGTATACATATCCTTCACACTTCCCTTCTGATTTATCAATTATTGTAAATGTGCTCTCTCTTCATGCCCGTGGCCCCATTTATCAACCTGGATAGCCTCTCATGCACTCGATTCCCCTAGTGTGTTTGCAGTGTTTGGCAAACCATCTCTTCATCACTGATCTATTACCACCTGTAATGATCATCTGTGAAGATCCAGCATCTTTCTTTGCACCCATAAATCTTACCAGTATCCTTTTTCATTTATACTTCATCATATGCTCTGAATTTTCAGTATTATATTCTGCAGCAGACTTCCTTCACGAAGTCTACCTCATTGTTTATACACATTCCCATTTCATAAAATTTTGTGTCACTTTCTTGGGTATGTTTTTCTTTACTGATTGTGCTATTTACCTGGCTTCACTTCTAAAATGTTAAGAAATAGTAGCAGTTTCTTAAAGCTCAAGATGGAAAGAACAATAAAAGATATTCTCCTCTAAGTTCCCTTCTCCTAATCCCACAAATAAGGAATATTCCATACAAGTCATGATAGTTTTCTTTAGTCTCTGGAAATTGTATTTATTTCTCCAGTTTTCATTATATTGTTCCAGCATGTGGGGTGGGATTGTAATCTTAGAACTGTGATATCTTTATTGAAGTCAAGTCCTTGAAACTACTGAATAAAGAGGTCAACATTCCTTTCCTACTTCAAGCCAATAACACACACATAGAATGAAGTCATTTATTGCCTATGCTGTGGAGCATTTGTTTTCTGGAGATAAAGGAAAGAAAAACATATTTTTGAAATAGAATTAAACAGTAGGCACATTGAAAACGGTATTTAGCTATATGAAGAACTACACCTCCAGTCTTGGGAGCAAAACAATGAGAATGGAAAAATGAAATAGAGTTCCCAACATTTCCTCAGAGAGGACAAAATTCTATCAAATAGAGAGCATCTTATAAGAATGAATGATCAAAGAAGTTAGCCACACCGAGCTGGAATACTCATCCTATTAGAGAGGAATCAATCTATAAATGACCAGAAATCCACTGACCAATTAGAAGAAATATGCATGCAACTAATAAGCCTGAATAAAGTCAGAATAGAGTCAGAAGTGGTCCAATGTGGGAAAGATGTGGATGAATAATAACAATGACAATTATAAAATAAAGATTCAGATAAGTTATCATCATCATCATCATCATCATCATCATCATCATCATCAATAGATAACACTATACAGTGCTATGTGCCAGCCATTGTTCTCCGTGCTTTCCATGCATGAACTTAATTAACCCTCATACCAACCCTATGAGGCAAGTGCTGTCATTATCCCCATGAGGAGGAAATAGGAGGGTTAAGCAACAGAGGTTAAGCAACTCACCCAAGTTCTCAACAGCTGGCATGTGGCAGTAGTGCCCCTGTGAAGCTCCCATGCCTACCCTCTCTGCCACCTTGACAAAGGTGCTCAAGCTTTAGCTGCATCAGAATCACCTGGAAGTGTTAGAGTTTCTGATTTCAGTAGGTTTGGGATGGAGTTTCTGATTTCAGTAGGTTTGGGATGTACAAGAATTTGTACATCTAACAAGCTCACAGGTGATGCTCCAGGAACACACGTTGGAAACTTCCACAGCATGATGTACAGCTCAAATGATATCAACAGCTTTTCTGCTCTTGATGGAGAGCCTTATCCCCTCACTTTCACTGAGAATTCTAAAATAACACTGTTGCACATAAGCACTGGAAACATCTGGTTGTTAGTTTTCAGAAATGTCCAATCTCCACCATACTCATGGATGAATGCCAACTACCTAGTGAGCCAGTGATAAGTACTGATTTTTAAAGCATTAAAGAATGATTTTTTTCCTTACTCATTAGTACAACACTGATTCCTTCTAAAAACTTGCTCTGTTGAGTCAAATTTGAAGTTTTCAATGTGCCCATCCTGACAAAAACTTCATTCTGGGTTCCTCAGTGGGCAGAAAAATAACTAACTTTCACCTGCAGAAAAATAGCTAATAACAAAATAGGGAGACAGCAGAGTTCCTCAGCCAAAGTCAAGTGATGTGATTCCATGTACCTTTAAAGGGGGTGGGGTGGCATGAAGTAATGAAATCCAAATCAAACCATAATTTTGGATTTCCAGATGAAAATTGCAGTTTGAGAGGATCTGACTACAAAGCTCTATCAAAACAGCTTTCTGTTTGTAGGGAAAGTTGCTTAAAAAGCTTCCTTGGACATCAAATATTTCTAACAAAACAGTTTTTGGATGATATGTCTCATAGCTATGAATCCAAAATACCTAGATTAAATTTCACTTTAAGGTTTGGGTTTAGCTAGTAAGTAGAAAAAGAAATGCTTGACAAGCATGTACTTGGGGTTCACTGAACTCAAAAGCTTTAAAAATAATTGAAAATAAAATCAGTGAGGCTTGGCTATCCTTTCTTTGGATCCTGTAACTATGGTCACACAAATACATGTGCTGGGACCTTTGGGTCTGGCCTCATGCCATATTCTTCCCTGCACTTCAAAGCAGTCTAGGACTCGCTTCAGTGGCTGATCTGACTGTTCTTAACGTAATTGTTGACTCCATCCATGTCAGCTGAGGACACAGTTGACCTTGTCCAGGTGGCCTCAGAAATGGGCATCTCTACAGAAAAAGAAGAAGGTGGATAAAGTTGACTCTCAGCAGATTCCAAAGGGTCGTTCTTTGACTCTTATCTCCTGGGGAAATGATTATATTCTTCTGCAAATCCATTTTTCCCATCAAGCCATTGAGGACTGGGGAAGGCTGGAAGGAATGATAGCTTCCAGGAAGCTGTGGAATTGGCCATTCTTCTCCATAAGAATCTTAAGGATCTGAGGGGAAGTACCAGTTGAGATGATAGGAAACTTGCAACTAAGTTTCCTCTATCTTGTTGGTGGGAATGTGAACTGGTGCAGCCACTCTGGAAAACTGTGTGGAGGTTCCTCAAACAGTTAAAAATATACCTGCCCTACGACCCAGCAATTGCTCTATCTTGATCTATATTTTGAGGCTAAGAACTAGGATCCTAATTGACAAAGCTAGGGTCATTGTTGATTGTTGTAGCTGATTGTGGCTTCCAGTTATTTGCTGTACCTCTCTGCTGGGTCCATCTATAAGGAACTCTTCCTTAGGCCTCTCTCTAGGGGTTGGGGGATAGAGAATCTGTTTTCATCCTTTAGTGTCAGATGTGGCCAAGTGACTGTGTTGGCCAATGGGGTGTGAGCCACAGTGACTCACCCATGCTTCAACAGAGGCATCAGACTCATGTTGGGGTCTCAGATAGTCTCAGATGGGCTGCTCCTTCCTCTGAGGAATGGGAGGAGGGAGGCACCTCCAGCTGAGCCACAGCTGAGCCAAAGCTGACTTGCAACACAAGTGACAAATGACTCTGGTTGCTTAAGCCACTGGATTCTTAGAAGTGATTGTTACTGAGGCAAAATCTAGTGAAAGCCTGACCACAAGGACAGCCCTACTACATGTTTTTGTGTTTTAGGATTATAGGCCTGACCTAAAGGATACAGTATTTTAAAGAAAATATGGAAAGTCTTGAAATATCCCTAATGTAAACTCTGAATGTTGGTCTATGACTAAACAATGAATCAAAAAAGAAACCCAAATCTAACAAGATTCAAGTAGGAACAGATTTGCCTGATCTCAAGGACAACATAGAAAGGTGAATAAATTCTCATATAAATTGTTTCTAAATCAATATTTAAGTTTATCTTGACAAGTTTTCAGGATGAGGTAGAAGGGCCTTAGATGTTATCACTCTAATATTCTGTTGAACAAGACACCCTTAGTTAAGGTAGCCTCATAATCTGTAATGAGAGACACACATTATCGTTATACCTCTGGCAACTTTCATTTGGGAAGAGGGTACTTAAAAAGGACCAGGCACTTTCCAAAGCAATTACAGACAATATAGTATTTCACCCTTCTCTTTACCTTGCGAAGAAAGTATTTTCTCTATTTTCCACATGAGGAAATGAAGTTTAGAGAGATGAGATAATTTACACATATTCATAAAATTAATCCATGGAGGACCTTGTTGGCAGACCAGATCTGTCTGTCTCTGTAGCTGTGTTCCTATCTAGCCACTGTGCCCCTCAGTCGTCAAATTCAGCTCAGAAGGAATGTTTCTATTCATGATGAACTTTGATGCAGCATAAGGTAAGTCCCTGCTCACTTCATGTTAGTATCCATTACAGAATAAATAGCAATATTTGATTTATTGTTTTTTTAATTGAAGTTCGATTTGCCAATGTATACCAACCACTACTCATTCCATCAAGTGCTCTCCTCAGTGCCCGTCACCCAGTGACTTATTGTTGATAGCATGCCAGACCTTATAGACGTGCCATATAGTAATTTAATTTTCACATCAATTCTGAAAGAGGTACTGTTATTGTTCAAGGATTCTAGATTAGGAAACTATAAGACAGCACAAGGTTTGCTTGAGCCAGTATCCATTTTCTCTCGTCTCGAAGCCATGACTTCTCTAACCTCAGCGGGCATCAGAATCACCCAGAGGCCTTGAAACATGCTGGGTCAGAGTTTCTGATTCAGTAGGTCCAAAGTGGAGTCTTCTGAGAATCTGCATTTCTAATGAGTTCCCAGGTGACGCTGACCTGCTGGTATTGAGACCGCACTTTGAGAGCATGATTTGCACTATGCACCACTTAATGAATTATATATGAACTATATAAAATATGTAGGAAATTCACAAGCACATAAAGCGGATCATCTCAAAGTTCAGTCTCATTACTTTCAAACAAAAGAATGGGCCCTTTGATGTAAGAAAGAAGAGAAAGTTGATGGGGTTAAATATATAAGTATGGTAGATGCCTGGTAGGGTATTCAATTGCCAGGAGAAGCATCCTAGGGGATAGAAGTTCAAGTATATTATCCTGGGGAAATAAAAGGGAAATTTTGGTGAAAAGGAAAGCAATCTTGGTTGAAAATTGCCTGAAAGTTTCTTCCTTAGATGGAGGGTATCATCCTGGAGTGGATTTCAGGGTTCACTGGCCAGGAATGTCAGAGGCCAGAAGAGTGAACCTGGACTCCATGGCTGAGTGAGCGGGGCCTGAAGGGTCTTAGCCATCCCTTGTTAGATCTTCCCCCAAGTGTGTGGTGCAGGCATTCCACAAATAAAGGGATTTGTACTCAGATAATTTTGGGAAGCTTTGCTTCCAAACATCCAAATGGTTCCTGGTCTGCACCCAGTGGAGATTGACATCTCATGGTTGTATATTACAGAGTCTGATATATCTGGCATTTCTATAACATTTGAGAACACTTTAAAGAGTGCTGATCCAGTTTAAACTCTGCAATTTATATCTGGGGGAAAAAAGGATCAAAAAGTTGCATGACTTGTTCAAGGTCGCTGAGACTGTGGCAGGATTAGGGGAGGAAGCAAGGCTTTGTGCCTTTCAATTTGTCTGACAGGCAGGTTTCTGTGTTTATTGTCACAAAATATCTTGAGATGAGCTATCCATCTCACTGGATACTGACAACAGGGTGGCATAGAAGAGGGCAAACCCGTCCCCCCAACAACTGCAGCATCCATACCACTTGAAAGCTCATTTGAAATGCCAATTCTTAAGTTTCACACTTCAGCTACTGAATCAGAAGCTCTGCAGGTGCTGCCCAAAACCTGTGTCTTAAAAAGAACCCAACTTCCCAAGGGATTATGTGGCCAGAGTTTGTCAGCGATGGCTTGGTGGGTTGGCGAGCTCTTTCCTTTGGAAACCAACAAGTACTCCTTTAAAGACAAATCCCACATTTTGCATTGCATGTGAGCATCTGATGATCCAATTTGCCTCTGCGGTCAAACATTTAGCCCTTTCCCTATGTTTCCATTCCATTATTATTGTTTCAAATTCCATAAGTACTAAAAAAATCCTTTTCCATCTCTAAATGTGGTTTGCATAGTTATACCCTTTATTCCTCAATGCAGATTCTTTAAAAAAAATTTTTTTTTTTCATTCTGTAGCACATCAACCTTTCTCTACTCGGCAAAAACAAGTTTAAACAGACACAGGGTTCAACAGGAGACTCATTTTCCATTTTCCATGGCAAAGAATCTGAGCACTGGAATAAGGCAGAGGTATCATTTGCAGAATATTTTTGTAAAGACAGTTTAATTTCAAGCCCTTTATTTGTGAAAGAGCTGGCTAACCTAAATAAAACATTATACATCTGTCTGTTGTTACAAGTGACCAACTTCAGCTGAACATTATTACTTAATAACAGCTAACTTTCCTATAGAGTAAGAATGTGCAGCAGCTAAACAGCAAATGGAAATTTCCTTTGGTTTACCACCCTTGGTCTCTCCTTGCTCCAACATGTGAAGAAGTTGGGTAATAAGCATACTCTCCCCTCTAATCACAGCATGGCTTGGACATGCATTGTTGTGGGATGACTGGTAAAACAGGAAAATTTATGTCTGAGGGGGGAAAAAAAACCCAAGGCGAATTGTGTTGCGTTAGCCTCCCTAGTGACACTGCCCCCAATTTTCTCTCCAGGGAAGAGATTTCTTTAACTAGCTCATGGACTCTCACTTACTCTTCTTGTCTGCATCGGTTCAAATGCAACGGGGAGGAGGTGGCTCAGCATTGTCCCCTTCAGATTTTAGGTAAGGAGAAGGAAATACAGAGCATTTGGGTTTGTCTGACTGTAACCTGCTATAAATCAGAATGGAAGATATTGTCTTTGCAGATAGTACTTGTAGAGAAACAAGTATTTTATTTGGTATATTCTCTTTAATAAAACTCAAACTGAGCATAGTTGGAGCATTAAAAAAGGAAGGAAAAAGTAGGAAGCAAGCCAGGATGTTCCTTTTCTCTAACCTTCATATCCCTGCTTGAAAGGTGGCTTGAGAGCAGAGAGCACTGTGTTGTTACAATTATCATTACATAATTTGCAAAATTTCAAGTTGACCTTCCCCTTAATAAATCTCTCACTCATTAAGACATTGAATCCACCACCTTCAACCCTTCACATCTTGCTTTGCCTCACAATTATATTTCCACTCTGATAAAGGCAAAGAAATATAGGAAGAGTATCACAGTATAAATATACATACCGATTTCAGGCTGGGTTATTTTTCTGGCTGCAAGCTGACTACTTTTTCTTCTGTTTAGAATTAATTTGGAATTGCTGGTCTCTATCAACTGATGATTAATGGCCTCTGGTGTGATTCACCTGGTGTGATTCACCTGGACACAGAAGTGGCATTCTTGTCCTTGGTGATTTCCACGCTCATTATTATCATGATTGGAATCTCGTCCCAGACAGAAGAAATTAAGACTTTTGCTTGATTTGGAACCAGGTTATTTAACAATGGGACGAGTGTCAAAAGGTTTTGAAATTCAGCTTCACTGTCAGTCTAAACTTTGACCACATTTCTCTGATAGAGAAACTGGATATCACAGGACCTCAGGGGTATACAGTTTATACCCAAATTCTTGGATTTGTGGTTAGTTTACTTGAAGGACTGGTCATACTTCTGAGTTGTCTGCTTGTCCCCAAGTTGAAAATATAGATGCTTATGATCACTAAGAAAATCTCAAACTTCAAAGTCCCTTCCCATTCAGTCTGAGACCCTTGGTGGTTAATGAATCTCCATCAGTAAACAGTGTCAGGAGACACTTTCTAACCATCTATAGTTAATTAGCTGGAGGACCATCAGCCCAATTTTGGCACTTTTAGAGTTGCTAGGTTAAAATATGAGATGCCCAGTCAAAACTGAATTTCAAGTGGACAACCAATAATCTTTTAGTATAACTATGTCCCATGCAATATTTGATATATACTTATTTATACTAAAAAGTATTCGTTGCTAATCTAAAATCCATATACATGTACTAGATAGATGTAGCACAAACAAGACCTGTATTTTTATTTGCTAAATCTGATATCCCTAGGGAAGAGCAAATGTACGCTCAAGAGTAGCTCAGAAGGCCAAAAAATTTTAAAGACAAGTTTTCACATACAGATAACACTCTTAGGAGAACAACCACCCAGACTTTCCCAGTACTAGGAACCCTGAAGACAAATACAATCATTGTGGGATGAGAGTGTGGCCATTTCATGCATGGTTCACCAGAAGGATCAGAAAGTCTAGCTAGCGAGTCTCATTTTTAATCTTTCAGCTCAGGGATTCCTTATAACCATTTTTGTGATGTGGTCCTTTGGGTTGGACTGCCTTCTTAGGATGGGTTTAAATAGATAAAAATTAGCTAAATAGGATTACAAAAGACACCAGTAATATTAAAATGCACTTATTCAAGCATTAAAAAAAAAAAAAGAGTTGGGCTTCTTTTTCAAGCAATGGAGGTGCACTGAGCAGACATGTTATTTCAAAGTCTCTGAAACAAATGCATTGTGAAAATGAAGTGAAAAAGCATGATTCCTGCTCTGACCAAGTCACAGTTGGGGCTGGTAGGATGGCAATGTTTTCCCCATTCATAGTACAAAAGTATAGACTTTAGTTAGAGGTGATTCAGAACAAACTGCTCCTCCCTCTGCCCCAGCCTTGATCATGGACACTCCTGAATTTTGCCCCTAATCTCTCCAGGCTCCGTGGACCTGGACAGGGTTTCACCTGTCATTAGTGAGGCTCTGAGGGACAGTGCTTCTGATTCTGTCACAGAAGTACGGCCAACATCTTGAATCCTCCTTGACTGATTTCCCCATAGACACTTAACATTTGTAGCAATCCTTGTTCCTTCTAGAAGAATATCTGTGATCCCTAACAATGAGAACCACAGTTCATTCTTTTCCAGTGTGACATCACAGCATGGCCCGGCATTGGCAGTGACAGGGCTCGGATGCAGCGAGAAGGCAATGGCAGTAGCCGTGGGGGGACATCCCAACACCCCTTACTCAGAAGCAACAGTACAATTTCTTCTTACATGGAAACAGAAGAGGAAAAGACAGCTCAAATTCACAGATAACCTTCTGTCTGCAGAGCCTGACACGTTGCATTTCTCAGAATTGTGAAGCTGGGTTTTTACAGCAAATACACTGTTCAGTTGCACCCAACTTGATCTTACCATGATTTCCTTCTCATTCTTACCAGAAAGAAAGAAAGCTACTCATCTACAGAGCAGTCATTCTGACAACACTCCCCTTTATAAATCCTCCGGTGGCCCTCCCTGCTGACAGGACAGGATAGTGTAGTGTAGGTAGTCTCTACACTACACACCTCTACAAAGCTAGACTTGAGTTTTGTCTGGCTCTTGCTCTCTCTCTCTCTATCTTTGTTCCCTTCAGGATGTAGCCTGGGTGCATACTTGCCTTTTCCTTCTGCGCACAATCCCCTCGAGGTTCCTTGTCCTGTACATGCCATTCCTTCCTAAAGGTTCTCATTCTCCGTTAACTCAACCTGCACTTTAAAAGTCAAGTTGAATATTACCTACTCTGTACTTAAAAAAAAAAAAAAACCTTTCTTCAGAAGGAGCATAAAGGTTAAGAGTACAGAGTCCTACTTATATTAATAGTAGCTATGTGACTTTCGATAACTTACCTAACCCCTCTGTGCCTCAGTTTCTCACCTGCAGAATAGTGACAATAAGAACTCCTATGCTTGACAGGGTGGTGTGAGGTTATAATGCATAAAGCACCTTGGTGCTCTGCTTGCTTACACTAATTAGTATAAAGAGCTATTATCATTATATGTTTACAATAAACAAAACATATAAGATATGACCTAACAAAGAGAAATTAAGTTTAACAAAGAAAACAGCAGAGGGTTAATATTTTGATTATAGAAAGTTCTTGTAAGTTAATAAAAAAACAAACGATGGCCCCCCAAACAACAACCTTTATAAACATACGCATCAAAAAAAATTAAAAAGGTGAAAAATCTGAAGATATTTCGACAGTGTTTTTCATTCATTTGCACACCAAGAGATTATTGAGCACCTGTTATGTGCTAAGCCCTGCACTGCATGCTGGAGATCCAACAGTGAATAAGACTTGCTTGGCCCTTGCTTTTGTGTAGTTTATAATAGAGCAGGGAAGGGAGGTATTAAATAAATCATTAGGTGAATTTTTGAAGATATTTGTGAGAAGAATTAGGGAGAAACGCAAGAAAGGACGAGAGAATGGAACATAGTGTATATAATATGTCCTAGTCAGGGGTCCCAGGAAGGCTTCCCTGGGGAGGTGGCATTAAGGTGGAGACATAAAGAATGTGGAGCACTCAGCAGGTAAGGAGGTGGGCTAGGATCAAGATGAGCGTTCTGGGCAGAGGGACACATGTGTTTGCAAAGGCCCAACTGGCATGGAACTTCCACCTTCCAGGAAGTGGGAAGGGACATTGAGTAGATAAGGGTCAAGATCAAGCAAGAGCTTGGGGCAAAGCCCTGCCATGCATGGGGAGCTCCATGAGGACTATTACCCTCATACTAGGGGAACAAGAAGAATTTCAGAGTTTCAATCAAGAAAAAGGGGATCAGACTTGCTTTCAAAGCCATCATTTCTGACACAACATGTAGAATAAATTGGAAGGAGACAAGCATAGATGCTTGAAGTCTGGCTAGCTGGTGCTTTCAACAATCCAAGCCATAAGTACCTACGCATGGACAAGGACAGTGTTAGCAGACTGAGGGAGCCAAGGGCTTCTGAGTTACCTGTTCAAGATAGCCAATAGACACCTCTAACAGATGAGTCCTAAAATGGCTCATGACCTCCTGGCATGAAAATGAGGTAGATGGGATGGGGGTGGGGAGTTAAAGTAAACATACTGATTCAGAGGGCACTGAATCTTCTGGAATTTAAAAATCATTCATATGTTCTCAGATCCCCATAGTGTGTGACACTCACTCTGGCACACAATCTCAATCCAGATGGAGGATCTAGCTCCTCTAGAGGTGAGGTTTGAAGGAGTGCTCTGGGGGATGCATAGGACAGAGCAGAGATAAGCAGAGATAAGACCTGGGGTCTAGGCTGATGTTCACAAGAGAAGGTGGGGCAGGCGGGCCGACTTTGACGTTGAAGCCTGCAAATAAAATCTGAAACGTATAAGTGGATGAGATTCTCCCAGAAATGGAGTGTGGGAGAAGCAGTCCCCATCTGAGCCTTGGGCAGCCCCAGAGCCTGGCAGAATAGGAGGCAGAGGCACCACAGGTCCAAGAAACACAGCTTCTCACTGGTCAAGTCATCAAAGATTTTTAAAGACACGTCAATAGTCCATACAGACAAGCATGCAGAGATGAATGGCTCCATATATGGCTTATGATAGAATCATTTGCCATAGCTTTTTCTGGTGCTAATTGACAATATGCTTAAAGTTTAAAACTATTTATTTATACTCTTTGATCCAGAGACATTGGGATTATGTACAAGAATGCCTTCTACATTAGTTACAATACTGAAACATTCAAGTCAATCTGCATTACCAATAACATAGAAATGGTTTTAAATTTATAAAATATTCATAAGCCGAAATATTGTTCAGTCTTTAAAAACCATGGCAAAAATGCTAACCATGTCCGTTAAAAATAGGGATTTGATAAAGCCGGGCATAGAGTGTATTTGCTCCATGTTTCCCTCTCTAGGTAAGATGAAAATGAAATGCCTCTAAAATGTTAAGAGCAGTTATCTCTTCAAAGGAAAACAAAACGAGGAAGGTTTTCAACCACACTTTCCATTTTTATGGAGTTAATCTGAAAATTCAATTTCCCTAGCACAGACCATTCCCAAACATTCCAGATTTTACTGTAAATGAGAAGTACTTACTGTGCCCTACTGAAAAACTTTCCACACACTGCTGTGGCCAAACCGTATGAAATAATTTATTTTCAGAGACGTTTAGATTGTACAACTCCAAGAACCTAGTGTTGGGGAAGCATTCAGGGTTGCTATTTCATATCAACTTGAGGCTTCATTTAGTTGAGTTCTATTTCACTCGAGTGAAATGCATGCTAATATAAAGCAGGTTTCCTGCCCAATGCCTTTGCTCAGGCAGGTCCTTTACCTCAAATTCCTTTCCTGTGCCCCCGTGTGTGGCAAACTCCTATTCATCCCCCAAGGCCCAGCTCAAATATCACCTCCTTCAGCTTCCAGGGAGAGTTCCTCTTCCTCCTTTCTTCTGCCTTTTGCAAGTTGTTTACACTTCATGATAACATTTAAGTGTTGCTGCAGCACTGTGTTTGAGACTTCTGATTCTCCTTAAACCAGGCTTAATGGTAATTCCTCTTTTAACCCTCATGCTAGCACAAGTCCGACCACATGGTAGGGACTTTATGTCTGAGAGAAGAACCAGGAGGACAAAGGTGTCATACAAGTGAACTCCCAAATGTCCAGATTTAGTAACTGATAAAACCTAAAGACATGAGAACTGATGCTGCAGGTCAGAGGGGAGGCCAGTCCAAAGCTAGGCGCCTCAGAAGGAGAGGGGTACAAATACACCACTGACTTGAATCACCAAAGTAGAAATGAAGGTTTAGACTTCCTATTTTGTGCCATAGCTCAAAGAATATCCTACAGGATCCTGCCTTGTAGAGAAAATGGGTTTTATAGTTTTCACACTGATGAAATTGAGAAGCACAAGAGGCATCAATATATTCGATTTAGCCTAACAAATTAATTTCTACAGTTTCATGTGCTGTGAGGCTTCAAGCATACTGGCCATCATATATAAAAGGCTCTAAGATCCTTTTCAGCAATAGCTCTCTGTTTGCTTCCTTAGAACTGGAGTCTCTGATGTTTTGTGAGTCAAGAATCCAAGAGCAAGGAAGAAATAGAAGTATTCAAATTGAATTTCCACTTCATCCTTTTCAATGTTTATATGTTGTGCATATTTTCAAATGTACATAGTGTATTAATGCAGGACGATACGTGTATGCGTCGTGCCTGTAGGTCCCAAAGTGTCCGTGTCTGTGTGTGTTTGTGTGTGTAGAGGGAGGCTGTATATTTTTCAGTCTGTTACTTTAGATGAGTGCTTATCAAATCTTAATATGCAGACAGATTCCCTGGGGTTCCTGCTAAAATGCAGATTCTGATTCAGAAGTTCTGGGCTGAGGTCTGAGAATTTGCATTTCTAACAAGCTCCCCAGCGATGAGGCAGCTACACTTGGGGATGCAATTAGCATTTTGCAACCACAATTCCTCATCTGAATGGCACAACAGAACACAGAAAATGGTTGGGGTGACTCTGTCGTCTTTCATGGACGGCCATCCCCAGCTGTGGGAGCCAGTAAGGCTGATTTCTCTCACAGAACTGTTGCAAAAGGAGCTTTACCTATGGGAAAAAGTTCAAGATCACTAGCTGACTTCATTTAAAAAAAGAGAGAGAGAGAGAGAACATTAAAAAGCATCACAAGCCAATCCTGTAGTCAGCAATTCTTTTCCCGTGTTGGCTTAAAGGAAACTTCCTTTACGAGAAGCATAGCTAGAAACCAACGTTTTGACCACTCCTATTATCAAAGATCCCGTGGTGCTAACGTTAAGTTAAAGAAAGCCACGTCAGAAGTTTCTGACTAGTAAGAGCTACTTCCATACACTCTCACTCTGATGGGACCCTGGTCCTGAGAGTCAGTGGGTTACAAATGTTCTTTATCCAAAGGAAGAGGAGAAAAATACATATGGTGCTCAATGAATATTTGCAAGTAAAAACACACACACACATTCATTATTGACAAACAAAATGATTCTTTTAATTCACAGAGTCTACTTGGCCATTTATGTTTGTGTGTCCCAGTACAACTTTCAAAAGACTACTTTGGTCTAATTTGAACCACATGCCTTTGCTTAATTTCTGAGCCATATGGCACTCTGCACTAGTGGTAGTGAACCCATTTTCAAATATCTGCATCTTCTATACTGTGCAGCTAGTGTCAGGGAAAAGTGATGTGTGATTGAATTAGGATGATACCTCCTCTGAGTCTAGGTTCACATCACACACAAACATAATGTAGCCCAAAAGAACTCAGACTGGAATACCTCGGCGCCTAAGAGCACATGTTTGGGATTGACAAGGACCATGGAGGGGGCAACAAAGAAAGTTTTAAGTTCTAAATGACCACTTGACATGAATTGGCATCTAAATTACACCTAGTTGGCCAATTCAGTGTTCTATCTTGAATCTGTCTTCAGCCCTATTTTCCACTAGAGATCCCATTTTCAGAGGGTGGAACTGAGAGTGGGACCCTAGTTGCAAAGCTGGGTAATGGTCCCTGTGCTCCCTGGGTGCCATCTCTTACTTCCTCGTGATCATTGGTAAACGACCCTCATGGAATGAGAAAAGCCAATTTGTTGTTTTGGGGTTGTGAGGAGGGACAAAAAGTTCAGCTAAGGAGAATGTGTTGCATCCCATAGCCACGTTTGGAATACCTTTAGTTTATCTCAATATCCTTAAAGGTGTCCTTCTCTCTTGTCACCACCACCACCTTGGTGTAGAGGCACATACTTTCTTTCTCTGGTGACCACAGCAGGCTCATAACTAGGTCCCTGTCTCCAGTGGCTGTCCTTCTAAGGTATTCCCCACACTACAGCCTTTAAGAGCTTCTGAAAGTGCTCCTCCACTGCCCAGCTATGGGGCCCAGGTTATCCACAAACCAAGGCCTGAGCTGCTGACCTTCTGAGCATGGTGTGTGCACCCTTCAGGAGCCACCCACTACCTCTGCCTTGGCACCAGCCGCTCTGCAGCCTGTGCAAGCCATGCTGAATGACTCATAGTTGCCCAAATGGGTTGGTCCTTTATTGACTGATTCTATGCTTCCAAACATGCCAGACCATCTGCTAGAAAGCTCTCTCCCTTTCTTCGGCTGCTTTCTCATATCTACCTTTGAGACACTGTTCATTCTAGGTAGGTGCTTCCCCTGTTCTCATGGGTTCGGTGATTTCCCTATATGTTTCCCTGTCCCTGTGCTTCAGTCTCTTGGAATATTTACCTCGGTGTGGTGGAATTGTTTGTTTCCTTATGTACATCTCATTGCAATAACACTTACCAAGTTACCAACAACCATTAACTGAGAACATACACATGACCAGCACCGTGTTGGCACTTCCTATTCCTTAACTCCAAATGACAGTAACTCTGGTAGAACTCTGGTGAAAATAAAGGGCTCACAACAGACACATGAAAAATGCTCAACATCACTCAGCAACAGGGATATACAAAACAAAACCATAATGAGATCCCACCTCATACCAGTCAGAATGGCTAAAATTAACAAGACAGGAAACAACAGATGTTGGTGAGGATGCAGAGAAAGAGGAACCCTCTTACACTGTTGGTGGGAATGCAAACTGATGCAGCTGTTCTGGAGAACAGTATGGAGGTTTTTCAAAAAGTTAAAAATAGAGCTACCTTATGACCCAGCAATTGTACTACTAGGTATTTACCCCAAAGATACAAACCATTACAAATTTGGTGATCTGAAGGGGTACCCCTACACCCCAATGTTTATAGAAGCAATGTCCACAATAGTGAAACTGTGGAAAGAGCCCAGATGTCCATCGACAGATGAATGGATAAAGAAGACGTGGTCTATATATACCATGGGATGTTACTCAGCCATCAGAAATTATTTACCATTTACATAGACATGGATGGAACTGGAGGGCATTATGCTGAGCAAAATAAGTCAATCAGAGAAAGACAATTATCATATGGTTTCACTCATATGTGGAATATAAGAAACAGTGCAGAGGATCATAATGTAGGGGAGGGAAAACTGAAAAGTCATCAGAGAGGGAGAAAACCCATGAGTCTCTTAACTATAGGAAACAAACTGAGAATTGTTGGAGGGGAGGGAGGTGGAGGGGATGGAGTAACTGGGTGATGGGCATTAAGGGGGGTACGTGATGTGATGAGCACTAGGTGTTATACACAACCGAAAAATTATTGAACACTACATCTGAAACTAAGTATGCACTATATGGTGGCTAATTGAATTTAACTTTAAAAAAATTAAGGGTCTCAGACAAGTTAGAAAGATTGCCTAAGGCCATATGACTAGTCAGTGGTGGTGGCAGTATTTAGATCCTGGTCTGTCTGACCCCAAATCCGGGTCATTATGTGTCATATTCCATTGCCCTTCATTGGAATATAAGCTGTCATACCTTATATTGCATGTGCCAATGCCAAGGTTCTAGCAGGGGTTTAGTGTTGATAGATGAATGGATGGATGGATGATGGATGGATGGATGGATGGATGGATGATGGAAGCAAAGGCAGCTTAGATTCTTGCAGTGCTAGGGAAAGCAGCCATGGGTCTCAAAATGAACACTCTTATGCATTGGTGTATTGATGAATTGAGTGGAGAAAAAGTGCCTTTGCCTCGGTCCCCTGTAACACATATCCTCATTTACCTGCAGAAGATGCAGGAGGGATTCTGTCCTCGAAGTCAGCATTCCCTGTGCGCTGTACTGCCTTGAAGCCTCCCACTCCAATGCTGCTGCTACTCCTGTATCCTTTCTGTGAGTGGCTCCACATTCACCCAAGCTTGATGCCAGGTCACCTTCCTACCCCCCTACCTTTATGACCACAACACATTGTCTTCAGTTCTGCCTCCAGAATAATTCTTGTGTCCATCCCCAGTTCTGCTGCCCTTTCAAGGCTTCATCCTGCTGGTGACATCTCTGGATGTTCTCTCCACTGCCCATGCTTCAGGGATGATGAGTTGCTTTCACTTCTGTGCAGGCTGCATAATGCCCCACATCTTTCTACCTGTCTTTGTTCCTGGCATCTTGGCTGCCTGAAAAGCCTATCCTAGTGCCAGATCTCTCAGCTGAACCTCCATGGTACCCTTGGCTCACTCCTCCCACTAAGGGTTCATTTAGGACCCTGCCTCTCCTTCACCACTGTAACTCAAACTATAATGCCCTCACTCCAGCACCATGATTGTCTCTGAATGCATTCATCTCCTCTTCCAGTTGGTGAGTTTCTTGAGAACAAAGATTGGCGGTGTTCATCTTTGTACCCACAGTAACACAGTCCCTGGCATCCAGAAGGTGCTCAAAACAAAAGTTTTAATGATTCATATTCATCACTCTACAAATGAGTCAACAAATGAACCAATAAATGGATTAATAAGCAATCTATAAATTAAAGAATGAGTGAAGGTCAAAGATCACCCAAAACACATGAGCAGTTTCAACACATTTATCAGTACACAAGAAGTTTTCTGAATTCTTTCTTTGAAGCAACTTATAGTTACATACTGTTCCACCTCTGTGGGAAGCGACTTTCCACTATGCTGCAATTCTCTGGGTTAAGGAACATTTCCTTTTGACCATCCTGACTCAGACGCTCCCGGAAGCTGGCCTGACCATTTCAGTTTCCTTTGCTGATGACCCTTATGCTGTGATTCACAGGTGTCCTCAAAGAATACAGAGATGTTCAGATACAGCTTTTCTCTCTGAGGATGGCTTCCTTTTTCAGGAATGATTAATCATACCCGTAGTTACTCAAGGGATTAGAGGTTTCCACTAAAGAAATCTAATTACTTTCACATGTGTTTTGGTTCCTCCTTTATTTACCTCGCCCACCCCACACACATGCATACACACATACATGCACCCACATACAACATTAGCCTGGAAATTGCTGCAAAATCCTATTTGTCTTCATTCAATGTAGCAGGTTTCTCGAGAATATCTTTAAGAAGCCCAAGGACTTAACTTGAAGACCACGGTAAGGTTAGAAGGAATGGAGGGAAGGCTCATGGATCCATAGGGATCTATTCCTTCTAATAGATTCCTTCTAATCTCCTCTAGTTCTTCTCTTCATCCATTAAGCCACCACATTTGATCTCTAGGATTTACTTCTTAAGCCAAAAGAGCTAAGTATTATTTTGGGTAGACCATTACCCCCTTCTCAGTCATGATAAATAAGACCTAGTTTCTAATGTTAGTCCTATTGGCATTTTAAACAAACTATGGAGTGGATGTTTGAGAAAAACTGTAAAACTCATACATAGCCTAGGATTTAAAATGATGACGTGGCTTTTAAATTCCAGTGGGACAACCCCTCCATCTCGGCCACTATTTCCTGGAAATTGCTACTATTCTCCATTATTGCCTAATTGCCAACATGTTACTAATTTACTCACTCGGTCACTCACTCATTCACCAAACATTTAGCTCTAAGAAAATTCAGTCTTATGTCTGATGTCCTGGTCCTCAAACGATACCATCTAATAGGGGAGATGACATATACGTGAATTGTTGCAACACCAAGCAGAATAGAATCCATTATGGCTAAACACTATCTTGTGGACACTTTTAGACTTCTATCATAAGGCTTAATATTATTTAGTGGCTCGTGTGTTTCTCCTATCCCATGAGACTGTAAACAGTATAAAGACAGGGACTTTTTCTTATTCTCATACTCTATATTGTCCTTATTTAACATAGTATCTCCCCGGCTGACATGGATGAATGTAACGTATAGAAACATACAAAAACTTTCAAGAAAGGATTGATTCTTTCCAACTGAAAGAATCACAGAAGCCTTCATGCATTTTCTATAGGAAGAGGAAATAGAAGAAAGAGAATTGTCTGTGAAGGGAATTGCCCAGGCGAAAGTATGATGTGGTAGCAAAGTACTTTCTTGGGCACATTCATTTGATTGGATCATAGGTTATATCAATACTTTTCCACTGTGGCTGGCATCTAAGAAACATCTGGGGAAGTTTTCAAGTGCCCTAATACCTTGGCTTCCCCACATATCAATTGAATCAGAACCGCTCATCAGACACAAGGGAAAGAAGGGACATATTATTTGGAACCTGAGTTTTGGTACTTTTTCAAAATTCCCTATTTGTTTCTACTGTGTATTGATGGTTGAGAATCACTGTGGTACCTCAAGAAAGTTAGTATGAGGACAAATTTAAGGCTATACTGGCAATAGATTTTAAAAGGCCATGGATCTTTCAACAAGTAAAGAGAAGCCAGTAGCAAGACAGGTGTAGATGGAGGGAGTAGCTACAGAGACATTATTCAGGATGCTGTTTTATTCACCTAAGCAATACATGAACTCAAGGGCATCACCACCTTGGCCTACCAACAGGTGAATTTCACACACCTATTAGAGGTAGAGTAGTGGCAGGGGAACAGGAGCTGGCAGGTCTCTGGGGTTGGTCCCCGGATAAAAAGGAGGATTTACATGAAAAGTAAAGAATACTGAAGACAACATGGTGAAGTTGGCTCTCATCTCAAGGAGCAGGAGTTAACCACATGAGTCAATAAGATCTGTACAAAAGAAAAGCACTAAGGGCAGAAGGCAGCTGAGGACAGAATCTTGGAGACTGCCTGCATTGAAAAGAAGGAGAGAAGACTTTCAAGCAAAGCAGCTGGAGAAAGTGCCACCTGATTGTTGGACAGCCATATAGGTTCATCAGAAGGGACAACTAAGGAAATAAGATTTCAGGAGAGAGGACATGTTCTAGAGGTCAAAGATTTGAGAGAGACACTGTTCAGGAGGCATTGATGCTCCCAGGGGTGAGTCCTAGAAAGGAAGGGGACACCTATTTCCCTAAGATAGGAAGGAAAGAAGAAAGGTTATCTCCATTACACATGTATTTATTGAGCACCTACTACTTTCCAGACTATTCCAGACACTGGGGATACCAGTGTACAAACAAAGTGCTTGTTCTCATGAAACTTCTGTTCCATTTGAGGGGAAGGGGAAGAAAGATAGGAAGAGCTATAGAGAAATATTAAGGAATAGAGGATGAAATTTGATGAACTGTGCTCTTCATCCAGGGAATGATGGTATGGTCCTTTGGGGTAACATGAGCAGGGCTGAAGGATGTGGAAGGATCTGAGCTAGTTCCTGAGAAGCCAGGAGAGGAGACAGGGGATAAAGAAAGGAGTTCAACCAGCCACAGGGCCTGTGAGCCCCTCACACAGGACCTGGTCTCTAGGCTGCACCTGCTGTGACTTTGCCGATACTGGGCAGCCTGGGAGCCCTGGCTGAGTATGGAAGAGGGGAGGTGCCCAGAGCTGGGGACTGGCAAGACCTTCATGGTAAAGGTTACCGGGCCTTGGGATTACAAATACCACGTTAGAAACATAAACATCTGAAAACCACAGAATGTAAATGCTCAAGGTCACAGCACACTCATCAGCTCGTGGGATCCATATGGTAATTGAGCACATTAAGAAGCCTACTAACTCTGCTATTGAGTTTTAGAAGGGCTATAATTTAGTATTGCCAGCTATCAATTAGGCCTGTTTTCCTCATCTGTAAAATGAGAGGGTTGGACGAAATGGTCTCCAAGCTCTCTTCAGCATGGGCAGCGGTGAACATCAGAGTGCATGCGAAATTCTGAAACTTCATTTACTTCTTTAACGTATACATTGAATGTGTAACTATTGGTGCTCAACAATGCGGCTGTAGGGCCAACAGAGCTCTGGTGAACAAAGCCCTTGGCCTTATGGACCATGCTGGTTTTAAAAATAAATGGCCCTCTGAAAACACACAACCTAAATTCTGGTGGGAGAGATCTCAGGTGTCATGAGTAACTGATAATTTATCTATAGGACGTTGGAACAGACTGACTTGAAAATTATTAGAGATGAATAGGTTCTAATATTTGCAAGCTGGGGAAGTTGCTTTGTTAATATTGGGGAAAAGAGGGAGACAGACAGTGGTTTAAAAAAAGCAAGAAAGAAAGGAAAGAAGGAAGATAGGAGGAGGGAAGGAAGAAGGAAGAAAGAAAAAGAAAGAAATAAAAAGGAGATTTTCCAGGACCAGAATGAATAGCTAGGGATATTAAATAAAGTTACACACAAGTGAGTCATCTCTCAGAGCTAAGATGTATTCACAGCAATATATGTAGGCTCTTTCTCGCTCTCAAAAAATGTGAACAAGAGTTAATCAGGCCTTAAGTAGGTCGTAAAGACCTAAGGTAAAATGTGATCAACTGAACAACCAGTAAGGATAACTAGGCTACTAGCTAGCTACAATCATTTAATATTTTATTTTATTTTATTTATTTATTTTTAATTTAATAATTTAAACATCAGTTTTCACATGCAATGCAGTTTATGAGTAATATGGTACATGATATTGAAAGAAATAAACCTAGGGATGTGTGCTTGTTCACATAGCTGCATTTATCATATACCATGTCACTAAGATCTTAGTGACTAATTCTGCAAGTTATTTATTTGTGCATTTAATCTGAATTAATAGCTAATTGCTATGTTTAGAATCATATTTGATGCATTACTGAGAGTTTTATACCCAAAGCCTTTGTTCACACACACTGGGGTTTCAATCTTAACAGTATAGGTTACAAGTATTAATTGCTCTTTTTCCTAATAAAGTTAATGCTGTATATTATTTGCAATCTCATACAGTCATGCTTATTCATATTTAAGCACTAGAAATGCCAAAAGTAGAAGTTTTCTTCAAATCAGTAAGATACATACTAGTGGAAATGAAATAGAGAGTAGGGAAAAAAAATCATGCCTGAGGTCAAGATGAATCATTTTGGTTGGACCTTCCAGAAATTCCCTGGTGTTTTGAGGTTTCGGTGTTTTATTTTTCCCTTCCTTCTGTACCACCCTGTGTGACCAGCAGGAAGCACTCTGGGGGTCTTACCTCAAGTCCAGGTGCTGGGGCCCAACTCAACTGAAGGTCCCAGAGATCCAGGGCAGTAATGAGGGGGCCTGGCTCTGCAGGAAAGAATCCTGGGGCACTGGGAGGGTGTGTGCAGTCCAATCTTAGGCTACATGCTCATGTGATAGCTAAAATGGGTGGGAACTTGCCCTCTACCCCAGAAGGTGAAGCCAAGCATTTGAGCCCTCCTCACCCACTTCCATGGTGGATGAACAGTAGAGCCCTTGGGCCACAAGGATGGCCAGCACAGGACTTTGGTTTTTATGGGTAAATGACAGCCCCTTTGCCAAAAAAGGTATCTATATTTTATTTTGGGGGAGTGGGAAGTTGTGCTGTTTTATTTTTTTTAATTTTTTATTTGTATTCAATTTTCCAACATAGAGTATATCTATTTTTTTAAGTTATTTGACAACAGAAACTGCCAAGCAGAACTACTACCTGGAAGGCAATACAGCATTTTTTCATTCTTCATCGGTGCTGGGAGACACTAGAAATTTTTTCTCTCTCCTGAATTCTCTCCAAAGGGCTCTGAAACCTTGGAAAATTATCTGATCAAGAATCACATTTTAGGGGACACCTGGGTGGCTCAGTCGGTGAAGCATCTGCCTTCAGCTCAAGTGATCATGATCTCAGGGTCCTGGGAGTGAGCCCCAAGTCAGGTTCCCTGCTCAGTGGGGAGTCTGCTTCTCCCTCTGTCTCTGCTTCTCCCCCTGCTCATGCTCACTCCCTTGCTCTCAAATAAATAAATAAATAAAATCTAAAACAAACAAAAGAAAAAGAATCACATTTTAGTAGCTCTCCAAGCTGTCATGGGCTTCATACTCTCTGTCATGAGACTGATCTTAGTGTTAGGTCGCAGGTTTTGTAGTTTGTTTTTAAAACACTGGGCTAGGGGATCCCTGGGTGGATCAGCAGTTTAGCGCTTGCCTTTGGCCCAGGGTGTGATCCTGGAGTCCCCAGATCAAGTCCCACGTCAGGCTCCCAGCATGGAGCCTGCTTCTCCCTCCTCCTGTGTCTCTGCCTCTCTCTCTATGTCTATCATAAATCAATCAATCAATCAATCAATCAATCTTTTTAAAAAATAAATAAATAAAAAATAAAACACTGGGCTACCAAGCAGCCCTTTGTGGTGGATAATTATTATAAACAAATGGGAACACAATAGAAATTTCCCTGACTGGATGGATCTCATGAACCTTCACTTTCGATGACCTCCACATGCATTTCTACGGATATTTCTTCTCTGCTGATCTGTTCCCATAATGACCTCTGGACAGGATGTGGACTACCTGCATGGAATAATAATGACCAGGCCCAAAGCCAATGCCTTCCTGACATTTTCACAAAAAGCATCTCCTTTAACTCCCTGGTTTCCCTGTGGCAGAAATCCCTCTAAGTTTACAGATGAGGTAAACTTGGGTGTAGACGATTATAGAGTATAAGCAGCATAGCACACAGGCTTATTGCTTTCTGACTAGAAAAATAACCAAAATGGTGCTCAGCTCAGTCCTCAGGGATTTTCCTTATAGGATCAACCTTAGGAATAACAGTTCTGGGAAGGAACTACTGACAAACATCAACAGTTTAGGGACAGTAGGAATTGCTTACCTGTGTTAAACCTGACCTCTCTCTCTTTCTGTACACACTTACATATATACAAACACACACATACTCTGGTCCAATTTACAGAATTTTGTTATCTTCCCTTGGTCTTGACAAAACCGGATGAATGATCACATATGCATTCAATATTATTCCATGCTCAGCTTTGTCTTGATCGTTTTGCTGATAGGAAAGGAACATGATATAGTGGAAAGATATAGGGTTGGAACCCTAAATCTCAGTCTCCTGGTATGACAGTGGGGGCAGTCCTTAAAGTCTAAAAGCTTGTGCCAAGGCCAACCTGATGGGCACATCCTGAGGACAAAGGAAGATGCCCTGTGGAAGGTACTTGAGCTGGTGACTTTGGACAAGTATCCATGCTTCCTGGTTTTCAGCGTCCTCCTTTCAAACAAGGGAGATGATAAAGCTTACCTTGCATTAGAATAGAAACACAAATGGCTAGCTGACTTCATCCAACTTAGGGTGCAAAGCAGGACTCTGAGAAGGGTAGCTGTCTGTCACTGGGTCAAATGAGACGTTCCTCCCACCACCACCACCAGGGGCTCATTATCTGATTGGGGCAAGGGATGATGACACCTGTACTGAACAGATGCCCACACGGGGACCCAATGTATGAAAAGGTCTTCATGGCACAGACACATTCTAGGTCTGGTTCTGTCTAGAGAAAAGGAAATTCAGGGAGTCCAAATGTGATGAGGCTCCATGGAAGGGAAAGCCAAGCCTATTGGGCCTTGAAGGAAAGTGTTGAGGGTGGATCACAAGACTGGAATGGCAACGATTAGCAGCTTCGAGGAAAGAAATCATGTGGGCAAAGGCAATGAGATGAGGACAAATCCAGAGGAACTGAATAGGGGACCTTGGTAAGGAGAGGTGGGGGAGGAGAGTTGAGAAACTGAGGTCAGTGATGGAGAATGTTGGCTAACAGACACCCTGGTCGATGCTTTTGACAGTCAGGTTCCATAAGTCTGGGCAAGACTGTCCCTAACTGCAAACCTCCCCGACTGCCAGGGACACCTGGTGTTTTGGTGCCAAGCTTCCTTTCTGTCTCCCTTCCCCTTATTTTAGAGAGCACTGTGGTTGCTTTCCATACCAGCCTGTGCAGTATGCACTCAATTTATAGTTTACAGGGATTTCTCACACACCCATGTATGTTTTCCACTGAAGTCTGTACTTTTTCCTAGACCCACCCAAATTCCAGAGCATGCTTCATTTGTATGCCAAGTTCATAGTATTTCTCTTTGTCACTCTCCTCTCCTTATAAAACCTAGGAGAAAGTTACCTTTTTAACGTTTCTATGTGGTTTTGACAGAAAAAAAAAAAAAACAAAGAAAGAAGAATGTCAAAAAATAATTATGAGGGTATATTTTCTGATTGAATCTGCATTAAGAACCACCCAGTAAATCAGCCTCTACCAAATCTAAATCTTGTTTATCAAGGTATGAGTAGCTATAGGGGTATAATCCCTTTTATAAGTAAAAGAATAAGAAAATTCATTTGAAGATTTTTGTAAGAGTGGTGAGCTAGATTCTGGAATTCTGAGTTTCCTTACAAAGTAAGTTTTTGAAAAACAGAACTGTATAAGGAGGGAGTTAAGTCCTTAGGGAGGAAAGCAAGCTCATTTTGGTCATTTGGAGAATGGTCGTTATCTATTAATTCCTAGAAGCCAGAAGAGCCTTCCTGACATTTTCACAAAAAGCATCTCCTTTAACTCCCTGGTTTCCCTGTGGCAGGAATCCCTCTAAGTTTACAGATGAGAAACTGAGAAGTTAGATAACTAGCAGAGGATCACACAGCCCGGGCTTCCACCCTCAGATCTACTCAATTTCTCTCCTCTCTCCAGCCACCTTAAAGAAAAGCCTGTGTTCACCTTGGGTTGGGGCAGGGGTGATGCTGGAAAATCCACGCGGGAGGTGGGGAATCTTGAATGGGAACAGAAGGAACCAGTCTTTACAGATTGATGGCTTCCCATGTGCCCCCAAATGTGCAAAGACACCGAGGCTCAAACGTCCATGTGCCTTACTCAAGGGCTCTGTGGCTGCGATTGCATGCCTGGAATTCACATCCAGGAATGCTGGCTTCCAAAGTCCAAAGTCTCTTGTCATGAGATCAGCCTGTCTCTCTTAACAGAGTGGCAGCTTCCACCACTACCTACCAGGGGCTTTTTCTCGCTCATCTTTCGTTTCTGCAGGACTTCAAGAAATCTTACCACATATGTATGTTCTCCTATCCAGAAGTTTCCGAAATAGTATTGACTTGACTTTTGCTAAGAAAATGAAAGTTTCCATTCTTTTAATCCACCTATATATTTTTCAAAATGACTATAATATATAGCATTTATGTCTTGCTGAGTTTTGTTTAATCACAGCACAGCACCAAGAAACCAGAAAGTAGTCCCAGCAAAACAAACTTTAAGCTGTAGGTTCAATGCCAACAGCAACTAATTGTTCTGAGGGAACTGGCATTGCTTGCTCATTCTCTTTCCCTCCTTATGACGGTCTTTGTCAGATCCTGCTTGTGTTCAAAAGGTCGCTGATCTTATGAAAGAATAGACTTGAAAAGTCTTGCTTTAATCATTGCAGTAATTAGCAAATTTGGACACTGCATTATCTTTCCCCTTTTACTGGAAACACATTCAAGAATGGACTTGTCGTTTATCCAGAGTGTCTCGGGAGAACTGAAGCTGGTAACTTGCAAAAGCCAGGTATTCACCCAGGTGTGAAAGGGCTTGAGTTGCTAGAATCTTCCTTCAGGGGTACATGTAAGCTCTGCTCCACCCTAAGCCTATACTTTTAAAATTGTGATGGAGGTTAATTTATTGAATCACTTGGTTAGGTTTCAGGAGGAAAGGCATGGGTAGCCACCCACAGATTGGAGCATGGAGGGAAGGAAACTTTCACCAAGAGCAGGCTCAGAAGAACCTCTGAGGACTCTGACTTGCCAGCCAAACGATAATCTCTCAATCGTCTGATTTTTTTTATCTCTTGTGGAGTTGGGAAGAGGCCACCAAGCCCTCTCTACTCTCTTTTCTTGTTGGCACCATCAGACCACCTGCAGCTTCTTTCCCTCAACTTCCAAACCTGCTTCTCACCTACTCTGATAAATGAGTCAAGGTGGTATCAGTAAGAGCGTCTCCAGAAAATTCCTACTGCCCATTGCTGCTTTGGTCCTCTATCTGCTTCTCTGATGATTTGTTCTCTTTCTGCACGGTAGACTTTCCCTTTTCTCAACCTCGGGCCCCCACCAGTTATGTTCCCCAAGGTAGGTTGCTCATCCTCCTTTATTTCTTTTTATACTGTCTCTTGTGTCCTCCACCTGACCTTCTTGACCATGACTGGTCCCATTACATTAACTGCTGCTGACCAACAGCACTTCCTCTCAGATCTACTCTGTGCTTCCAACATCCCATGGGACACCTTTCCTAGAGAACTGCCCAGAACTGACTTGTGCCAAACAGAAATCATACTATTCATTCCCCCTAAATGAAGTTACTTCTCCTGACTTTTGGTTCCAAGCAACAGCATCCTCAATTTGACACCTGACTGTAAAATCCTTACCTCCTGCTTAATCTAGTGGGAACCCAGAGACTCCACCATTTAATGCACCTTGCGAGTGCTTTCCTTTCCCCTTCTGCTGTCACTTTGGGCTCCACGTCTTCAGCCTCTCAAAACATCCTTCCGGCCAGTCACGTGGCCTTCATTCCTTTAAAGTGCAGCTCAGGAGCCCCCAAACCAAAACCTTCAAAGTGACTCCTCACTGCTTACCAAACTGAACCCCAAAAACAGTCTTTGGCAACCAGCCTACCCTTGAGTCTCATTTCCAGAGGCACAGCATTTAAGGAGGTGGTCTCCAGAGGCCAATGACCCTACTTCAAAGATGACTTCACCCCTTCTGAAGCAAGTTACATAACGTCTGCACCCTGCTTTCCTCCTCTTGAAAACAAGGCCCATAATACAGCCTGCCAGATAGGATAGATAGTTGTCAGGATTAAGGTGGGTCTAGAACCTAGTGGCCTTTGGTGAGCACTCAACCTCACCTTGACTACTGCCAGCACTGCCCCTTCATTCCCTCGCTGGGGCACCTGCTATCCTCTGACTCTGATGGCTTCTCCTCCCATCCTGACTTTCAAAGTCTTATTCATTCTTTAGTACTCTCTGGAATGCCCCAGGCCTTTCCTTACTGTCCCAAACATATCTGGTCTTATCTCTTGACTATCTCCAGCTGTTTACCATGGCTCCTCGTGCAGTTCTCGTGTTCTTCCTGGCACCACAGATGTTCCGCTCTTTGAGTGTTTTTTTACTATTTCTCCACCTCTGTTCCTACCCACACATCCTCACAGAAGCAGACTGGGGGCTCCTTGAGATCAAGGACTGAGTCTTCTCCCACAGCCACCCAGCCTCCTGCCGAGCAAGCTACCCACACACATGTGCAGGACGAAGGGGATCAGGGCTGGAATCCAAATATCCAAAATCCTGTTTGGATTTGATTAAAAACTCATTAAATATTAATTTCCACCCACTTTAGGGCTGGTACGTCATAGGCCATTTCTTCAGATATTGAAAACTAAATGAGGTGTGTTACATAAAGGATAGTTTAGAGAACATCCCCCAAGAGACTGGACTACACAAGCTAATATCCATCATTATAAAATGTATTTTTAAATATATATATATGCTCACACAGCCTTGGACTCTGAAACACTGTGTACTGGCACAGGCTGCTCTTGGTCGGAGTGAGATGTATTTGATGGTGATCACAGAAAGGTGGTTCCTGTAAGTTTTAGTCCTATCACCTTTCATCCTTAAAATGGGAAATCTTAGAAAATTCTCTCCAACTTAAAATTTAAAGCACATTGGAACCCAAATAACCTCATTGCTATAGGTATGCTAACACATGCCAGACTAAAACATAGCACTTGAGGACAACTTGAATGATGTGACAATACGGCCGGGTTCCCTGGATTGTCCAAACCATGGATCAAATCACCCTCTTCCTCCCCAGGATTGCAGCAAATGCCTCCTCTTCTTTCTTTCCCTAGGATCAAACTTTCAGTGCACAGACCCATGCCAAAGCCATGGAGTTCTATTTCAGTTTCCCTCTTTGCAAAATACTTTGCATGCTGCCTATTTTCCCTGTGTGGGGAAAATTTACTCAACTACTTTGTAACAGGTATGGGGTGCCCTGTAGAAACTCGTAAAAATATGTCTCCCTTCCATAATGACCCCACTTAAGCAATTCTAGCAGTTGATCTATCACTTTGTAATGTACACCAAGAGAAAAAAAAATGCACCCGTAGGTAGTTTTCAGATACATGTATTTTTAAAACACTTTGGATAAAAAGTTCTCCGTTGGCATAAATGCATGTCGTGGTTCAACTGAAGATGTAATTATGGCAAAAATTCCACCTTCGTGTCAATGCGTGTCGATTCAAAAAGCATCGCCTGAGGAATTATTTGTGGCAAGCTCTGGGAGCACAGAGGAAGAATCATGTAAAATCTCCATCATCATGGACCTTGCAATTCAGTAGGTGAGAGAGATGAGTAGATGGGCTCTTGTAATGTGGGACCAAGTGTGATGAACCAGCTAATCCAGGGTGGGGAGGGATGTCGACAGAGGGCTCCTAGCCCAGGTGTGGTGGATCCTAGATGGCTTTCTGGTGCTGGTGCCAGACCTGAGTCTAAACCAGTGGAGAATGTTTGTCACCTCACTTACAGACAATTAAATTATAGAGATAGATATGCAAAAAAAAAAATCCCAAGAGGGAGAATAGACATTGTCTTTCAAAGGAATTATAAAATATGGTACATGAGAAGACTAGACACAGCAAGGGCCCTGATTGATTTCCAGGTTCAAATATAAGGTGCATTTAAAACTCACATTTAATTCTGAAGTAACAAATAAGATTCTGCTGCTGTGGGCCTGTGTACATTTAGTTTGTGTTTTTAAAAAATAGATGAAACTCACATAAAGGAAGCAAATGATTTAATCAAATTACCTCTTTGAGGCTTACCTGTATTTTCCTTTCTCATCTACTTTTATGGTCATGTTGTATTTGTGTGAAGGTATGTGGATGTGCCTTTGGAAATCCACTTATATCCTTGGGGAATAAGTGGAATGTAAATCCACTTAGATCCTTAGGGAATAAGATGGATGTACTTTTCACAGAAGTGAGAAGTAAATACATTCTTAGGGGATGACTAAGAATGGTCTGTGGTCATGTCACAATTCCAGAAACTGGTCTGTGGTCATGTCACAATCCCAGAAACTGGCCAATCACCTGCAAGGACAGCTCAGGTCCAGAAGGTACAACCCACAGCCAAGTAGCACATGAACATTACAACATGTTCTTTCTTGGAGAACATGACACCTTGCCACCCCATACCGATTGGAGTTTGAAAAGGTGTTCCCAGTGAAGCTGCATGAAATATTAGTCAAAGGAGTAAAGAATAGCTGTAAGGAAGTAGGAGGAGGTGGGAGGCAGTTCTATAGTCCAACATGGTTCTACGACTTGGGAGTCAAAGTCAAAGGATGCCTCTGCTGTGGGACTTCTCAGAGTTTTAGCATGCTGATGATGATTGTGAAGGCCAAGAGGGAGTTATAGACTATGATAGATTCCTATCTAAGTACAAGCCACCTTATTTTTTGTAGGGCAAGAATGACATGGAACCCCTCTTCAGGACTCATTGCTTGCCAGTAGAATGTCCTAGGACAGATGATGCTTTACTATCAAGTCCCATTGTGGTTCAGGATACCCCCTCCTGCCTTTTGGCTAGGGGAACCACTCCTGCTCCCAGAACCCTGGGCCAGGAAGTAGTAGGCCAGCACCTAAGGGTCTCCTCTAGTTCCCAGGTGATGGAGTCATGGAGACCTGGAGTGGTGTCCTCACTTCCCCTTACCTCCCAAGGCAGCTATGGCCTGCCTGGGAGAAGCCAATTCTTCTGCCCATAAGAGCCAGGTGGGTTGTGGTATCAGGAAATGGAACCCTGAGTCTTTCTTGATCGGATTATCCCAGCATTCTCATTGACAACAATTGAGCCATGTGACATAATACCCAACTCCTTTGTTAAGGAGTGTTGGTAAGACCAACATCACAGGGTGTCTGGGTAGCTCAGTTGGTCTGTCCTCTGCTCGGGTCGTGATCCCTGGGTCCTGGAATTGAGTACCCTGAGTCTAGTTCCCTGCTTAGTGGGGAGCCTACTTCTCCCTTTGCTCCTCCTCCCCCCACTTGTGCTCTCTTTCTTTCTGCTCCCTCTCTCTCTCAAATGAATAGATAAAATCTTTTTTAAAAAAATGAATAGATCTTTTTAAAGAAATGATTTTTAAAAAGTCTTTTTAAAAAATGAATAGATAAACATTTTTGTAAAAAATGACAGCATTTTTTGATGCTGTTTAGACAGCAATGTTGGGGGATGTTTCATCTTTAATATGGACCTCAGGTGGAAATTACAGATTTGAAATTCATTAAATAAGACAAAATGTTGAAAATAAAGCACCACTGTTTCGTGATGTTGTTAACACTGAAATACTCTGTCTATACCTACACTGTTTCATTATTAATGTTGCATCTAAATGCACACTCTCCTTGCATTTAAATATAAAATCTTTCCATGGACTTTTGAAAATATAAAGAAGACCCAACAGGTTCTCATTCCTTAGTATTTAGAGAATTCTAGGCAAAGGAACAAGGTGCTCCAGGGCTTATATATTTTTCTTCAGCCTCTAGCAGGTATGTTGGGATGGGGTTTTTAGGAAGAGTACAGATGATGCCAAATTTCGTGATGTTTCAAAGCAAAGGATAAACTTCTCAAATGTGTTCTTAAAAGATAGGAATAAAGGGTAATTCAAGAAGTAAGAAAGACCGATTTGGGGAACTGACTTTGTGTTCTTTGGCAGGGTGGAGTAGGATGGAGCAAGATATCACTCTGCCAACGTTTGAAGGCATAAACATTGCTGAGTGAGTGCATTACCTGACCTGGTATGCATGGGTTTTGCAAGCATTCATACCGAGAAATGGCTCTGTTACCCTGCTGTCTGAGTGGGAAACAGCATTAACAGAAAGGAGGAAAGAGGCTGTCCCTTGCCAGACACATGGACATTTCACAGGGCAAACCCTCTAGTCTGTTAGAAGAGAGGCACATTCCTGATGCCTTTAAATTCATTCTAGGCCTAGAACCTAGGTTAGCAGGGTGTTCTTCTGGTTTTAACTTGAGTGAGGGCCTTTCAAATGGAAAAAGTGCACCATTAATTTCAGTGCCCACACATTCTGCTGTAGGAAAAACAGAACTTTGATAGCATCTTGCCCTTGGGCCTAGTTATGGCCTAAAGGTTTGGCCACAGCATAAGGATCTACATTTCACGGCAACCTGCCAGTGAAATGAGAAACATTCTACATATCGCCCAGATCAATTTTCCATATATCACCACCGATCATTAGATATGTATAAGCACGATGGTATTTTTGCTTATCATTTTCCAGTTACTCAGAGGGCAGCCAGCAGTTAAAATTTACATAAGTGAATGCAACCATTCCTTCACAAAACAAGCATTGGGCCTTTATTATGTATGACACAGCGTGGATTGATCATGAAGGTAATGAAACCAAGCTTCAGGGAGCCTCGCTTATACTTAGACCAGCCCTCTCCAAAGCTTTGTACCTAATTTTCTAGTCATGATTTTGCATTCCTTCTCCTTAAAAAGGGCCCTCCAAATTGTATATTCTTCAAGCTCCATGTGATCTTGATCAGCCTGTGTGTTGGTGCTGGAGAAAACACACAAGAATTTTCATAGTGATCACCCTGACATGGGGGCAACCCCAGCTGAAATAGGATGTGGACTGAAACCCAAACTTGACTACCAGGGTCCTCAAAACAACCTGAGGATTGGATCTCTACTGCAGGAGTCACCCTCCGAGTCCCCTGTGTATTTCAATGGCCTCAGGGTGATCTGTAATCCCAGGGACATGTCAGGTTGAGAACCCAGAACCCTGGATGAGGGCATAAATGGCCAATGGAACACGGTGGCTCTGGATAAATATCACCGTCCTCATCCCTGAAGGAATCGCTTGCTTTGTTTACTGTGGATCGATACGCATCTAGATTGCCCTAAATTTGAGCTGCAGGGCTCAAATGAAAGAACAAAATAAAACTGTTCTTATTCTGTTACTAATTCTTTCCCACATTTCCTCTGGGTCCTCGGTCCCCTGGCAGGATAGACATGATCTTCCACTTAGTTGGTTCCTATGAACAAGAGTGTTTTTGTACCACAAATCACCATCTTGTCCACCTCGTGTACCATCTGTCCGATGCTGTGAGCATTATCAGGCAGCCCTGACTTGTGTCTATACCATGACTAAAATATCTGGCATTTTGTGCTATAGGATTTTAGGTCTAGAAGCACAGACTGTATTCTGGAATCAGGCTCCATGGGACCTTCTAGAGTCACACTGAACTGCTATGACCATGGGTATATTGATCTTTTCACCTGTTAAGGCACCATGCCCACTGAAGGGAACACAGGTACACAGACCCCTTGTGAGGTCTGATGACATTTTTTCTAGGAAATGAACAGAAATATTTTTGGCTAAAAAGCCCTAGAAATATGGTAAGAATCCCTATGTGGACTCCAGCTGCATCACACCGAGTGGAGAAGCCCTCACCCTTGTCTGTATTAACCCAGAGAATATTTTGTCACATTTGTCAGACTCCAGTTTCTTGCCTTGTCTTACAGCAAGAATGTGCATTTGCTCATTTTTCCCCTTTCATTTCAACCAAGTAACACTTACAAAATAAAACTTGTTTTATTTAGATTGTTTGTTTTTTTAGATTACACATTATTTTCTCTCATTCTGTGCCCTCATTTCTCCCTTTCAAGGTGGAGAAGCAGGCTGCCTGTTTTTTTTTTTTTCTTTAGTTGAGGGAAGGTTTGGCATTTCTAGGGCTGCTTGTTTCTGGCCACACCATTCCTTTTACCTGCCTGTAAAACTGGCACAGGGAAGCTACCTGAACAAGCAGCAAAGAGCCAGGTGTGTTGGGTCGGAGCTGTCCCCTTCCAGAGCCTTCCATCCTTACACACAGAGCACAGCCCGGCTTGGTTCACTTTGCTCTTCTGCAACCCCTCTACCCAGCCCTGCTGCACCCCACTCTCCACCTGCAGCCAAAACCCCACTGCCTAGGTGGCCCCCCTATGAGATGGAGGTGAGGGGCAGGGGAGAGAGAAGGATGGATAATCACCTCTGCTTGGTTAGTATTAAATGCCTCTTGCATTTATCCACTAACACGCAACAACCTCTTCTTTGCAAGTGTACAAACTAACATTAACACTTGCCATAGCTGCCTGACTATTTTTTGGAGTGAACTCACTCTGACTTGAAAGACAAATTAAAACACATGTGGAGACACCTCGTTTCCTCCAGCGTGACGTGCTTCAGTTGTTGCAGGCGGAAAGACAGTAGCTGAGTCACTTACACATTGAAGACTGCAGGCAATGATCAGAATGATAGGGAGGCTGTGAGCCCTGCGCAGGGGCTCGCCATCTGGGCCCCGTCCTGCTTGGGGCGCCCCCCGGGGACTGTTGGGTGGGCTGGGAGACTCAGATGTGGCCACCGCGCAAATACAGTCCGCAAAATACAGTCTGGGCTCCTAAGTGGGGCAGGCGAGGAAGTCAGAGGATTGCTCCGTCTCTAACCCAGGAGGGGGTGAGGCAGGAAAGGATATTTCAAGTGCTTGACACTTGCTGATTAAGTCTGGAAAAGTTTGCGCTCTGCTCGTTCAGTGCCACACACCGGTGGCTTTCCGTGTATGAGCATGTGGCCGTGTGTCAGGTGGATAATTACACACGTGTGTACACACACACACACACATACACACACCAAAACGAGAAAGCGCAGCCCTCCCCAGATTTCCTCCTGCAAGGGCAGAGCCAAGTGTGCCCGCTGAGCCCTGCATCCAGGAGCCCGCAGACCTGCTTTTGTTGGCTCTCAGGACGGCTGGCGGGGGAAGCCTGGGGTCTCGCTCTCTTCCACCCCCCCCCCAAAAAAAAAAACGAGCCGACTGCACCAGTGTGCAGTGTGAGGAGAGGAAATTGGGGAAATAGCACTTTCCGTAAAATGACCACAACGGTTGGTGGAGGAAGCCGTAGGGAGAGGGTGGGAGGGCTTTTTAAAAATGTGTTTTCCTGGGCAGCCCGGGTGGCTCAGCGGTTTAGTGACGCCTGCAGCCCAGGGTGTGATCCGGGAGACCGGGGATCGAGTCCCACATGGGGCTCCCTGCATGGAGCCTGCTTCTCCCTCTGCCTGTGTCTCTGCCTCTCTCTCTCTCTCTCTCTGCATGTGTCTCTCATGAATAAATAAATAAAATAAAAAAAGAAAGAACCTGCTAGGGGCACCTGGGTGGCTAAGTGGTTGAGCGTCTGCCTTTGGCCCAGGGCGTGATCTAGGGGTTCAGGGATCGAGTCCCACATCTGGGCTCCCTGCCCAGAGCCTGCTTCTCCCTCTGCCTGTGTCTCTGCCTGTGTCTCTGCCTCTCTCATGAATAAACAAATAAAATATATTTTTTTAAAAATGTGTTTTCCTTAAACAACCAGATTCACAGCATTCAACCAAGCCCCTTCCTAACCAACCCCCAAGGTACTTCTGCCTTTGCTGAGACAAGGTACTTCTGCCTTTGCTGAGACACGTCAGCTCCGTTATTTGATTAGCATTTCCGAGATAGGGACCTGATCCGGTTCAACTCTCCTACTCTAACTTTTCCTGAAGACTTGCCACGTGACCCCTGGGTGGCTCCCTGCACCGGCACGGATTACACTCCCAGCCAGAAACGCAGTGAAACTGCTAAACAAAGCAACACAAAACAAGAGGGGAAAAAATAATAATAACACCACCACCACCACCACCCACACACACCCTGAAAACCCAGGGAAGAAAGAGTCGAGGGAGTCGTGTGTGGGGTAAGTGCTGCCTTGTTGTGTGGGTCACGGTCCCCGGAAGGTGCCCTGCGACTCTTTTCTTTGGATGCTTAGGGGGACTTGAAATGGAGAGGACAAAAATAAATAAATAAATAAATAAAAATAAATAAAAAAAAAAGAAATGGAGAGGACGTGTCACCTAAGGCTATTGTTGTCCAAGCATTTACGAGAGGGGACAACGCAAGGTAGGGGTCTGGGATAACAGTCGATCGCGCGTGTGCATGAGTGTGACTCTGGGGCTTCCAGGCAGGAAAGGACTTTACAGATCATTTGCCATTTTAGTTTTCAAGATTCTTCCTTTAGGTAAAAAAAAAAAAAAGAAAAAGGAAAAAAAAAAACAGCCATTAGAAACGACAAATACCCACCATTTGCTTTGAGGTGGATGGACCTGGAGGGTATTATGCTGAGTGAAGTAAGTCAATCAGAGAAGGACAAACATGATACGTCTCATTCATTTGGGGAGTATAAAAAATAGTGAAAGGGAATAAAGGGGACAGAAGAGAAAATGAGTGAAAATATCAGAGAGGGTGACAAAACATGAGACACACCTAACTCTGGGAAACGAACAAGGGGTAGTGGAAGGGGAGGTGGGCGGGGGGACAGGGTGACTGGGTGACGGGCACTTAGGGGGGCACTTGGCGGGATGAGCACTGGGGGTTATGCTATAGGTTGGCAAATTGAACTCCGATAAAAAAATTAAAAAATAAAAAATAAAACAAAAAAAAAAACAAAGAAAAAAAGGAAAAAGAAAAAGAAAAAAAGAATAAGAAAAAAGTCGAAATATTTTCCATTCCGAAGAACTAAACCTACATGTGTGAACCGAGTGGCACGAGTCATCCTGGTCTTTAATTCCCCCAGGTGGCCACTGCATTGGTCGACAGTGTCCTAACCCGTGGCTTTTGGGAGTTGGGAGGTCAAGAAACACCTCACCCAATGACAGATTCTTACTTCCTTCAGGCGACTACATGCGGAAGTACAGAGAGGAGATAAAAACAAAACAAAACAAAAAAAAAAACAGACAAACAAAAACCTACTTCCCGGGAGCAGCGTGGAAGTGCCACTGAGAGGAACATTTCTCGGCTGCGAGCAGTCGAAACTTACAGGCGATCACACACAGGTTCTGAGACCCGCTTCCCCACGGGTTGTGAACAAAGGTTCATAATATTTCCAAAGTCAGAATTGTTTACCTTCCTTCCACCTACCGTGGAAAACTTACGTAACTTTTTTTCCCCCTTCCTAAGCATAGGTAACAGATTTAAAAATATTCCGCTGAGGTTTCGCCTTACGGCAACCTGGACTGCCTTCTCCCCGGACAAAGGAGACTGACTGCCAGAAAAAGACCCAAGAACTCTATAATCACTGAAAAATCAGTAACAAACTTGCTCTGACAGCCACTGCGAGAGGAAAACCCTTGCAAGGAGAAGTCTGGGAGTCCCTCCTTCCCTCCACCTAGATCACTTACACCCACAGCAAACAAGACAACATCTGGATATTGTTTCACAGGCAAGAATAAAGCACTTTTTTTTTTTTTTTGCCCCATCATTAAGTAAAAAACCCGTTCTCCACATGCAAACAGCCCTTGTAAAGTTCCCCCAGATAAGCTTGGAAGTTTTGAATGATTTAAGGGAGTTTTAAGAGAATCACCCCTCGTTCATTGCTTTGGAGCAAAGTTTGTTCAGAAACCTCTCCAGCCGGGCTCAGTGCTGCGGGGTTGACCGAAGCGCGTACCTCTTACCTGCAGAGACGCGGATGCACCAGACTCCTGCCTGGATGGGAAGTGATGACCCCGGCAAAGAAATGTCCAGGCGATGCAGGTTGCCTTGGGAAAGATAGGTGTTTAGGTTCTCTCAAAGTGAAGAAAAGTCTCTCGCCGTTCGCTGTCAGTCAAAAACAAGTTGGTACAAGTTGGAGTAGGATTTACCTGAAGGAACTGAAGAGAGGAGGAAAGAGATTGGGAGAGATTGAGCAGAGGGAGGAGGGACGAGGAGGGAGGAGGGAGGGGGAGAGGGAGAGAGGGCTCCATGATGTCAGCAGTGTGCCTTAAGGAAATCTACAGACCAGCAAAAGATTCTAGTGGACACCGGGTCCTGAGCTCCCCGAACACCTGTAGGAAAGAAAACTGATTCCCTTTTAAAGACAAGGGGCCAGTTAATCTTTGAAGAAACTTTGGCCACTCTTATCAAAGCCTTTTTTAAAGGCCCCTTTGCCTAAATAAACCATAAATAAATAACCAGTTAACATCTCTGCTAACCAGCTCTCCGACATCCCATGTTCCCTCCTCCTCGTCCCTCTCCCCACTGCAAATGAATGTTAACAGAATCCCTGCCTCTTGGGAAAAGCAGAACAAACCCATACAGATGATACATATATCGAATGTACATAAGCAAAATGTCACAGAGGAAAACTCTTGTGTTTTTAGCTCAATCTCCCTGGAGCCTCTGTTTTCCCTAACCAAAAAAAGCTTAAAGAAGTTGCATAGATGTGGGTAAAATCGAGTTCTTTGGGATCACGGAAGCTCGGATTGAGGCTCCGTGTTGGAATCTGGTTTCCAGCATTTGTGCCCAGTGTCCGGTGCTTTTATGAGAAACGGCCAGACTTCATCCTTGAGGCAGAAGTCTAAAGGGAGGTCTCAGTCTCTGGAAGTGGAGGCAAGGTTTCTTTCTGGAATAGTGTTGTATGTTCTTCCTATGCCAAGTCATTTCTTGTGGCCATCATGCCAGGGAGGCCCGTCCGAGGCCCGTCAGGGTCACCAAACTTCTGGGGCCAGAGTGCACATGGAGCTCGGGGAAGCCCTAAGAGACAGGATGGCTTTCCCGCAGGTGCCTTCCCCAGTGAGCTCCCCCGCACGGGTCACAGGCAATGCTGTCAAGGGAAGTGAAGGCTCTCTGTCACAAAATGATGATGATGCACTCACATGTCCCCTGTACAAGCACCTCGGCAGGGCCAGGGCTCTGCAGGTGCCTTAAGCTGGAGGGAAGACTAGATGACCCGACTGATTTGTTGGTAGCAAATGGTACATCCCCTCCCCTGCATCCTGGGTCCACTCCTATGCATCTCCTCCACTTCATGCTGGATGCAGCTCTTGCTTTTCAGGGGGCTCGAATAAATGGGGGCAGGAAGGGATGAGGGGTTATTTTTTTTTTAAGGGGGAAAGCCTGAAACTGCCTACTTTACCCTACCACCTTCCTTGACTCCAAGCCTTGGTGTAAATCATGCCCTTTTTCTGATTCCCCAGTGGGAATGATGCATCATCCTTCCCTTTTGTCCTCTTTCCCAGGGAGCAGAGGCCTTTTCAGCCTGCGAAAGTAGGGTGGCTCCTCAGAGAAGATGCTGGGCTCTCCTGGGGCCTCAGAACTGGAGGGGATGAAGAAGACATGAGGGAGTGCAGATGTCTTCAAGCTGGTGATCCTACTCCAGACCGTAGAATCAGACACATATCAGAGGAGGATGTGATGAAAGCCCCACATAGAACAGGGAAACACAGAAGTGCAAAATAGCAAGTGGAAAACCCAGCTTCAAGGCCTGACCGTATCCTACGTCAAGTGGTTTGCGCAGGCTGTCCCACTGGCCTGGAATGTTCTCCCTCAGATCTTCATTCACCCAGCCGATTCTGGTCAAGACTTAGCCCCGTGGCACCTTCTCAGGGGACCCAGGCCCCCCATCTCATACAGCCCCAACCCAACTGGATGCCTAGTTCTCCCTTTTATTCTGTATGCCACTTAGCACTGTCTAAATTGTCCTGACTCTTTATCATTTGCTGTCGATTTCGTTTAGTGCTTGACCACACCTGTCTTGTGCACTATGTGTCTGTTGAGGGACACCTGGCACATCATAGTCCCTCAAACAATTAATCGTCAGGTAGCTTGATAAAAGATTATGAATAGACAGTGCGGCTTGTCACAATTGAAATTTAATTCTTATTTTCTTACTTTTAATGAATATTCCCAGGGCCAGCTTTAATTAGTAAAGTAACATTCGAATACTGTTTCTCAATGTATAAAGTTCGTTCAGATATGTTATTAATTTGGTGCTCAGACCAAAAAGGCACGATTAGTTTCAGGGCCAGGAAGTGGAAGTCAGAGAGGTTAAGTGACGTGCTCAGAGTCACAGAGCTGGAAGGGAGTGAGGCTCAAAACAACTCTCCTCATGCATTCTTCATTAGGCTACATTTTTCTCAAATTCGTCTGTTGTGGACATACATATGCATGTGTCAATCCCTTTGAATATCAATTCATACACTACCTGAATGATAATCACAGTCTAATACTCTGGCAAGTTTTAGATCTTGCAGGACCATACACAGCAGAGCTCGTATTCCTTAATAACACGCTCTTAAAAATGATGAAAGAAGAAAAGGAGTTCAAAATAGTATGAAAACATGGAAAGATTTAAAGGTTAAGACAATATGCTTCATGTTGGCGGTGTCCACCTGTTTTTGTTCATTTTCCTTTGGGGCTACACATCAACTATCAGATATGGAGGTTGTAGCTGTAACAATTCACAAAAGGACATAAGGCATTATAAATGCATGATAAAGTGATGAGATGTGTGTGCGATAGCTCTAGAAAAGTATCTACGAGATTTCTGTCGCAGGGGACAGACTCCTTGGCACGCTCCAGTAATTGAATGATCTAAGTATTTCCAGTGCTAAATGAGGGAGAGAAACGAGACAAATTACTAATCTTGACAAAAGCATTTTGTGTCACCAGTCTCCCTCCCATACAGTGAGTGAAATCTGCTTTGCAACCCACTTCTATCAGAATCTACAATCAGATTACTTCAAAAAAACATAGCTAATCATCTTGTAACTGAAGATGGTCGATGTTACTGATCTTTTAGCCTAAAATAAAAAACAAACATGAAGGAGTATTCCGTAACTCTTTCTTCTTTCCTTCCTTCCTAGTTAATTGAAAGCAAGACTCTTATATGTGTCAAATTTTAATAGAGTATACATCTAAAGTCTGAATTTTTATCCAAAGTTTTAAATGATGTCTGAAAACTGGACAGAAAAGATCACAAGAACCAGCTCTTCTGAGAGAGCCATTTCCCAAGAAAAATTTCCAAAAAAGAAGAAGAAGAAGAAGAAAAAAAAAAGCTGTAGTGCTTCCAATTCTCATCTTGGCTTAAATTGAGACATAAAAAACCTTCAAGTGTGATAAGAGGAAAAAAGTACATTTTTACCTATTTAAGTTGCTTTAGATATGGGACTATTTACGGAGGATTATGTCAGTTTTTAAAACTTCCTGGAAGCCGCTTATGACCCCAGGGGCTTCAAGTGTCCCCCACAGGCCAGGCAGGACTTGGTCGGGTGCCTCATTTGCGCTCATAGCCCCTGGCCCAGAGGCATGTCAAACATCCCCCAGGAATGTAGGTGAGCCGTGGAGAATGAAGAATGCCCACCTCAATCCTTTCAAGACTCTGCAAAGCCAGACCTGGGGGCCTGCTTGCCTTTGACCTTGCCAGGGGGAGGCTTGTGTCAGGAAGCCACAATGTTGAAATCTTGTCTTGGAGTGGCTCTCTAGAAGCAGCTGTTGCGACAAAGATGCATGTGCAATTTATTAAAGTGCTCCTGGGAGAAATCTGAGGGAGAGGAGGTGGGGCAAGCAGGGGAGGGAATGAAGTTAAGAGGGCAATTTTAAGTTCAGGCCAGTTCCCTGCCTGAATCTGGAGGGAGTTTTGGAGTGAAAGTCGCATATTAGATGTGAGAGCTGGACTGCCTTGCTCCTGCCCAGCCACCTTTGCCAGGAGTAGAAGGGCCAATGGGGCATCCAGCTGTCCTGGTGCTCTGGCTTTCTGTATCCACAAGGAAGTGGCTCCGGTAGCACAGGGGCAGGCTTATGAAGAGGTGGGAGGTCAGGGGTAGCAGCTGCAAGGCATCAGAAGTAGTACACCTGGAAGATGGGGAATGCACACCCAGGAGCAGGGAAAGAGATCTGGGCGGGGGGAGGGGGGGATCTGGGCAGACCACCAGCGACATAGGCTCATCCCGTGAACACTGGAAGTGTTCCTTTCCACTGGTACAGTTACCCCCCTTACTGTGAACCCTCACTCCCACAGCATCCCCACTCTTTTCCTCTGCTACATCAGTTTCTCAATCAAAATAAAATTGGAGTCAGGGGTAGGGGGGCTGGGTGGTTCAGTCATCTAAGTATCAGACTCTTGGTGTCAGCTCAGGTCATGATTTTGAGGTGGTAAGATCGAGTCCCACGTTGGGCTCTGTGGTCAGTGGGGGAGTCTGCTTGAGATTCTCTCTCTCTCTCTCTCTCCCTCTGCTCCTCCCCTCATCCCTGCTTTCAGGCATGTGTGCTCACTTGTTCTCTCTCTCTCTTTAAATGAATAAATAAATCTTTTTAAAAAAATAAATAAAAAATAATAAAATTGGGGTATCAGCACTAAAATTTGGAATTTGATCTAAGACGCACGTGGTCTTTCTATGCACATGGTCAGCTCC